>NC_133331.1:233207047-233514773 GCF_042186555.1 Aquarana catesbeiana | reverse complement strand
GACCAAAAATTTGACGACCGTATTGTCAAATCTGTGGTACAAACCGATATGACGGCCAATGGTAGTTAATTTCCCATTTTCCGAGTCATAAAGATGGTTGCTGATTCTTTGTCTAAATTCTCAGATCGTTTTCCTACATAAAATGCTTTTCATCTACAGATCATTAAGTAGATCACCCCTTTAGTGGCACAATAAGCAAATGTGCGGGGGACCAGAAGCTCCCCGTTGGGTAGGACAAAGTGTCTGCTCTCATGGACCCAAGGGCACCGGGGGCAATCCCTGCATTGGAAGGTGCCGTTTGGTCCAGTTCTGAGGTTTTTTGGAAATACAATGACTGGAGGTCAATTTATCCCGCAAGGATCGGGCCCTGCGGAAAACCACTTCTGGGGTGGATCGTACATATTTGGCCAGCGTATAATGCTCAGCCAAAAGGTGCCAATTTTTGGTTAAAATGTTACGAAGCAGGTTATGATGTGAGGAATAAGTCGTAATAAACCTCACAGTGTCCTTGGGAGGGGAAGGTTCCTTATGTTTGAAGAGAAGGGAAGACCGAGAACGTGACGCTGCTTTGTTATAAGCTTTACGAAGATTGGTGGGGGAATAACCACACAACAATAGACGTTCGCGCAGTGCCCTAGCTTGAAGTCTAAAGTCGGTGTCTCGTGTACAATTTCTGCGTAAGCGCAGGTACTGGGCATATGGAATGCTCCGTACCAAAGCGCTCGGGTGCGCACTGGTAGCAAACAGGAGCGTATTGCCAGCAGTCGGCTTTCTGTAAAGGTCAGTGCCCAAAGTCCCGTCTGGTTGTTTCATAATATTTAAGTCTAGAAAGGAGATCTGCTCTGGGTCAATCTTAAAGGCAAACTTTAGATTTAGATCATTGGTGTCTAGTTCACGGAGAAATTGTAATAGTTTGTCCCTTGAACCTGTCCAGACCAATAGTAGGTCATCAATGAAAAGATACCACAAAAGGATATCGTCTAGAAATTCAGAGTATTTACCGTTAGCATGGATATATCTCTCCCAGCCACCCAGATATAAGTTTGCATAGGCTGGGGCGCATGACGTCCCCATTGCAACTCCCTGTAGTTGCAAAAATAATTGGTTGTTGAAAGTAAAATAATTTTTTGTTAGTATGAAATACAATAATGCAAGTATGAAGTGATTGAGGGGCCATGTAGTTGTATCTTGTTCGAACAAGAAGGAACCAGCCGTCCGTACGCCCTGTTCGTGGGGGATACTCGAGTAGAGAGCCTCGATATCAACAGCCACGAGCAGGGCGTCCTGAGGGATCTGGATTCCCTCGAGGCGTTGTAGTAAATCGGTAGTGTCTTTGATGTAGGATGGAAGACTATGGTCGTGGGGCATCAAGAATGCATCAACAAATTTACTGACATTATTAGTTAAGGAGCCTATCCCCGAAACAATAGGTCTTCCCGGAGGGGTTTGCAAATTTTTGTGTGTCTTGGGTAGGGAATAAAAGGTCGGGGTACGGGGAAATTTGGGGACCAGGAACTCCAAGGTGTCTTGGTCAATGAGGCCCGAAAAATAGGCCTCAGTGCAAAGAGCCTGGAGTTCCTGTGCAAAGGATGACACATGGGATTGGGTGATGGGTGTGTACCAATTTCTATTATTAAGGATGGCAAGGCACATTGATTGATATTGGTAGTGTGTCATAAGGACAATATTCCCGCCCTTGTCCGATTGTTTAATAACCACGTCTGGGCGTCTCTGTAGGGACTGGAGAGCTCGGATTTGGTTAGGATTAAGGTTAGAATGAAAGTCAGACATGAAAGTCATTTTTGTTTTTTGAGATCGCTAATAGTCGCTCGAAGAAAGGCCCAGATCTCGGGACACATATTTAGGTCAGGGAACCTTTGAGAACGTAAACGAAAGGATTTAGTAGGTAGCATTTGCTTACGGGTAGTCAGGCTAGAAGCATTAGTTTGAGAAGTAGCAGACGGGGGGAGCGCCCCCCTCTGAGATTCACTTGGAGAGATATCATCAGGGGACCCGTCATTTTGAGACAGGACAGGGTCCCCGGTGTCACCTTCGTCAAACAGGAGCATGAAACTCCTCCATAGAGAAGCCTCTGGTGCGCTCCGTGAGCTCACGCTCCAGACCGAGGTTAACACGATCCTTATCGTACATGAATCTAAAATTTAAGTTATGTGCAAACAAGTATAGATCCTTGATTGTCTCCGTAACTTTTAGCACATCCAGAGGACAAAAGCCAAGTCCTAATTGTAACAATGAAATTTCTTTGTCATTAAGTGTATATAGAGTGAGGTTAATTACGTTAAGGTTGGTGTGGTGTGAGGAAGGGGATTCTGTTGGGGTTGTGGAGGTTTCAAAATATAGATGTCTAGGTTGCTCTGTTGTTTCTTCAGGTCTAAAAAAATCACATCCTCATTGATTTTGGTGTATTTGTTGGTCATAGTGGTTGAATTTAGAATTTTAGGGATCGTGCCGTGTAATGTAGAGTGACCAACTGCCCCTTCTAAAGGGGTAGTGGTATCATTAGGGGTTTGTGTTGAAGGTGTCCGTGTAGATCTAGGGCCTTTGGGGCCTTTCTTGTCTTTTTTAGGGTTCGTTGGGGGAGTATTGCCTCCAAAACGAAGTCTCTTGCGTGAAGAATTAAGTGCAGATGGGGCATTGGGTTGAATAGTGCTTAAGGAGGACAAGGTGGAAGATAAGGAAGAGTCTGATTCAATGTCTGTAGTGGAGTTCCTGTTACTGTTGGTGCGAGGTGGACCCCGTCTACCCTGGTTCCTACTGGGCCAGCGGTAGGCTAGGCCCTCAGCAAAGGCTAATTTATCTTTCCCAAATTTTATTTTGTTTCTTGACTATAATATCTCTATTTATGCTTTCCAATCGTTCTTTGAGTTCTTTCCATTTGTCCTTAAATACCACATTGTCGTTTAGATGAGAGTACTCAACATTGAGTCGCTCAATGTCACTATCGAGAACGGTCATATCACGAACATACTGAGTGACAAGAATTCCTATCAAATCAAGACTGCTCCTTGTTAATATATCTTCCCATGCTTTCTTAAAGTCAGCTGAAGGGTCTTTTAAGGTGGGGAATATCTGGCCCCTTAACCCGAGGGGGCAGATATTCTCACTAACGTAAAGTTTAAAGTATTCAATGTGCCAATGTAAGTGTGACGTTTCGACATTCGGGCAAAGAAAGCCTGGATGTCATCATCAATTTTGTGTTCATTCAAGCAGGCGGTCTTAAGATTTGACATAAATCCTACCCAATCCGTGCCTAGGACGTCCATGTTGTATTTGGCTGTAACCTAAGACCCCTAGATTATGTTGGGGTGACAAGGGATACAGAAACTAATAAGTGAATAACTGAATCATAAAGGAAAAATAAAGGCACAAGCAAGGACGAAGTATCGAATGGTGTTGCTGTCCACCAAGGGATACTTAAACAAAAACAAAAGTGGGTGTATTATCCACCCTATGTATACTAGAAAAATATATCGCGGCCTAAGTTACAAAATAGTTAATAGTAGATAAAGGTACCATCATCCCAAAACGTCATGATTAAAGAAAGTGAGAGTGTGAAGACGCAGTTGCAGTTGCTGCTACTGACGACTCCTGTCTTGACCCCCCTAATAAATAGAAAAAGTGGGACTATTCCGGTACCCAAATATTGGTGTATCGTAATTGATGTAAGGATAAGTTAAAAAAACCTTATAAAAATATATAAATTTTAATCAAAACAACAGAATAAAATTACATTTACAATTACAATTGCAATTATAGACAACATCACTCCATATCATCATAAAAGGGAAATACCACACAAACAAAATAGGTGGATTCCGCAAGATTTGGATGAGAAGTGTATGTGGAGCTTTAAATCTCGACCGGTTTCACGGTTAAACACCACTTCCTCAGGAGAAGTAATCTAGAACATGATGTAACATAGTTTTAGCATATACAGGCAAATACAAAAAATACAGAAAATCATTGCAGCAACATTGTTTACCAAGAATAATCAAATACATCATACACGTATAATAAAAATAAGGACAAGCTCACCCAGTCAGGTGGTTTCCGTAAGTATGCAGAACCCAATAAAAATCCCCCCGCGGCGGACACAGATGCTGTAAGCATCTCAGTGCCAGTGGGATCCTAAAGGGGTGTGCCATAGCCGTAAGATTATAAAGAGCCTTCAGTGGTTGTATAGAGGATAAATCTAAAAAATTTGTGAATTTGGGTTTCCCTTTTCTTCTTCCTTCCCCTCCCCCCCCCCCAATTTTTAAATTGGGATGGCTCTATGTTGTATATATCCTAGTATCCAATATTGACCTGTGACCTCCCCTGGTGCTGTTGGGACATTACTGTCCTGGGTGACATTGTAATTGTTATCATCATATGTAAAATATAATCCATGTTGCTTTATTTTTGTAAATGTTTGTTCTTGCATATGTTTAATCAATTGCTGTACAAGGACAACCTCTCCTTCCCCTTTCCTTTCCCTTCTTTCCTCCCCCTTCGTCCCCCACACCCTTCCCCATCCCCTCCCTCCCTCCCCTTCCCCTCCCTGTTTCTTCCCCCCCCTCTCCCCTCCCCCCCTTCCTCAGGTGTTGTTTAGTGGTTTGCTGGATTCATGCTTTTCCCCTGCGGCGGACGCATGTTTGCCCTGGCAGCCCTCTTTTGGCTGCTTGTGTCTCCTGGTCTGGGAACGCGATTCCCTTCGACCGGAGCGCGCGCATGCGCAGTAGCACAACAAGGTGCACCTGCGCTGTGCGGGCAAACTGACCCAGTGACGTCAGAGGCCGCTCACTTTGGCGTGCCCTGACTTCCGGGTTGGGGAGCTCAAATGGCGGCCACTCCGGCCGCTATTCGAGCCTGACAGCCTCCTGACACAGAGCTGTGTTTTGCTTCGTTCCCTAACAGGTCAGTTTACCACTCCTCTTATTTGACTGCTATACTCTTGTCCACTGTGTACTGTCTTTCTCCATACATCCAAATCTTGCTTCTTTCATGTTACTATTATGCTTACCCAGTACACTGGTTTGGTTTCAATGTCAGACTAAACTGATATTGCCCTGTGTCTTTGCCCCTGTAGATTTAGCTGGGCTGTATTATTATCATCTTTACTGCCTGTTATTGCACTTTTCACTCCTTACATATATCCTAGCAGGCTTGTTAGCTATGGGATCTATGTGTGCAACACTCTTTGCCCTACATTCCAATTACTAGCCTTTACTCATATATCTTTATATATATATATATATATATATATATATATATATATATATATATATATATATATATATATACTAGTAGTTCATTTAGACGTTTACAATTTTATCCCTAGTTGGATTGGCTTTAATGTGATGCGCCCACTAGCCTGCTAATTTGGGTGTCTGAAGCAGTACCTTTGATGGCTTTATATGATCACCTCTACCTACAATTTCTATAAGTGGAACTTTTGCAACCTATCTAGCTCATGCGTCCTACAGTAATCAAGTTGGTGAGTGCTAGCGCCTGTTACCAGTGTGTAGCCCTGTCTTTAACTATCATTTTGAGCCCTTAGTATCCCCTCCTTCCTTTGGTGGTGGTCTGGTTAGTCTATCTCTTGTCCTTCCCTCGTCCCCTTCCCCTCCCCCCCTTATCCCCCCCCGCCCTTTATCCTCCCCCCCCCTCCCCCCCTCTTCCTTCCCTCCTTTCCCTCCTCCCCTTTCCCCTCTCCCCCCTTTTTCCTCCCTGCTCCCCCTTTCCCCTCCCCCCTTTTCTCCCCCCCTCTTTCCCCCCCCTTCCCCCCTCCCCTCACCCTTTCCTCCTCCTCCTTTCCCTACCCCTCTCTTTCCCCCCTCCTCCTCTTTTTCCTACCCCTCTCCTCCCCCCTTTCCCCCCTCCCCCCTCATTTCCTTGGATCTTAGATTTATCCTCTATACAACCACTGAAGGCTCTTTATAATCTTACGGCTATGGCACACCCCTTTAGGATCCCACTGGCACTGAGATGCTTACAGTTTGGTTAATTATACTCTTATCCATCAGAGGCTGTCTGTCATCCCCTGTGTCCGCCGCAGGGGGATTTTTATTGGGTTCTGCATACTTACGGAAACCGCCTGACTGGGTGAGCTTGTCCTTATTTTTATTATATGTGTATGATGTATTTGATTATTCTTGGTAAACAATGTTGCTGCAATGATTTTCTGTATTTTTTGTATTTGCCTGTATATGCTAAAACTATGTTACATCATGTTCTAGATTACTTCTCCTGAGGAAGCGGTGTTTAACCGCGAAACCGGTCGAGATTTAAAGCTCCACATACACTTCTCATCCAAATCTTGCGGAATCCACCTATTTTGTTTGTGTGGTATTTCCCTTTTATGATGATATGGAATGATGTTGTCTATAATTGCAATTGTAATTGTAAATGTAATTTTATTCTGTTGTTTTGATTAAAATTTATATATTTTTATAAGGTTTTTAACTTATCCTTACATCAATTACGATACACCAATATTTGCGTACCGGAATAGTCCCACTTTTTCTATTTATTAGGGGGGTCAAGACAGGAGTCGTCAGTAGCAGCAACTGCGACTGCGTCTTCACACTCTCACTTTCTTTAATCATGACGTTTTGGGATGATGGTACCTTTATCTACTATTAACTATTTTGTAACTTAGGCCGCGATATATTTTTTTATGGTTTACTTCTAGTTCTGGGCATGATGTCATGTGGCCCCACTCTGACACGTTTCATCACGTGATTAATAACTTTCTCAAAGGAAAACTTTTTTTTGTTTTTTTTCTACAGAGTGGGTGCACTCTAATACAGGACACGTGTTTCTTGCCAGATACTTGCTAGATCAGCAGGTAAAAACAGAGGGAAAAAACTTTAAAAAATAAAACTTTTGCAGCCATCACATATAATGTGTAAAAATACAAGTTATTGTCTAAAAGACAGTTACTTAACCTCCCTGGCGGTATTCCCGAGTCTGGCTCGGGGTGGAATTTCAGAACTAAAAGCGGTAACCCCGAGCTCAGGATCTCATCGCAGGATCCAGGAAGAGCTTACTTACCTTGTCCCCTGGATCCTGCGATGTCTCCCTGCAGTGTGAGCGGCTCATCCTCCGCTCAATTCATCACAGAGTGAAACACACACTATACATACAGTACACTGTAATCTTACAGATTACATTACTGTATGAAATTATTTCACCTCCCTTTTGTCCCTAGTGGTTTCTCCAGTGCCCTGCATGCAGTTTTATATTGTAAAAACTGTTCTTTCTGCCTGGAAACTGGAGATTGTCCATAGCAACCAAAACCGTCCCTTTACATCAAAAGTGGTTTTAGTCAGCTAGAAAACAGCGATAATAAATTAGAATCACTCGCAGAATTGAGCAATACTGATTTGTGGGGAGATCTGTCATCAAACACTGAAAAGTAATGACAGCAACAATTCTGCAACTGAGCAAATTTCAGTGTTTTTGATTTGATTACATTATTGAATAATTTTTATTATTATTATTATTTTATAATTATTTGGTATAATTATTTATAGTTATTTTATTATATTATCATTTATGATTTCGTGTTTAAAACTTTATCATACCCAGGATGTCTACTAGACTCTTGTTTGGATAGATTTAAGTGAGTTGTTCCTAAGAATTACAGGCCTACAATATAAAACGCCAAATTTCCATGCAAAATAATTGTACCGCTTTCAGCATCAAAAATATGAAATAATCATACCCCCAAGGAGGTTAATAACAATCATTGTATGTTAGTTTCTTACATAGTTACATAGTAGGTGAGGTTGAAAAAAGACACAAGTCCATCAAGTCCAACCTATGTGTGTGATTATGTGTCAGTATTACATTACATATCCCTGTATATTGCGGTCATTCAGGTGATTATCTAATAGTTTCTTGAAGCTATCAATGCTCCCCGCTGAGACCACCGCCTGTGGAAGGGAATTCCACATCCTTGCCGCTCTTACAGTAAAGAACCCTCTACGTAGTTTAAGGTTAAACCTCTTTTCCTCTAATTGCAATGAGTGGCCACGAGTCTTATTAAACTCTCTTCTGCGAAAAAGTTTTATCCCTATTGTGGGGTCACCAGTACAGTATTTGTAAATTGAAATCATATCCCCTCTCAAGCGTCTCTTCTCCAGAGAGAATAAGTTCAGTGCTCTCAACCTTTCCTCATAACTAAGATCCTCCAGACCCTTTATTAGCTTTGTTGCCCTTCTTTGTACTCGCTCCATTTCCAGTACGTCCCTCCTGAGGACTGGTGCCCAGAACTGGACGGCATACTCCAGGTGCGGGCGGACCAGAGTCTTGTAGAGCGGGAGAATTATCGTTTTATCTCTGCAGTTGATCCCCCTTTTAATGCATGCCAATATTCTGTTTGCTTTATTAGCAGCAGCTTGGCATTGCATGCCGTTGCTGAGCCTATCATCCACTAGGACCCCCAAGTCCTTTTCCATCCTAGATTCCCCCAGAGGTTCTCCCCCCAGTGTATAGATTGCATTCATATTTTTGCCACCCAAATGCATTATTTTACATTTTTCTACATTGAACCTCATTTGCCATGTAGTCGCCCACCCCATTAATTTGTTCAGGTCTTTTTGCAAGATTTCCACATCCTGCGGAGAAGTTATTGCCCTGCTTAGCTTAGTATCGTCTGCAAATACAGAGATGGAACTGTTTATCCCATCCTCCAGGTCATTTATGAACAAATTAAATAGGATTGGTCCCAGCACAGAACCCTGGGGGACCCCACTACCCACCCCTGACCATTCTGAGTACTCCCCATTTATCACCACCCTCTGAACACGCCCTTGTAGCCAGTTTTCAATCCATGTACTCACCCTATGGTCCATGCCAACGCACCTTATTTTGTACAGTAAACGTTTATGGGGAACTGTGTCAAATGCTTTTGCAAAATCCAGATACACCACGTCTACGGGCCTTCCTTTATCTAGATGGCAACTCACCTCCTCATAGAAGGTTAATAGATTGGTTTGGCAAGAACGATTCTTCATGAATCCATGCTGATTACTGCTAATGATATCATTCTTATTACTAAAATCTTGTATATAGTCCCTTATCATCCCCTCCAAGAGTTTACATACTATTGATGTTAGGCTAACTGGTCTGTAATTCCCAGGGATGTTTTTTGGGCCCTTTTTAAATATTGGTGCTACATTGGCTTTTCTCCAATCAGCTGGCACCATTCCAGTCAATAGACTGTCTGTAAAAATTAGGAACAACGGTCTGGCAATCACCTGACTGAGTTCCCTAAGTACCCTCGGATGCAAGCCATCTGGTCCCGGTGATTTATTAATGTTAAGTTTCTCAAGTCTAATTTTAATTCCGTCCTCTGTTAACCATGTAGGTGCTTCCTGTGTTGTGTCATGAGGATAAACACTGCAGTTTTGGTTACTGAAGCCCCCCGATTCACTCGTGAATACTGAGGAGAAGAATAAATTCAATACCTCTGCCATCTCCCCATCCTTTGTAACCAGATGTCCTTCCTCATTCTTTATGGGGCCAATATGGTCTGTCCTCCCTTTTTTACTGTTTACATACTTAAAGAATTTCTTGGGATTTTTTTTGCTCTCCTCCGCTATGTGTCTTTCATGTTCTATCTTAGCCATCCTAATTGCACCCTTACATTTCTTATTGCATTCTTTATAAATTCTGAATGCTGTGGATGATCCCTCAACCTTGTATTTTTTGAAGGCCTTCTCCTTTGCTTTTATATGCATTTTTACATTGGAGTTAAGCCATCCAGGATGTTTGTTCGCTCTTTTAAATTTATTACCCAATGGGATACATTGTCTAATGCCCTTATTTAATATGCTCTTAAAGCAAACCCATCTCTCCTCTGTATTCTTTGTTCCTAATATTTTATCCCAATTTATGCCTTTTAGCAAGGTTTGTAGTTTAGGGAAGTTGGCTCTTTTGAAATTCAGTGTCTTTGTGTTCCCTTCATGTCTCCTATTTGTGTGATTTATACTGAAACTAATTGACCTGTGATCGCTGTTACCTAAATTGCCCCGTATTTCCACATCTGTTATCAGGTCTGTATTGTTGGTAATCAGTAGATCTAGTAATGTTTTATTTCTAGTTGGTGCGTCTACCATCTGACCCATAAAATTGTCCTGCAAGACATTAAGGAACTGGCGAGCCTTAAATGAATGCGGTTCCCTCCGCCCAGTCTATGTCTGGATAATTAAAATCCCCCATTATGATAACACTTCCCATCCTTGCTGCTAATCCAATTTGTGATAGGAGATCCGTCTCCACTTCCTCCCTCAGGTTAGGGGGCCTATAGCATACTCCCAGTATTATTTTCCCCTTAGCTTCATCCCTTTGGAGCTCTACCCATAAAGATTCCACCTCCTCCCTAGCCCCCTCAGTGATGTCATCTCTCACATTCACTTGTACATTATTCTTGATATATAGGCATACCCCTCCCCCTTTTTTACCCTCTCTATCCTTGCGGTATAGGGTATACCCTTGAATGTTTGCCAGCCAATCATGAGAGCTGTTGAACCAGGTCTCTGAAATTCCCACAAAATCCAAATCCTCCTTGTACAACAGTATCTCTAGTTCACCCATCTTGTCCGCCAGGCTCCTGGCATTGGTGAACATGCCACATAGTTTAGACCGGTCGCATATTGTCCTCGTATTGGGTGTTTCAAGATTGCAACTTGGACTTGCTACTATACTCACCTTGTGTTTTTGCGCTTTGGTTAACCTACCACTAATGCCCCCAATACTACCCTCTGGAATATCTTCTGCGCTGGCTATCACTGTCTCTGGACCCTCCCCCCCATCGCCTAGTTTAAAAACCCCTCTAACTTTTTGGCCATCTTCATTCCCAGCAGATCTGCACCCTCCTCATTTAGGTGCAGTCCGTCCCTTCTATAGTACCGGTTACCGACTGAGAAGTCGGCCCAGTCCTCCAGGAACCCAAACCCCTCCTTACTACACTAGCTCTTCAGCCACTTGTTTACTTCCCTAATCTCCCTCTGCCTCTCTGGTGTGGCTCGATGTACCGGTAGTATTCCTGAGAACACTACCTTGGAGGTCCTTTTCCTCAATTTAGCTCCTAAGTCCCTAAAATCGTTCTTTAGGACACTCCATCTGCCTCTGACTTTGTCATTGGTGCCAACGTGCACCATGACAGCCGGGTCTTCCCCAGCCCCTGCCAGTAATCTGTCCACAAGATCCGTGATGTGCCGAACCCGAGCGCCCGGTAGACAACATACTGTTCGGCGCTTCAGGTCTTGGTTACAGATTGCCCTCTCTGTCCTTCTAAGAATTGAGTCCCCTACCACCAGAATCTGTCTTTCCTTTCCCTTTGCTGCCCCCCCACTCTCACTGGAGGAGTTCTTCCCCTGGCAGCTAGGAGAGTCCCTCAACTCCAGCAGTGCTGGTCCCTGACTGGTTACACCAATGTCACTCAATGGAGCGTACTTATTGGGATGCTCCAGTCCTGGATCGGCCTCCCTGGCACTTCCCCCTCTACCCCTCCTGACTGTCACCCATCTACTCTTTGCTAGTGCCTGCACCTCTTTGTCTCCACCCGCCTCTGTGCTGGCCCCTGCCGGCACCTGCCGTGTACGTTCCTGGCTCACCTTTAGTATGGAGGGACTTCTCAGTGCTGACAGTTGCTTCCCCAGATTCAGAACCTGGGCTTCCAGGGAAACAATGTGCTTACATTTTGCACAGCAGTATTCGCCCTCGATCGGATGATCAAGGAACGCATACATGCGGCAAGATGTACAAAGAGTCGCCTCTCCACACCCGCCGGGCATCGTACCTATTAAATTTAGTGAGGATTTGGGGATTTTACCCTGTCCAAATTACCTAACAACTAGCTTCCTGGCACTAATACTCAAGACAATACACAGGTACACAATACACAAGTACTAACGATCCACACACACACTACTCAGACAACACTCAGATACTCACACTACACAGGTACTATGACCCCTGTTATAACCTCCTGTTTTAAACTCTTGTTTATAACTCCCACTTAAAAAAGCTCCACTTACACCAAGCTCCACAGCTTCAAACTGAGCACGCTCAACTGAGTCCTACAACAAGTTAAATAGTCACCTGGGAGCAATTAACCACACCCTTAATTGATAGACTGATGAAACAAAAAAAAAAAAAAAAAAAAAGAAAAGCTATTTAAAAAGTGACAGCAAAAGGCAAGATAAAAACTAAAAGGAAAAGTCCCCAAAATGCAACCCAGCAAACACCAACAGACAGCAGCAATACACACACCAACAGACAGCAGCAATACACACACCAACAGACAGCAGCAATACACACACCAACAGACAGCAGCAATACACACACCAGCAGACAGCAGCAATACACACACCAACAGACAGCAAGACTTGTATACTCTAACTCTTGTTTATAACTCCCACTTAAAAAAGCTCCACTTACACCAAGCTCCACAGCTTCAAACTGATAAATTTAATTATTTATTTATTTTTTATTTATTTTTTTACTTCACATTATGTAAAACTTTATGATTGAATATTTTCTTAAGTGGTAATTGTCAGCATGACCAACCAGAAGTTAAATGTAGACCTTTTTTAGGGAATGAAATTTGTAATAAGATAACATTCCTGGTCACAAGAGGATTATTCAATATGAAAGATATGTATGTTTGTATGTGCAAATTTAAACATGAACATGAAAATTTAAACACGTTAGTTTATACATCTATACATAAAGATATCATATTTCCTTGCATGTGTGCAGTGCCTGCAACAATAAGTTCATTTGGTGTCTTTGAAATGCTAGGCAAAAGCTGTTTCATGTGCTAACAGGAATTTGCCTGCTCAAACTTAGTTTATTTACATAGCTAATACAACTTGGAAAGATATTTCCTGACTGGGGAAGGTTTTTCAGCACCATATTCGTTCTCTTTGTGAAAACAGAGTATCCCAACACAGATGTGTAGGCCATAACACAAACCATTGTTTTTTAATATGACATTTATTGAGTTGAATCTTTATTAGTTGCAGTAATCAGACAATAAAGATGCAAACTATATCTGGCAGCACTTGATCTTAATTTAGTATCTTAATTTCCAGTTCTGGTTTAGTACATTCAATTTTGTAAAGTGTTTGTACCAGTATGCATAATTTTTATATGATCCTGTTACTGTCATAGAGTTAGTATTTACTAAAGAAAAATCGTTTTTCTTCTACCTTACCTTAATTTTGGATCTGACTTACTAATGTGTAAAGGAAAAGAGGTTAAAACATTTGAAAGTGTAGTAAACTAGGCCTCATTTACTAAAGCGTGAAGTGAGGTGACATGAACACTTTATCTAAGGTTGCGTTATTTCATCTCACATCCAATTTCATCTCACGTCCCACTTTGCTGAGTTGGATCCTATATGTTGCTGTCATACTTGTGTGGATTTTCTCTGATAGCTTGTTTTTACAGAAAATAATCCTAGTTGGTTAAGCCTCTTGTGAGAGACATATACATTTGTGTGAAAAAGTATTTGCCCCTTCCTGATTTTTCAATTTTTTTGCATATTTGTCACACTTAAATGATTTAGATCATTAAACTAATTTTCATTTCTTTACCGTACATCACGGGACACAGATCACCATAGTAATAACTATATGGGTTATAGGCCACCTTTAGGTGAATGGACACTGGTATAACCAAAAAGAAAACAGGAAGTCCCCCTCCCTATATAACCCCTCCCATACAGGTAGTACCTCAGTTTTTTTGCCAATGTCTAAGGTTTTGGTCACGGAGGATGGAGTGCTAAGAGAACTCCACTAAGTAATCCCTGACGGGATCAAAGGGCTGTGCAAACGGATCCATCTAAAGTGCTTGAAAGCCAAATGGATGGTACCCGGGCCTCGTGCAAGAAGAAACAAGGTTTTTGCCTGTAATGCTTCTGTTTTGAGAGCTGGACCCTGGGACCCGGCACCTTGGTCATGTTAATACAGCCAGAGAGTTTTCTGGCAGGGTGCTGTACAGGACCAGGGGAGTGGACCCATGAAAGGGGACCCAGTCCTTGAAGGTCTGGCATGACACGGCCCGCCATGATGGGTGAAAGCTGTATTTGTCTGTGATAAGTTCCAGCAGTCCTGCGGCGGGATCAGGTAAGTCAGAAAGACAGGGAATGTATATATATAAATGATTCACTTGGTGTGAGTATGCGATGCCTTGCCTGTGTTTTGCCACTAGAGGGTGTAAAAGCTACTTACCTGGCTTCCAGCATTCCATGCTTCCCCTGTGATGTGCTCAAGTGTCAGCAAAGGCTTCCTGTGACAGCATTGCTATTTCTCCTGCTCTGCCATCCACCATCAGAGAGGTCAGGTTCCCCCCTGCTGAAGACCCCCTGCCTCCCCCTTGATCCGCCCTCACTACAGGGCCGGCTATCTCCGCGCGGGAAAGGGATCCTTTTGAAAAATAAAAATAAAAGGGGTGGAGCCTAAGTCCATGGGGGTGTGGCTTAAATACCGCCAGCGTGCACGTGGAGCGGCGAACACACAAGACACGGCACAGGCGCAAGGCTCACTGCTTAAAAGCTTTACACTCTGGGAGTGTCTAGTTGGCTGACGGAGAGACACAGAGTGCACAAGGGCATGCAAGCTGTATGGGTGTCTGGATACAGGCATTTCCAAGGGGTACGTTTACTCAGCATTGAGACTGAGCATTTATAGCAACATATTATGTAAATTGCTATACTAAAGCTCAGCAGTAGATGCATTTTGTTTAGTACCTCTGCTTTTTTTGTGCTTAAGACTATGCCTGCCCGTAGGAGAGGTAATTCATCAGGGGGAGTGCAAAGTCACTGCGGTCAGAGCCGGAGGCTCCTAGTCACACACCCACAGTTCCATCCTCCCCTGAAGGACCTGGAGCATCTGGCAATTCTGAGCCATCTTGTCTCACAGGCATGGTGGCTATCCCAACATGTCAGCTTCTGCATTAGTCACTAAGGACGATTTAGCTGTAGCTCTGGCTGGTTTAGAGGGAAAAATAGCCGATTTGTTTGCATCATCCTCCCAGGAGGTGAGAAAACGCAGCAGGTCCCCTTCTCCTACCCTTGACCTTCCCATTTTGGAATAACAATGGGCAGATGATAGTGGGGTACCTTTGAGGGAAGGAGGTTCAGGTGACTCCTCTTCTGAGGATTCAGCATCTGAAGAACCTTTCTCAACTTTGCAATCTCAGAAATTGCTAATTCAATCCCTTTCGGACTTGGCCCGCTCTGGATATGTTTCCTCCTGGAGAGGTGGATGAGGTTTCCTTCTCCTCTCTGGGTTCGCTAAAACCCCCACAGGGTTCTCAAGCTTTCCCTATGCGCCGTTACTGGAGCAACTGATTTATGCACCCGGATAAGCAGTTTTCTCCCCCTAAGAGATTTTAATTTCTTTACCCTATGGAGAAAAAGTTCTCAAAGAGATGGGATTTGCCAGCAGTGGATGCTGCTATCTCCTCTTTGAACAGGAGTTTAACTTGTCCAGTGGACAATGTACAAGTATTTAGAGATCCAGCTGAAAAAAAGTTGAAATCTCTACTAAAAGCCTCATTTGCTGTAGCCGGTACAGCCTGCAGTAGCAGCAATAGGCATCTGTCAATCCCTTCGGGATGAACTCAAGCAGGTTATTAAAAAAGTTCCTGCTCAAGCTGATGAGGCCCAAAGTTTAGTAGAGCTACCTAGGGCCCTATACTTTGCAGTGGACGCTATCAAGGATTTCATCCATCAGGCGTCTCGCCTTGCGCTTATGTTGATACATATGCTCAGGACTCTGTGGCTTAAAAATTGGTCAGCCGAGTTACCATGCAAGAAGCTCTTGGCTGGGTTTCCCTTTCATGGAGAAAGGTTGTTTGGGGAAGATTTGGATAAGTGTATCCAAAAGATTTCTGGGGGTAAGAGTACCCTTCTGCCGGTTAAGAAAAAGAATAGACGGCCTCCTTTCAAGACTTCCCCTCCTATGCCTGGGGCAACAGCCTCCAGGCAGTATCGATGGCCTCTACCGTCAGGGGCAAAGGGTAAGCCTCATAACCAGACACAGAGCTACAAAAAGCCCTGCGGTCAGAAGTCCACAAAACAGAGTCCCAAGGCTTCCTTGTGAAGGGGTGCCCCCCGCTCGATCGAGTGGGGGGAAGACTGTGGTGGTTTTCAGAAACTTGGCAAAAGGAAATCCAAGACAAGTGGGTCCTCTCTGTAGTAGCCCTAGGGTACAAACTAGAGTACCAAGAGTTTCCAGCATCGCGTTTTCAAAAATCAAACGTTCCCAAGGACCCAGTAAAGAAAAAGTCCTTATTTCTGGCACTGGACTGATTACTGTGTCAGGGAGTGATAATAGAAGTTCCCTCAGAAGAGAGGGACATGGGATTTTATTCAAATCTCTTTATGGTACCAAAACCAAATGGAGATGTCAGACCCATATTAGATCTCAAGAATCTGAATCACTTCCTAAACATCCGCTCCTTTCGAATGGAGTCGATTCGGTCAGTTGTTTCCACCCTACGGCGAGGAGAGGTTCTAGCATCCATAGATATCAAGGATGCGTATCTACATGTGCCAATATTTCCCGCTCACCAAAAGTTTCTGCAGTTTGTGGTAGAACAGCGCCACTTACTAGCATACCTAGACTACATGCTACTGGTAGATCAGTCAGTAGCAGGGTTAAATCAAGAGGTGTGCAGAACAGTCAGTTATCTGGGACACCTGGGTTGGATTCTCAATCTAGAGAAATCATCCTTACAGCCGGTAAGAAGGCTGCAGTATTTGGGCCTGGTCATAGACACAACCCAGGAAAGGGTGTTCTTACCTCAGGCCCCAGGCAAAGGTCAACGCTCTAAGAGAGCTGGTCCAGGCTGTCAAGGCAAAGAAGGGTCCTTCCATTCACCTTTGCATGACATTACTAGGGAAGATGGTAGCGTCCTTTGAAGTGATTCCCTATGCCCAGTTTCATTCAAGACTGTTGCAACACAGCATTCTGTCTGCTTGGAACAAACGGATCCAAGCCTTGGATTATCCAATGAATCTGGCTCCAAAGGTACGCCAGAGTCTCAACTGGTGGTTGATAACCAGGAATTTACAGAAGGGGGAATCCTTCATTCCAGTTTCCTGGAAAGTAGTAACAATGGATGCCAGCCCACTGTTCAAGGGAAGTAGTCAGAGTCTGAGAAGACCTTGCCCATCAATATCCTAGAGATTTGGGCAGTACGTCTGGCTTTAATAGCCTGGACGTCCAGGTTGCGGAATGCTCCTGTCAGGATACATTCTGACAATGCCACAGCAGTGGCCTAGATCAATCACCAAGGGGGCACCAGAAGCCACGATGCCCAAAGTGGACCATATTCTGTCTTGGGTAGAGAAACATGTTCCTTGCCTATCTGCAGTTTACATTCCAGGAGTGAAAAATTGGCAGGCAGATTTTCTGAGCTGTCAACAGTTGTTGCCGGGAGAATGGTCTCTACATCGCAATGTCTTTTTGGTCATATGCTAAAGATGGGGTACGCCGGACGTAGATCTATTGGCGTCCAGGTTCAACAAGAAGTTGGACAACTTTTTGGCAAGAACAAGGGATCCACTTGCACTCGGAGTGAATGCATTAGTGATTCCGTGGAATCAGTTTTCACTGATTTATGCATTTCCTCCAGTTCAGCTGTTACCACGGCTGCTTCACAGGATCAGGGAAGAAGGGAAGCTGGTAATCCTAGTGGCCCCGGCATGGCCCAGAAGACCCTGGTATGCATGGATCATGAGAATGGCAGTAGGGGAGTCTTTGACTCTTCCAACTCGTCCAGCTATTGAAGCCCACATTCTAAAAAATTGGGGGCTTTCAGGTTCGGTAGTAACCACCCTGATTAATGCCAGAAAGCCGGCCTCCAGGACCATTTATTACAGGTTCTGGAAGGCCTACGTCACTTGGTGTGAAACCAGGGAAGAAGGGAAGCTGGTAATCCTAGTGGCCCCGGCATGGCCCAGAAGACCCTGGTATGCAGGAATCATGAGAATGGCAGTAGGGGAGTCTTTGACTCTTCCAACTCATCCGGCTATTGAAACCCACATTCTAAAAAATCGGGGGTTTTCAGGTTCGGTAGTAACCACCCTGATTAATGCCAGAAAGCCGGCCTCCAGGACCATTTATTATAGGGTCTGGAAGGCCTATGTCACTTGGTGTGAAACCAAGGGTTGGCATCATCGTAAGTATGTCATAGGAAGAATTCTGACCTTTCTACATTTAGGAGTAGAAATGAAGCTGGCCTTGAGTACAATCAAGGGTCAGATTTCAGCCTTGGCAGTGTTTTTCCAAAGGCCGCTTGCTTCAGACTCTTTAGTCTGGGCATTTATACAAGGGGTAACTCAGATAACTCCGCCAATTAGAATACCCTTGTGCCCATGGGATTTGAATCTGGTTTTGTCGGTGTTGCAAAGACAACCCTTTGAACCTATACGCAATATTCCTTTGATCCTTTTGACAAGGAAATTGGTATTCCTAGTTGCGATAACCTCTGCAAAAAGAGTATCAGAATTGGCTGCTTTCTCCTGTAAAGAGCCATATTTAATCATTCAAAAGGATAAGGTTGTGCTGCGTCTGCACCCAACCTTTTTGCCAAAGGTAGTGTCTGGTTTTCATCTGAATCACGATGTTTCCTTACCTTCCTTTTTCCCAGAACCTCATTCTGCAGAAGAAAAATGAGGACATTCTCTCGATGTAGTGAGAGCAATTAAAGCCTGAAAGCGATTGCTCAGATATGGAAAACTGATGTTTTGTTTGTGTTGCCGGAAGGCCCTAGAAAGGGTCAGGCAGCATTGAAATCTACTGTTGCTAAGTGGATTCATCAGGTGATTAGTCAGGTTTATGGCCTGAAAAGAAGGGTTCCTCCCTTTAAGATTAAAGCCTACTCTACCAGGGCAGTCTGTGCTTCATGGGCAGTACATCACCAAGCCTCTGTGGCTCAGATTTGCAAGGCCGCTACTTGGTCGTCAGTACATACATTCACAAGATTTTATCAAATGGATGTAAGATGGCAGGAGGACACCTCCTTCAAGCCCAGTGTGCTGCAAGCAGCAGTAGAGGTCCTCATGCCTGGTGGCGGCTATTTTCTTTGTGTCTCCCTCCCCTCAGGTGGCATTGCTTTGGGACATCCCATACAGTTATTACTATGGTGCTCTGTGTCTCATGATGTACGATAAAGATTATAGGAATTTTATAACAGCTTACCTGTAAAATCCTTTTCTTGGAGTACATCACGGGACACAGAGGTCCCTCCCCTCTTATTGGGATATGTATATATTGCTTTGCTACAAAAACTGAGGTACTCCCTGTATGGGAGGGGTTATATAGGGAGGGGGACTTCCTGTTTCCTTTTTGGTTATACCAGTGTCCATTCACCTAAAGGTGGCCTATAACCCACAGTTATTACTATGGTGATCTGTGTCCCGTGATGTACTCCAAGAAAAGGATTTTACAGGTAAGCTGTTATAAAAATCCTATTATTACACATAGATAACCCAAGTAAATACAAAATGCAGTTTTTACATGATAATTTAATTTATTAAGGGAAAAAAGCTGCCCAAACCTGCCTGGCCAAATGTAAAAAAAAGTAATTGCCCCCCCTTGCTAAATCATGAATGAACTGTGATTAATCAAATTTTTTGGAAAGCTGAGTTAAATTTCACTTGCCATACCCAGGCCTGATTACTGCCAGACCTGTAGAATCAAGAAATCACTTAAATAGAAGCTGTCTGACAAAGTGGAACATGCTAAAAGATCTAAAAAAGCAACACCTAATGCCGCAATCTAAAGAAATTCAAGAACAGATAACAAACAAATTAGTTGACAGGTATCAGTCTGGAAAGGGTTACAAAGCCATTTTTAAGGCTTTGGAACTCCAGCTAACTACAGTGAGAGCCATTATCCACAAATGGAGAAAACTTGGAACAGTGGTGAACCTTCCCAGGAGTGGCCGGCCAACCAAAATTACTCCAAGAGCACAACAACGACTCATCCAGGAGGTCATAAAAGAACCCAAAACAACATTTAAAAAACTGCAGGTCTCACTTGCCTCAGGTAAAGTCAGTGTTCATGATGTAACAATAAGAAAGAGTCTGGGCAAAAATGGCGTCCATGGTAGAGTTCCAAGGCCAAAGCCACTGCTGACCAAAAAGAACACGTAGGCTTCTCTCACATTTGCCAAAAAAATCTTGATTATCCCCAAGACTTTTGGACAAATATTCTGTGGACTGATGACAAAAGTTAAACTTTTTTGGAAGGTGTGCATTCTGTTACATCTGATGTAAAACTAACACAGCATTTTATAAAAAACATCTTACCAACAGTCACACATGGTGGTGGTAGTGTGATGGTCTGGGGCTGATTTCAGGACCTGGGCAACTTCATTGATGGAACCATGAATTCTGAGCTCTACCAGAAAATCCTGAAGGAGAATGTCCGACCATCAGTTCCAGACATGAAGCTCAAGCACACTTAGGTTATGCAGCAGGACAGTGATCTGAAAACACACGAGCAAGGCCACCTCTGAATGGCTCGAAAAAAACAAAATTAAGGTTTTGGAGTGGCTTAGTCAAAGTCAGGACTTAAATCCAATTGAGATTCTGAGGCATGACCTTAAACAGACCGTTCATGCTGGAAAACCCTGCAATGTGGCTGAATGAAAACAATTCTGCAACGAAGAGTTGGCCAAAATTTCTCCACAGCAATGTGAAAGACTCATTACCAGTTATTGCAAATGCTTGATTGTGTCATGGTTATGCAGTAATCTTTCTCTGTCAGCTTACCTTCTCCTCATGTGTTCAGACTAAGAGGCCAGCCACTCACACCTGGCTGGTTTTATAACCTCTCTTCTAAGCCTGGCCCACCCCAGGCCCTATCAGGGAACCCTATTGTAACGAGCCCCTTGATCGCTCGGTTCCACTCTCCCGACACTCCTCTGCAGCTATTGAATCAGATTGCAGATCGCAACGCCTGATGGTTCGGTCATACAATGCTCCGGGATTAGAACTTCAGCTATGTGCCGTTCTAACCCAGTTGTGATAGCTCAGAACAAACACCAGGCAGGCTGCATGTAAGTTCAAACAGGAATCTCTTTTATTGCAATATACAGGCTCTTTTATACACTAAAAGAGGAGGTGCAGACCTCCTGCTCATATTACTCTAACAATACAGCTGGAACCTAATTAACCTAATTAACACGAGCTAATTAACGAATCCCTTTAGACAGCCTAGATGACTCAGACATGGCCTTTAGGCCAGACTGGCCGTCTTGTAGTTCAGAAAATCCAATCAACATTATAACAATAGCAGAGTTAATTAAACACAAACAACAATGGGGATCTAATGACTCTTAGATCCCATACTAGAGACTTATTTACAATACACATTTTAGCAGACAACAGAGAGGTAGCTGGAATTGATGACATTAGCATTTAACAGTAGGAGTCCCAACGGTATGAATCAGTCACTATTCCAATATGGCAAATCCAGGGTCCCCAGAGTCTGTGTGTCCTGGGGGACCAGGACCCAAATCCACAGTAATAACGTCTCAAGGGTCCCCAGGCATACAGCTCACAAAGAGCACCATTCCCCCAAATGCCAGGGCCCACGATCGATTGGCAAGAGGCTAGCATACAGTCCCCTTCAAAAGTCTCTCTTCCGGCTAGGTCTGTCACACCTATATTAACCTGTGCACTGCAAGCCAGCAGTGCTGATCAACCATTGTGTGTTAGTTTTCGTGTGTACTTGCTGTGTTTCCTATGTCTGATTCCAGTTACCGACTTTGGCCTGTTCTCAACTATTCCTGTCTGCTCGTAACCCTGACCTTTGGCGTGTCCCCGACCATCCCTTTTTGCCTGTGACCCTGAACCTTGGCGTGAACTCTGTTGTCCTTGTCTGCTTGTGGCCCAAACTTTGGCTTATCCCTTACTTTCCTTGTTGTTCCAGCCTGTTGCCTCCTTCCTCTTCTCCTGTAGTCTACCGTGAGCGTGAGCTGTGAGACCCTGGAGGTCGTGACCTGGAGCCAGACTACAGCGCAGTCCATCCTCACCACTAGAGGCTCTGGTGAACACCTGCTTGCTCTTAGACTCCGTGCCCTGGGGAATCTATGCTCTAGCTCCCAGTGGGATCTGTGTTAGTGATCCAGTAGACCTGCTTCCTGAACCTCCCAGGGTTCAATCTGCAGCAGTCAGTCCTAGGGTCCACTACCTAGCGGTGCACTTCCGACTCCTACAGAGTGCATCTGTCACCTAGCCTCAAGGTGACCTGACAGTTTGCAGTTATTGCCGCCAAGGGTGGCACATCCAGTTGTTGGGTTTAAGGGGCAATTACTTTTTCACATAAGGCCAGGCAGGTTTGGACAGCTTATTTCCCTTAATAAATTAAATTATCATTTAAAACTGCATTTTGTAGTTACTCAGGTTATCTTTGTGTAATATTAACATTTATTTGATGATCTGAATCATTTAAGTGTAACAAATATGCAAAAAAAATATAAAAAAAATCAGGAAGGGGCAAATACTTTTTCACAGCACTGTATGTATGTAGCACTGTTTTTTTGGTTCCTTTAAGCAGCGGGAGCTGCATAGCCCAGTTATTTTTTCAGCTGTGCTGCAGGTTAATCCCCTTTTTTGTTGGTGATTGGCAGGCCTGTTTGAGGGAGCAGAGAAGAAGGGAGCAAAGTCATTGGCAACAGCAGTCTCTTTTAAAGGGGACACTAGTTCTTGTGATCCTGGTGACACACTGGGATTCCCTCATTTTGGAGGGTTTTCCTCACACTACCTGTTTTGGCTATAGGAGAGGAGGTGAAGAAAAATCTCTCCAACGGCAAAAAAAAAAACTGATGGGGGTTATAACGCACCATAACTTTATCCAGACAAAAGAAACCAGTTTTGCCTTTAGTTAAATGTTATTCAATCTAAATTTATTAAAGATATTAATATAAACATGATAAAGAATAGAAACAAAATCCTGAGCAAACCAATAACAAATGTTACAATGTCACATATGTGAGCTGGGCAAGCCTAACCCATATCATAAGAAGTAGATTCCAGTCTATTCCCAGCACATTACAAATAATTATCACCAGAAGTCCTATGGACCCTGCCTAATTCTATTTCCATAATAGCAGGTTTCCCCAAATAGGTATTAATAATAACAGTCACTTTGGCTTTCAGATTTCTATTTGAGACCAATTCAGGGATAGCCCTAATGTTCACTTTATTACCCAGCTATAATTTTCCAGTGTCGGTTACTGAGTGGTAAAGCTCTGCTCCAAAAAAGACTGTAACTCTGCAAGTATGTCTATGTGGCATGCCATAGATGAGTTAGCTTGTTCCAACCCATTGACTCTTGATCTAGTATGGTTAAGATCTGAACTTTTTGAAGAATAATACATTAAGTTTACGTTTATCAACTGTTTAGTGCCTGGTTTTCAAGATGACCCTAGCATTGGGTATCAGGATTAATTTGCTGTGTTTTATTGTGCTTGCTTGTATTCTCTCAACCTGGTATGTCAGAGGGGCTGAGACTCTTGAGGAGGTCAAGCCTAAGAACAGAGGACCCATCTTAATTAGCGGCTTCTTTGGGGGTGATGCATTTTCAGTTTGTGGTGCTCAGATACAGTTTAGTTCCAATTTAAAATGCATGTGCAAAAAGTTAGTAACCCTTGTAGCAGAGAGAAAGCAATGCACTAGTGGTACCAGGGCTTTTTTTCTCAGACAATAGGTGCAGGAACTCCCCCTTTCCAAGTCAAACCTTTTCTCCACCCCTACCCACTTTCCAGTACCGTCCCTTTTAGACAATACAGAACCAAGTATCATTTTGTGGTGCTAAGTAATTTGTATGGAATTTGGTAATGATATCAAGAAAAGCAGTAAAATAGATCCCCTGCATCCAGCAACAATAGATCCCCCTAACAATGGACCAACCACAACAAAATGTCCCCGCCAGCAACAATAGACTTTCGGCAGCATCAACAGATCTCCGCACAGCCAGCATTAATAGTCTGTCTGGCTGCCATCCACAATAGACCCTTCCCCCAACAGTAGATCTCTTTCAACTGACCCCCAGCAACATAAGACCCCCCCCAGCAACAATAGGTCCCCCACCAGCAACAATAGACATCCTCAGCAACAATAGACCCCCCCTTGCAAAAATAGATCCCCAGCAGTGAGCATTAATACCCTGCAGCACACCCCAGTACCCCTTGCCATTACATACAGTCAGTCCAAGAGGTGCCGGAACTGCATTCCCCTGCATTCCCGCTGAAAAAAGCCCTAAGTGGTACTAATGTGCAACAAATATTGGTGCAGATCTGATACTGGACATGGAGCACAAAATAGCCTACAATATGCTACAAGGCAAGAGGCCAACAGATGTACAGGCTCCTGTATTGATTATTCTGATGTCCCTGTACACTGAGTTTCTCTCCATGTGCTTTAAAAGCTGCAACAAGCCAAATAGAGCCCACCTCATTCTCTGACTGGAAGATGTCAGGCATAATTTAGATTTTTCCACCGCAGCCTGACTGTCCCTGGCCTGCCCCTTTCATTAAGTCGATTTTAGCCCTTTCAGTCAGACTGGAGACTCAACATCACATGCCGGAGTTATCTAGGGCATCTGCATGCAAATGCAGCCTGCCTAGAAATGCCCACTCCTCCAAGCTGGCATCCTCCCATCAAGGCATTTCGATATTTGCATAGCTCCTCTCAAGAGCCAATCCACTGCTTGCATAAATGCTGAGGACTTTTGGGAGGATTACTGTGATGTTTTTAGGAAACTAGGCAAAGCACCCTGAAGGCCCTACGGGCCCAAAGAGGTACTTCTTGCATTAGATAAAGATGCACAAAGGCCTCACCTACATGGTACATGGTAGGTGAGGTTGAAAAAAGACAGGTCCATCAAGTCCAAGGGGGTGTATCAGGTAATGGAATTATCCTCATAGATTAGAGATCCTCTACTAGACTGTGCAACTAGTAGAGGATCTCTAATATATGAGGATAATTCCATTACCAGATACACCCCTTGGGAATAAACCTACGACTTATTGTATACTGTAAGGTTTGACTCCCCATTTTTATTGATATTGTTTTTCTGTATGTTTTTTATATGTAATAAATGAGAATTTTTACTGAAGTTGATCGTTTGTTTATCAGTACCGGGATAGTCAACAGACTCCTCCTCCTGGTTTGAGTGTGTCAGAGGACAGCCTCAGCAACTGTCTGCACCCTCTTTCCTTCCCCTATTTTCTATTTCCTATGTGGCTGGTTCATATCTATATGCTACAGTGTATTGTGTTTTTAAAGGGAAACTAAAAACGCCCATTCACACAGATGCATGTGTGTTACCACTAACTAAGATATCAGTATTGCCCCTGACAATTCCGTCATCTGCTTTTCTCTTCAGAAGAATGTCACCTTTGTTCAGGTATCATCCAGGGTCTGCATCGACATCTCTGACTGAGATGCTGGATCAGAGATTACACAATCATGTAAACTCTGGTGTCAATGCAGTTTTGGCTGTGCTCACAAATGTTTGCCGTAGAACACCCTGCTGCAGTCTCTCAATATTGCAACTCCAGAGTTACACTGGTGCACTCTGGAAAAGATACTGAGGAAATGTTTCCTCTTACTTCAGTACCACTGTAGACTAATTAAATTAACTCAGCCTAGGAAAAGTAACTTCCTTAAAGCTCTAAGCCTGCTTAGCCTAGGTTCACATTAATACATACCTGTAGGGTTCAATATTGAGTTGGCCTTTGCAGCTATAACAGCTTCAACTCTTCTTAGAAGGCTGTCCACAAGGTTTAGGAGTGTGTCTATGGGAATGTTTCACCATGCTTCCAGAATCACATTTGTGAGGTCAGGCACTGATGTTGGACAAGAAGGCCTGGCTCGCAGTCTCTGCTCTAATTCATCCCAAAGGTGTTCTGGTTGAGGTCAAGAGCAATGTCCATAAAGACATGGATGAGCAAGTGTGGGGTGCAGGAACTTGACTGGCCTGCACAGAGCCCTGACCTCAACCTGATAGAACACTTTGGGATGAATTAGAGCAGAGTCTCTCCTCTCCTCTTCCAACATCAGTGCCTGACCTCACAAATGTGCCTCTGGAAGAATAGTCAAACATTCCCATAGACACACTCCTAAACCTTGTGGACAGCCTTCCTAGAAGAGTTAGAGGTGTTATAGCTGCAAATGGTGGGCCAACTCAATATTGAACCCTACGGACGAAGATGGGGATGCCATTAAAGTTCATGTGCATATAAAGGCAGGTGTCGCAATACTTTTGACAATATAGTGTATAAATATATATACACATATAGATACACAGTGGGGGTCATTTACTATAGCGCCAAAAATTATCCTGCAGTGCCAAAAAATAGCACTCAAAAAAGGCCAGAAAGACTTCAACTCTCAGAAACTGAGCGCTAATGAAAAAGGAAAGCAGGGCTATTGCCGGCAATAATGCCTGTCAGATCACATATGCTGGAATAGTGGAAGTCAATGGGGCTTGAACCTGCAAAATCCAGAGTTCTCACTGAAGGCTTATATGCAAGTTTTTTATTATTTTATTTATTTATTTCAGGTACTTATATAGCGCCGTCAATTTACGCAGCACTTTACATATACATTGTACATTCACATCAGTCCCTACCCTCAAGGGGCTTACAATCTAAGGTCCCTAACTCACATTCATACATACTAGGGACAATTTAGACAGGATCCAATTAACCTACCAGCATGTCTTTGGAGTGTGGGAGGAAACCGGAGTACCCGGAGGAAACCCACGCAGGCACAGGGAGAACATGCAAACTCCAAGCAGGTAGTGTCGTGGTTGGGATTCGAACCAATGACCCTTCTTACTGCTAGGCGAGAGTGCTACCACTGCACCACTGTGCCGCCCATAAAAAGTGTTTGGAGACCCGGGTCCTGCCCCAGGGGACATATATCAATGCAAAAAAAGTTTTAAAAACTGACATTTTTTCGGCAGCAGTGATTTTAATAATGCTAAAAGTGAAATATTCCTTTAAATTTCGTACCTGGGGGGTGTCTATAGTATGCCTGTAAAGTGGCGCATGTTTCCCATTTAGAACAGTCTGACAGCAAAATTACATTTCTAAAAGGAAAAAAAAGTCATTTAAAAATGCTAGCGCTAGTAATGAATTGTCGGTCCCGACAATACACATAAAAGTTAATTGATAAAAACGCCCTGGGATCCCCCACAGTGCATTATCAGGCCCTTTGGGTCTGGTATGAATATTAAGGGGAACCCTGTGCCAAAATTTTTAAAAAATGGTGTGAGGGTCCCCCTAAAAATCCATGTGGGGGTCCCCCTAAAAATCCACATGCGCCACTTTACAGGCATACTATAGACACCACCCGGGTCTGGTATGGATTTTTAGGGGGACCCCTACACCATTTTTTTTTATTTTGCCGCGGGGGTTACCAGTGACATGTACAGGTGACCCCGCCCCCCTCTGATGCCACGGAAACCACCGTAGCATTAGAGGGGGGCGGGGTCACCTGTACATGTCACTGGGTAAACCCGCGGTGTTTCCCTGTTGCGTCAGAGGGGGCAGGGTCACCCGTGCATGTCACGGGTGGCCCCGCCCTCAGCTATTTAAGAACTGTCACGGCAGGTCTAGCGTCATTCAGCGGGCTCCTCCTATAGAGGCAGATCGAGTCGTGGTGGCATCTTTCTCCGTATCCTGGGATGAGGAAAGATTACATCGCTGGAATTTTTTTTTTCTTTTTTAATAAAGGACTTGTCCCATGTTGTGTCTGTGTTTTTTACAATTTTTGACACTTTTTTTGTGAAATGGTAGGAGTACAATGTACCCGTTACCATTTCACACAGGGGGGGCTGGGATCAGGGGGTCCCCTTGCCCGCAGACCCCCACAACCACCGGGCAAGGGTTGTGGGGATGAGGCCCTTGTCCCCATCAACATGGGGACATCCTCCCAACGTTGAGGGCATGTGGCCTGGTACGGTTCAGGAGGAGGGGCCGCTCTCCCCCCCCCCTTTTTTCCTGCAGCCTGCCAGGTTGCGTGCTGGCATAAGGGTCTGGTATGCATTTTGAGGGGGACCCCCGCGTCATTTTTTTATTTATTTTGGCGCGGGGTTCCCCTTAATATCCATACTAGACCTGAAGGGCCTGGTATGGAATTTGGGGGGACCCCCACGCATTTTTTTTTTTCATTTTAGTTCAGGATTTCCCTTAATATTCATACCAGACCTAAAGGGCCTGGTAATGGACTGTGGGGGAATCCCAGGCCATTTTTATCAATTAACTTTTATGTGTATTGTTGGGACCGACAATTCATTATTAGCCTGCACTAGCGCTAGCACTTTTAAATGACTTTTTTCTTCCTTTAGAAATGTCATTTTGCTCTTGGACTGTTCTAAACACGGGAAACATGCGCCACTTTACAAGTATACTATAGACACCCCCCAGGTACGAAATTTAAAGGAATATTACACTTTTATTATTTCACTAATTAATAAAATCACTACTCTCGAAAAAACTGTTGTTTTTAAAACTTTTTTTGCATGGATACATGTCCCCTGGGGCAGGACCCGGGTCCCCCGGGGCAGGACCTGGGTCCCCAAACACTTTTTATGACAATAACTTGCATATTAACTTTTAAAATTAGCACTTTTGATTATTCCTGTTCATGTCCAATAGTCTTTAATGGAGTTTGCGTGTTCAAACAAATTTTTTGCCTGTTCGCATGCCCTGCTGCGAACTGAACAGGGGGGTGTTCGGCCCATCCCTAGTTATCATTAAGAATCATGGGGTACAACTTATCAAGCAACTCGGAGGTCCAAAGTCGCCCAACTGTGAAACAAGCCATATATATTTTAATAGAAAGGAGCTCTAATTTATACTTGCATTCACAACAGCAGAACAAATGCAGGAAGTGATGTGTGCACATGGGCCAGAAGCAAATGTGTGGGGATGCCAAACAAATCAATGAACCCCACCCACACCAAATCTAACTACCACATCCACCCCCACATTGATTAAGGACAAGTACATATCATACCCTTATCCGGAAAATGAGCAGCACCTCCTCTTTGCTAAAGAGCGACCTCGTCATGTCTAGGGATGAGCCGAACACCCCCCGGTTCGGTTCGCACCAGAACCCGCGAACGGACCGAAAGTTCGCACGAACGTTAGAACCCCATTGACGTCTATGGGACTCGAACGTTCGAAATCAAAAGTGCTCATTTTAAAGGCTAATTTGCATGGTATTGTCCTAAAAAGGGTTTGGGGACCCGGGTCCTACCCCAGGGGACATGTATCAATGCAAAAAAAACTTTTAAAAACGGCCGTTTTTTCGGGAGCAGTGATTTTAATGATGCTTAAAGTAAAAAAAAAAAAAAGTGAAATATTCCTTTAAATATCGTACCTGGGGGGTGTCTATAGTATGCCTGTAAAGTGACGCGTGTTTCCCATGTTTAGAACAGTCCCTGCACCAAATGTCATTTTTAAAGGAAAAAATCTCATTTAAAACTGCTTGCGGGTTTAATGTCATGTCGGGTCATGGCAATATGGATGAAAATCAGTGAGACAAACGGCATGGGTACCCCCCAGTCCATTACCAGGCCCTTTGGGTCTTGTATGGATATTAAGGGGAACCCCGCACCCAAATTAAAATAAGGAAAGGTGTGGGGCCACCAGGCCCTATATACTCTGAACAGCAGTATACAGGCGGTGCAAACAAGACAGGGACTGTAGGTTTGTTGTTAAGTAGAATCTGTTTGTAATTTTGAACATTTTTAACGTGTTTAGCTCCAGCCAAAAAATCTTTTCTAAGCTTTTTGGAAAACATAGGAAAGGGTTATCACCCCTGTGACATTTGTTTTGCTGTCTTTCCTCCTCTTCAGAAGATTTCACCTCACTTTTTTGTCCCAATGAAAAATGTTTTTTGAAAATTTGGGTTTTTTTGTGGAACAAGGATTGGAAAGCATCAGTGGAAAGGAGAAATTGTTTTCCCATATTAACTCTTACAGGAGAGAATTTCCCTTCCTAGGGGTAGATTTCATCTCACTTCCTGTTGTCTCCTTCCGTTTGCAAGTAGGAGTCGTTTGTAAGTTAGATGTTTGAAAGTAGGGTCCTGCCCTATATACTCAGCAGAAATTTGGGCCTTAGGTGTTGCTGTGGCCACAACACTGTAAGCCCTCACAGGGCCCTGCTGTGAAATATTAGATCAAGAATTGTAATTACATGCCCCTGTTGAACAGGAGCTGAAAAATTAGGCCTTAGGCACTGGTGCTGGTGCCACAACACTGCAACCCCTCACAGACACTCTAGTTGGAACGCAGGAACGAGCCCTGCTGCAAATTATTGCTTCAAAAATTGTAATTACACGCCCCTGTTAGACAGGGGCAGAAAAATTGGGCCTTAGGCACTGGTGCTGGTGCCACAACACTGCAACCCCTCACAGACACTCTAGTTGGAACGCAGGAACGAGCCCTGCTGCAAAGTATTGCATCAAAAATTGTAATTACACGCCCCTGTTAGACAGGGGCAGAAAAATTGGGCCTTAGGCACTGGTGCTGGTGCCACAACACTGCAACCCCTCACAGACACTCTAGTTGGAACGCAGGAACGAGCCCTGCTGCAAAGTATTGCATCAAAAATTGTAATTACATGCCCCTGTTAGACAGGGGCAGAAAAATTGGGCCCTAGGCACTGGTGCTGGTGCCACAACACTGCAACCCCTCACAGACACTCTAGTTGGAATGCAGGAACGAGCCCTGCTGCAAAGTATTACATCAAAAATTGTAATTACACGCCCCTGTTAAACAGGGGCTGAAAAATTGTGCCTTAGGCACTGGTGGTGGCGCCCAGAACCAAAAATGTTCTTACAAGCTATCAGCGTGATGATTGAGGAGGAAGAGGATAATTACTCAGGGATAGTCACTCAGCATCAGCATAGGCAGTCTTTGAAGGGATCTGAGATTTCAAAAAAAATTATTCGGTTACATCAGCATCAGGTGCTTGGTAGCTGGTGGTGATCCAAGACTCATTCATTTTTATGAAGGTCAGCCGATCGACCGAGTCGGTGGACAGACGCACCCTGTGATCGGTTACCACGCCTCCAGCAGCACTGAATGTGCGTTCCGAAAGAACGCTGGATGCAGGACAGGCCAGTAGCTCAATTGCATACTGTGCAAGCTCTGGCCAGTGATCCATCCTCAAGACCCAGTAACCCAGAGGATTTTCGGTGGGAAAGGTGTCCAAGTCTGATCTTGCCCCTAGGTATTCCTGCACCATGTAAAACAGACGCTGGCGATGGTTGCTGGAACCGATCATACCTTGGGGCTGCGGACCAAAAAATTGTCTGAACGCATCGGTCAGACGGCCACCTTCTCCACCGCTCCTTCTTTGACTGACCGAAGCCTCAGCAACACGTTGTCCAGAAACAGGAGTTTGTAACCTCCCAGTCTCTGGGAACGCGTTGCACAGACCTTTCTGCAAGGCCTCCCGAAGATGTTTCATCCTCTGCTCCCTCTGCGATGGCAAGATAAGGTCCGCAACCTTACCCTTGTAACGTGGATCAAGGAGGGTTGCCAGCCAGTATTGGTCCTTCTCCTTGATACCACGAATACGAGGATCCTTACGCAGGCTTTGCAGGATCAGGGAGGCCATGCAGCGTAGGTTTGCTGAGGCATTCGGTCCGGAGTCCTCTGGGTCACTAAGAACGACATGGTCCGCAGCCACCTCCTCCCAGCCACGTACAAGTCCATGTGTTTCTTGGGACTGATCCCTTAAAGACTGCTGCTGATGCTGAGTGCCAGGCTCCACCTCCATACTGACACAATCTTCCTCCTCCTCCTCTTCCTCCTCGTCCTCTTCCTGTGTGATCGGCGGGCACGCAGGAACACTGTCTGGATAAAGGGGGCCTTGAGAGCTAAGGAAGTCCTCCTCTTCCTGCCTCTGTTCTGCCTCAAGTGCCCTGTCCATTATTCCACGCAGCGTGTGCTCCAACAGGTGGACAAGGGGGACAGTGTCACTGATGCATGCACTGTCACTGCTCACCATCCTCGTGGCCTCCTCGAATGGTGACAGGACAGTGCATGCATCCCTGATCATGGCCCACTGGCGTGGGGAAAAAAAACCAAGCTCCCCTGACCCTGTCCTGGTGCCATAGTCGCACAGGTACTCATTGATGGCCCTCTGCTGCGTGTGCAGCCGCTGCAGCATGGCCAACGTTGAGTTCCACCTGGTGGGCATGTCACAGATTAGGCGGTTCTTGGGCAGGTTAAACTCCTTTTGGAGGTCCGTCAGCCGAGCACTGGCATTATATGACCGGCGGAAATGCACACAGACTTTCCTGGCCTGCCTCAGGACATCCTGTAAGCCCGGGTACCTGCCCAAGAACCGCTGCACCACCAAGTTAAGGACGTGAGCCAAACAGGGCACATGGGTCATTTGTCCCTGTCGGAGGGCAGAGAGGAGGTTGGTGCCATTGTCGCAAACCACCATTCCTGCCTTAAGTTGGCGTGGCGTCAACCACCTCTGAACCTGCCCCTGCAGAGCTGACAGAACCTCTGCCCCAGTGTGGCTCCTGTCCCCCAAGCACACCAGCTCAAGCACCGCATGGCATCTTTTGGCCTGCGTACTTGCGTAGCCCCTTGAACGCCTACGGAGCACCGCTGGTTCCGAGGAAGAGGCCATGGAGGAAGAAGAAGAGGAGGGGGTGGAGGAGAGAGGTGTGTCACAATCAGCATTTTGGAGGCGTGGTGGCGGAACAACCTCCAACACTACTGCACCTTGTCCTGCATCCTTCCCAGCTGCCAGCAGAGTCACCCAATGCGCCGTGAAACTTAGGTAACGTCCCTGTCCATGCCTGCTGGACCATGAGTCAGCGGTAATATGCACCTTACCGCTGACCGCCCTGTCCAGCGAGGCATGGACATTGCCTTCCACATGCCGGTAGAGAGCCGGAATCGCCTTCCGTGAGAAAAAGTGGCGTTTGGGTACCTGCCACTGAGGAACCGCACATTCCACAAACTCACGGAAGGGGGCAGAGTCTACCAACTGAAAAGGCAGCAGTTGAAGTGCTAGCAATTTTGCCAAGCTAGCATTCAACCGCTGGGCATGTGGATGGCTGGGAGCAAACTTCTTTCGGCGGTGCAGCAGCTGGGGCAGGGAAATTTGCCTGGTACAATCTGACGTCGGTGTACCAAAAGCAGATTGCCCACAAGTACTTGGCTGTGACACACCTAATTCTACACCTTCATTTCTCTCACTGCAGGTCTCAGAGAGGACTGAAGGTCTAGTGGGGTTGGAAATCTCAGCTGATGAGGAGCAAGGAGAGATCCTCTTTGTTCTTTGGTGTGGGTCTTTTAGATACGCTTGCCAACGAACTGCATGGCAGGTCAACATATGTCTGGTCAAGCATGTGGTACCCAAGCGGGAGATATTTTGGCCACGCGTGATACGCTTGAGACATATGTTGCAAATAGCAGCGGTGCGATCTGATGCACTCGTCTCAAAAAAGGCCCACACCAAAGAACTTTTTGAATAACGCGCAGAGACTGCAGCGCCCTGCACATGTGGAGCTTTGGGGTGTGATGCAGTCAATGTGCTGCCCTTAGGCTGGCCCCTGGAGGGCATCCTGCCTCGTTGGTGATGTGCTGCCGCCTCCTCCTCCTCCTCCTCCTCCTCCTCTCTCCTATCAGGCACCCACGTTGAGTCAGTGACCTCATCATCCCCTCCCTCCTCATCACTGGAGCAAACCTGGCAGTATGCTGCAGCAGGGGGAGCATGACTGCCAGATTGCTGTCCTTCTTGGGCACCCCCTCTGTCCGCGCTCATGTTACTGCCTTCATCGAGCTCAGTATCGTCATCAGAGCCTTCCAAACGCTGGGCATCCTCCTGGAGCATGTACCCAACACTGTGGTCAAACAGTTCGAGGGAATCCTCATGAGGACATGGTGGAGCTAGGGAAGGAGTCACTGATGACATTGAGCTGAGGGAAGAGGCCGCTGCTTTGCCAGACAAAGCACCCTGGGCATGGGTGAGAGAGGATGAGGAGGATGAGGACGGCTTGGTCATCCACTCGACCAAGTCTTCCGCATGTTGCGGCTCAACATGGCCAGCTGCCGAAAAAAAGGCCAAGCGTGTCCCATGGCCACGTGCTGATGAGGATGCACCGTCTCCACGACCAGCACTAGACACAGAGCCTGCTTGCCCTCTCTTATTGGCTTGTGACTGTCTGCCTCTCCTTCTTGGCCTTCCAGACATACTAATGGCCTGTAGCTGCACTAAGCTGGGATAGAACACCTGTAATTTTCTTCAAGTAGCTTTATATACTGTAACCAGACAAGCCTGCCTGTCAGTAGGAAGATAACAGGAACGGATCTAGCTGAACACTGTGAGCAGGACACACTGTACTAAATGTAAATAGTCTAGCTGCCTGACCGTGGTACTAATAGGATCAAATAGAACACCTGTAATTTTCTTCAGGTAGCTTTATATACTGTAACCAGACAAGCCTGCCGGTCAGTAGGAATTTAACAGGAACGGATCTAGCTGAACACTGTGAGCAGGACGCACTGCACTAAATGTAAATAGCAGGAACGGATCTAGCTGAACACTGTGAGCAGGACGCACTGCACTAAATGTAAATAGTCTAGAAGATAACAGGAACGGATCTAGCTGAACACTGTGAGCAGGACGCACTGCACTAAATGTAAATAGTCTAGAAGATAACAGGAACGGATCTAGCTGAACACTGTGAGCAGGACGCACTGCACTAAATGTAAATAGCAGGAACGGATCTAGCTGAACACTGTGAGCAGGACGCACTGCACTAAATGTAAATAGTCTAGAAGATAACAGGAACGGATCTAGCTGAACACTGTGAGCAGGACGCACTGCACTAAATGTAAATAGCAGGAACGGCTCTAGCTGAACACTGTGCGCAGGACGCACTGCACTAAATGTAAATAGCAGGAACGGATCTAGCTGAACACTGTGAGCAGGACGTACTGCACTAAATGTAAATAGCAGGAACGGATCTAGCTGAACACTGTGAGCAGGACGCACTGCACTAAATGTAAATAGCAGGAACGGATCTAGCTGAACACTGTGAGCAGGACGCACTGCACTAAATGTAAATAGCAGGAACGGATCTAGCTGAACACTGTGAGCAGGACGCACTGCACTAAATGTAAATTGCAGGAACGGATCTAGCTGAACACTGTGAGCAGGACGCACTGCACTAAATGTAAATAGTCTAGAAGATAACAGGAACGGATCTAGCTGAACACTGTGAGCAGGACGCACTGCACTAAATGTAAATAGCAGGAACGGATCTAGCTGAACACTGTGAGCAGGACGCACTGCACTAAATGTAAATAGCAGGAACGGATCTAGCTGAACACTGTGAGCAGGACGCACTGCACTAAATGTAAATAGCAGGAACGGATCTAGCTGAACACTGTGAGCAGGACGCACTGCACTAAATGTAAATTGCAGGAACGGATCTAGCTGAACACTGTGAGCAGGACGCACTGCACTAAATGTAAATAGTCTAGAAGATAACAGGAACGGATCTAGCTGAACACTGTGAGCAGGACGCACTGCACTAAATGTAAATAGCAGGAACGGATCTAGCTGAACACTGTGAGCAGGACGCACTGCATTAAATGTAAATAGTCTAGATAGAAGATAACAGGAACGGATCTAGCTAAACTGAATACAGTGTATATATATATATGCAACACCTGGGATGCATATATATACACAATACACTGTAAGTGCAGCTAACTGACTGACTGTTCTGCCTAATCTATCTAACTCAAATCAAATGACACTGTCTCTCTCTCTCTCTATCTCTCAGCACACCGGAACACACACTACACAGGGCCGCCGTGCAGGCGGCCTTATATAGTGTGGGGTGTGTACTAAATCCCCTGAGCCATAATTGGCCAAAGCCACCCTGGCTTTGGCCAATTACAGCTCTCTCTACTGACGGCGCTGTGATTGGCCAAGCATGCGGGTCATAGTGCATGCTTGGCCAATCATCAGCCAGCAATGCACTGCGATGCCGCAGTGAATTATGGGCCGTGACGCGCCACACGAATTTAGCGCGAACGGCCCATAACGTTCGCAATTCGGCGAACGATCGAACAGCCGATGTTCGAGTCGAACATGGGTTCGACTCGAACACGAAGCTCATCCCTAGTCATGTCCACCTAGATGGAGATCCTGACCAGCACAGGAACTTCCGGGTGATTACAATGACTTATTTCTGGGTCAGAAGGTGAAACCACACTCTTTTGATTGCTGCTGCGAATATTTGATCGCAACCACGATTAGAATTTTATTATTTTTGTTTATTTGCAGATATGCAAATTTGTATTTCTACTCATGATATTTCAAGGCGTTCGATGAGAAAACGTGTCCCTGGGATAGCAGCAGGTGAATGACAAAAACAAAAGGCCCGGTTTGAGCCCTGGTTCACACTGACAGAGGGAGGAAATCATTCAGCTGAACTCACACAATTTCATTCCCGCATGTCAGTCCCGAATGCAGGGGGAATTTCAGAGACATCTGTGCAGGTTTCTGCACTGATATCAATACAAATTGCACCCCAAAGTTGCACCAATTAAAACGGTGCAACTGCCACCGATTTGACATGTCAAATCGCACCAATGTGAACTAAAGCTGACACATACAATACTGCCTATCCACAAGCTGAATTCATTACCTGCAGTTCTCCACAGCTGTTATATATAAAGATTCCACCTTTATCATTTACTTGCAGGTGTGCAGAAGCCTAGGTTTACATTGTAGCGAATTGTCATGCGACGTGAAAGATCAAATCACATGACTATTGGCAGCAATGGTACTGTTCCAATTGATGCAACACCAATTTTGTGGCACCGCACCAATTCGTTAAAGTAGTTCCTGCACTACTTTTGCCAATTTCAGGTGCAACTTCAATAGACATCTGTGCATGAAGCCACACTGCTGTCTATCAAGTAGCACCTGAAATCGCGCTGACCTTGCTACGTTGAAATTGTGCTACTTCAAGTGAATTCAAAGTAGCATCAATGTGAACCAGGGCGAAGAGATTCGTTTTTTTGGTGCACAAATACATATAGAAATAAGATAAGAGATATTGCACTTTCCCAAAACCACCACCATCAAAAAAACTAAAGAGAAAGAAAAAAAAGGAAGAAAAAAAAAACACCACAACAAAGCTCAATAATGTACTTTTATTTTACCAGCAGAAAAAAAAAATGTACATCCATTTATTAGCTTAAAAAATTATACAGGATATATGGTGCTACATTTAGCAATTGGATTTTAAGGGCCCTGCTCATAGGAGCTCATAGGAGCTTACAATCTAAAATTTGACAAAACATTAGAGTGGACACAGCTTTACTTTCAGGCAACACATCACATGTTTATCTGCAAGATTATAGAAACATACTTAACAGTCATTATTCTTACAAAGCACTCCAACATAATATTAAAAAAGACTTATTCAAAACACCCACCACCAGCCCACAATCCACACATACATACATTGGTGACCATGTTCTGCTGGACGCTGCATTTCGGTGTACACGATTAAGCAACGAGATCAAAAAGAGTAGGTCAGCAGATGCTTCCAAATGATGTTTGCATGGTCAGACAGGAACAATACACACACAACATTTACAGCATGGCCACATAAACCCACTTTTGATTGAAAAAATGCACAAGAATTTCAGCATATATCCCTAGTTGGGCAATTGTCAATAGGCACAATATCATTCCTTCTGCCCCCACAAATCACAGGAAAAAACGTGACCTTCTCAGGCCAAACAACCCCCCCCTACTGCAGGCCTTTATATAAGAGAGGTTGTATTGTTAGCACATTGACACACGCCCAATAAAAGTACACACCCACCAGTATCTTTTAATCTGTCTCTTCGTGTATGTCTAAAGTGATTGCACCTGATGAGCAGGAACACATAATACTATTCGCAACTGTGTTAGCCCTTGGCTATGTGCATCAAATCTCCAACTACAGGCCAAATATCGAAGTCCATTTGCATCCACATAAACAAAGCAACAGTTTTCTAAGCATATGTACCTGTGCAGTGTAAACCCTAAAATTTTAAATGTCCAAGTCCCTGGGCATGATTAGTGCTAACAAACATTAACATCAGTCCCTGGCTTCAATGAGCTTCCAATCTTAAGTCCAAAAGTAACTTTCTTACATTAGAACCTATTTCGACAGGAGACAAATAAAATGCCAGCATGTCCTTTGGATTGTGGTGAGAAACCAACACAGGGAGAACATATAAACTTCAACACAAGCATTAGCATGTTGGGGAATTGAACCAGCACTGCTAGACAGAACTGCTACCCACTTAGCCACCAGGCAGCCTCACACATGTTCTCTGCATCTCTGTGGAGTGAACCAGCCCTAAGTCCATAGCCATGCTCAGTGTCACAAGCAATATACAATATATTGGCCTAAGTATTAGGACGCCTGCCTTTATACACACATGAACTCTAATGGCATCCTAGTATTAGTCCGTAGGGTTCAATATTGAGTTGGCCCACCCTTTGCAGCTATAATAGCTTCAACTCTTCTGGGAAGACTGTCCACAAGGTTTAGGAGTGTGTCTATGAGAATGTTTGACCATTCTTTCAAGTGCATTTGTGAGGTCAGGCACTGATGTTGGACGAGAAGGCCTGACCTACAGTCTCTGCTCTAATTCATCCCCAAGGTGTTCTGTTGTGTTGAGGTCAGGACTCTGTCCAGGCCAGTCAAGTTCCTCCACCCCAAAATCACTCATCCATGTCTTTATGGTCCTTGCTTTGTGCACTGGTCCAAATGATTTGGTGGAGGGGGGATTATGATGTGGGGTTGTTTTTCAGGGGTTGGGCTTGGCCTCTTAGTTCCAGTGAAGGGAACTTCTAAGGCGTCAGCATACCAAGACATTTTGGACAATTTCATGCTCCCAACTTTGTGGGAACAGTTTGGGAAAAACCCCTTCCTGTTCCAACATGACTGCACACCAATGCACAAAGCAAGGTCCATAAAGACATGGATGAGCAAGTTTGGGGTGGAGAAACTTGACTGGCCTGCACAGAGTCCTGACCTCAACCCGATAGAACAACCTTTGGCTGAATTAGAGCAGAGACTGCGAACCAGGCCTTCTCATCCAACATCAGTGCCTGACCTCACAAATGCACTTCTGGAAGAATGATCAAACATTCCCATAGACACACTAAACCTTGTGGACAGCCTTCCCAGAAGCTGTTCTAGCTGCAAAGGGTGGGCCAAATCAAATTTTAACCCTACGGACTAAGACTGGGCTGCCATTAAAGTTCATGTGTGTGTAAAGGCAGGCGTCCCAATACTTTTGGCTAAATAGTTTATCTGGAAAAAATTTGCAATGGTGGTGGAACCCTCCTACACATAAATACTACATTTAGACATAGTTATAGGACCCGGAAGATGAAACAACTTCTCTACGTGAAGCAGCATGTTTGGGATTTGAACCCAGACGCTCAGGGATACTAAGCAGAAGTTCTAACCTCTAAGCCACAGAGCTGCTACATGTGAGAACCTCCTACACATAACTACACATAAATACACATAAAAACACATAAATACTGCATTTCCTTGGACATACAGGTGATGGAATTACATTACTCAAGAGTTATTCTTCTTGATTTATTCTGTGATATTTGGTGTTTTTTTGTGGGTGAGAGTAGAATATTACCCTCAAATTTTTGGGAATTACATTTTGATTTCTGATGTTGGTACACATATCACATTTTTTGGGCTCAAATTATGAATATTTGGAAATGATAAAAAGCACAAAAAATTGTGATTCATTTTAAATTTGCATCAGCAATGGTATTGTTTGTGGATTGTAAAGACACCTGTGTGAGTTTGGGTAAAGATTGTTGTGATTGTTTTTAAACTAGGCGATGGGCGGGAGGGTCCAGAGACAGTGATAGCCAGCGCGGAAGATATTCCAGAGGGTAGTATTGGGGGCATTAGTGGCAGGTTAACCAAAGCACAAAAACACAAGGTGAGTATAGTAGCAAGTCCTAGTTGCAATCTTGAAACACCCAATACGAGGACAATATGCGACCGGTCTAAACTATGTGGCATGTTCACCAATGCCAGCAGCATGGCGGACAAGATGGGTGAACTAGAGATACTGTTGTACAAGGAGGATTTGGATTTTGTGGGAATTTCAGAGACCTGGTTCAACAGCTCTCATGATTGGCTGGCAAACATTCAAGGGTATACCCTACACCGCAAGGATAGAGAGGGTAAAAAAGGGGGAGGAGTATGCCTATATATCAAGAATAATGTACAAGCGAATGTGAGAGATGACATCACTGAGGGAGCTAGAGAGGAGGTGGAATCCTTATGGGTAGAGCTCCAAAGGGATGAAGCTAAGGGGAAAATAATACTGGGAGTATGCTATAGGCCCCCTAACCTGAGGGAGGAAGGGGAGACGGATCTCCTATCACAAATTGGATTAGCAGCAAGGATGGGAAGTGTTATCATAATGGGGGATTTTAATTATCCAGACATAGACTGGGCGGAGGGAACCGCGCATTCATTTAAGGCTCGCCAGTTCCTTAATGTCTTGCAGGACAATTTTATGGGTCAAATGGTAGACGCACCAACTAGAAATAAAACATTACTGGATCTACTCATTACCAACAATACAGACCTGATCACAGATGTGGAAATACGGGGCAATTTAGGTAACAGAGATCACAGGTCAATTAGTTTCAGTATAAATCACACAAATAGGAAACATGAAGGGAACACAAAGACATTGAATTTCAAAAGAGCCAACTTCCCTAAACTACAAACCTTGCTAAAAGGCATAAATTGGGATAAAATATTAGGAACAAAGAATACGGAGGAGAGATGGGTTTGCTTTAAGAGCATATTAAATAAGGGCATTAGCCAATGTATCCCATTGGGTAATAAATTTAAGAGAGCGAACAAAAATCCTGGATGGCTTAACTCCAATGTAAAAAGGCATATAAAAGCAAAGGAGAAGGCCTTCAAAAAATACAAGGTTGAGGGATCATCCTCAGCATTCAGACTTTATAAAGAATGCAATAAGAAATGTAAGGGTGCAATTAGGACGGCTAAGATAGAACATGAAAGACACAGTCTCAGTCTTCACGAGTGAATCGGGGGGCTTCAGTAACCAAAACTGCAGTGTTTATCCTCATGACACAACACAGGAAACACCTCCATGGTTAACAGAGGATGGAATTAAAATTAGACTTGAGTAACTTAACATTAATAAATCACCGGGACCAGATGGCTTGCATTCGAGAGTACTTAGGGAACTCAGTCAGGTGATTGCCAGACCGTTGTTCCTAATTTTTACAGGCAGTCTATTAACTGGAATGGTACCAGCTGATTGGAGAAAAGCCAATGTAGCACCAATATTTAAAAAGGGCCCAAAAAACATCCCTGGGAATTACAGACCAGTTAGCCTAACATCAATAGTATGTAAACTCTTGGAGGGGATGATAAGGGATTATATACAAGATTTTAGTAATAAGAACAATATCATTAGCAGTAATCAGCATGGATTCATGAAGAATCGTTCTTGCCAAACCAATCTATTAACCTTCTATGAGGAGGTGAGTTGCCATCTAGATAAAGGAAGGCCCGTAGATGTGATGTATCTGGATTTTGCAAAAGCATTTGACACAGTTCCCCATAAACGTTTACTGTACAAAATAAGGTCCGTTGGCATGGACCATAGGGTGAGTACATGGATTGAAAACTGGCTACAAGGGCATGTTCAGAGGGTGGTGATAAATAGGGAGTACTCAGAATGGTCAGGGGTGGGTAGTGGGGTTCCCCAGGGTTCTGTGCTGGGACCAATCCTATTTAATTTGTTTATAAATGACCTGGAGGATGGGATAAACAGTTCAATCTCTGTATTTGCAGACGATACTAAGCTAAGCAGGGCAATAACTTCTCTGCAGGATGTGGAAACCTTGAAAAAAGACCTGAACAAATTAATGGGGTGGGCGACTACATGGCAAATGAGGTTCAATGTAGAAAAATGTAAAATAATGCATTTGGGTGGCAAAAATATGAATGCAATCTATACACTGGGGGGAGAACCTCTGGGGGAATCTAGGATGGAAAAGGACCTGGGGGTCCTTGTAGATGATAGGCTCAGCAATGGCATGCAATGTCAAGCTGCTGCTAATAAAGCAAACAGAATATTGGCATGCATTAAAAGGGGGATCAACTCCAGAGATAAAATGATATTTCTCCCACTCTACAAGACTCTGGTCCGGCCGCACCTGGAGTATGCTGTCCAGTTCTGGGCACCAGTCCTCAGGAGGGATGTACTGGAAATGGAGCGAGTACAAAGAAGGGCAACAAAGCTAATAAAGGGTCTGGAGGATCTTAGTTAGGAGGAAAGGTTGCGAGCGCTGAACTTATTCTCTCTGGAGAAGAGACGCTTGAGAGGGGATATGATTTCAATTTACAAATACTTTACTTTTGACCCCACAATAGGGATAAAACTTTTTCGCAGAAGAGAGTTTAATAAGATTCGTGGCCACTCATTACAATTAGAAGAAAAGAGGTTTAACCTTAAACTACATAGAGGGTTTTTTACTGTAAGAGTGGCAAGGATGTGGAATTCCCTTCCACAGGCGGTGGTCTTAGCGGGGATAATCACCTGAATGACCGCAACATACAGGGATATGTAATGTAATACTGACACATAATCACACACATAGGTTGGACTTGATGGACTTGTGTCTTTTTTCAACCTCACCTACTATGTAACTATGTAACTATGTGAGATGTAGTGTAACAAGTGAAAGTGACAGAGAAAAATATATTTTACCAAAACATCAAATTATTCCACATTCTAGTATTCTTTAACACAAAATATTTTAAGTAGAAGCAACAATGTTGCAAAGGAACATTTATTTCAGAGAAAGATACATTTCATCTCAACATTAAAAGGTTTTTTTTGTGAAAGTTACAATTGTTCCATTAGAATCAATGGCTAAAACTTGCATTGGACTATAATAGAGCAGATTTTCACTTCCAAAAAATGCTCTTTAATCAGCTCTCATTTTGGTATTTACTATAGCGCCGGGTAAAAAAGACACTGGAGCTAAAATGAGAGCTATTTTCAGGTCTGAGCATGCTCAGTTGTGTTGGCACCTAGTTGTCCAAAACGGGGAATTTTTCACTTCTCAGACTTTTAAGGATATTTCAGTGTAGAAATAACTTTTTCACACAGTTTAAAAGCAGATTATCTTTAAATAATATGCCGCATATTTCAGTACCATTTAGGCAATTATACCATGCTGTAAACATTATTTCCATGTGCAATTCTCCAGGCTTTAGCAGAGTAAGGGTTTGGGCGCTATTTGGTTTCAGGAAACTATAGTAAATTCGATTTTGGGAGTATTTTCTCACCAGCGCTATAGTGAATACTGTTTAAGCACTAATTAGTGCAATTAGCGCTAAATTGCTGTGAATTAGCGCTAATTTGCGGCAATTAGCGCTAATTAGCGCTGCGGCACTATAGTAAATGACCGCCAGTATGTGTATATATATATATATATATATATATATATATTGTGACATTTTAGTCTTTTAAAGATATTGAAGGGTCCCTTATAGGATTCTGCACTCCCTAAATGCTGCAATCAATCTCTTCTTGAAAACAGGAATGCTTGGTTTGCAGATATTGCAATACATGCTTTTCTCACACAATATATACATTACCACAACACTTTTTTAACTTACTTTAAGCCTTTTTCAGACAAAAATGACCATAAGATCGTAGGTTACAAAACACTATTTTATTGGCATAATGTTAATACACATGTATAACTGTGCAGAAAAAAATATAAAAATATATATTTGTAGTAAATGGTAAATAATTTTAAGACAGGCTACAAAAAAAAAGAAAATATGCAGAACAGACATGCATAAATGGGAGCTGCCTTCATGTTACCCGGGATTTAGTTCACATTATGTGGGAAATCTAATGCATGAAAGAATTCAGCAACAAAGCAGGCAAAATGATTTTTTGCCTGTGATTTCTTTGCAGCAATGTAAGCAGGAACATAAAGAGCAATGCCTGATTGCAATTACACATGTCTATGCTTACATGCTTGTGTACAAGTATAGACTACGCAATGTGCGACAGGATGGGTTTACTTTTATGATGGGAAATGTAACACATTCAGAGAGAATAACCATGTGAAGATCAGCTGGAGTCAGTCAGCAGGTTATTTAAAGGAACACTCCAGCCAACATCTAAGAACACATTTGAAATGCATACATTCATACATACATACATACCGTACATAAGAGCTATTTTGCCATCACAAGAAAAAACAAAAAAGGACTGAGAGCTATACAGCCTGATTAGACAGCCAGCCTGGTGACCTTACTTATCCCAGCCTGTGATTGGACAGTGAAGGAACAGAAACTGAATAAAATAAAATTCAAGCTTTATCCTAACTACTCTTAAAACTATCCCCTTAGGGGAGGGTTAGGGTTAGTCGGAATTCCACTTTAATATTTTGAACTTGTTACATCTAGTGTAAATGGGTGGGTATGCAAACACACTTGAATACGTCTGAAATAAACAGCCAAGGAAATTGTCGCTGGCCCAGTAAAATTAAAGGTTGCAGTCCAGTAATTCTATAAAAGTTCTAAGTGTCTTTTTACAATATTGGACTTAGGTGCAATTATATTTTGGCCATTAGAAAAGTGATTCAAATCTCTGATATACTTAATTTAAGAACAAAATGTTGATGAATTTCCACCAGGAGAATGAACAAAATGAATAGGCAATTACTGATATTTACACTGTGGAAGCAAGGTCTAAAATTTTCCTTGTGGAAAACAAATAAGACAAATATTTTTATAATTGTCTACAGAATGGTCAAGTGTCAGATTGTTCAAATTATGGGAAATATAACTTCACGCACACGCACATGAGAGCAACGACTAAGTAACATATATTAGGTATCCCTGCACATGCTGGAATAAGAGGTATAATTTTGGGGCCATCCTTATGATTAACTTTACAGTAAATTGATGCACTCATTTGACTCTTATCGGTAATGTAATTTGTTGCTGTTGAAGTTTGACATATCTGGGTTTTTTTTGTCAGGTACTTATATAGTGGGAATGTTTTTCTGCTTACATTATTTTCTACCTGAATACCATTTACTGGGTTCTTGTTTCAACAGTAAAGAGGGTGAAAATATAGCAGTGGATCAATTAAATTTCTTTCAGAAATCATATCCTAAATTATGTTCAGTATAGTTTTTGGCAAATGGTACATAGTGTGGCGTTGTTAAATAGTACCTGGATCTTTTATGAATTGATCTGATGCTATCTGTCAGAGAATGAGATGCTGTGTTTAATTTTGCAGCCAGCAATAACTGTTAAGGGAATTCTAAGGCCAAAGTAAATATTTCTGTGAAAGTATATTTTTATTCTACACAGCACATTTCCCTCTCATAATGAGAACCTTTACTACTTGATTTTCAAATTATGGGAAAAAAAGCTTTAGATTTGGCTTTGAAAACCCCTGACCTGCTATTGATTTGTATAAGAATGATCATTGTGTAATATGTGCTGAATTCTGCCAAGAAGCACTCAGAGGGGTTTGAAAAGGAAAGGCTTGCCGTATACTGTATGTAATCCGGGTTATAAGGACCACTAACATGTGCTAACAGTGTAACTGTTTAAAACAAATAATTGACAAAAAACAAGATTCTGCCCACATTGTTTCCTCACATTCATGGATATTAAATGAAGCTATTTAAGGGTGCTTTTGTATACAGCTCTGCATCCAGCAAGAATGATTTGGTGACCACGCATGTCTAGATTTCAAATGTATGCAGGAAAAGCAGGCAAAAAGGTATACATCCTGCAGTGTTAGTTGTAATAGGCACTGTGGGCACCTTTTATTTTTAAGAGATAAAATGTTTAGAGAAGTGGTAGCTTCACTTGGAATTTGTATTTATTGAGCCATTGATCTTATTCAGTTTCTGGGAAAAGGGAAGGGGGTGCTTGGGGAAGGGACTAGAGCACATAATGAGTGTCCCTTTTGGACATCTATTTATATGGAGCTTAAGATGTCCTTACATCAAACTATAATGTATTGGTAAGTATGCTGTGGTGGTAAAAACTAAAATAAAATGTACATTGCTTTAGGTATATTAGATCATTTTGGATATGGATATCCACAAAACACCACCTGGTCATCCAACATCTGGACAGTAAGTGAAGGGATCTAATGGAGGCTAATAAGGCTCTAATGGAGCTCTGGCTAAAATTAAAAAATATTAGAGGTTATAAACTTTTCCCATTCTATCCAAAACAACAAAAAAATGTTTTAAATATCCAGGATGATTCTTCTCACTGGATTGGGTGAGAATGCTGTCTCAGGTAGTACTTTCTAAGCTCAGAATGAAACACGATCCTCACCTTGGCTTACCAATTACCTTCTGCAGTCAAGGTACTGAGATAAGGTATTGACATATCAAAATATGCATTATTTTAGTCTTTCCTCAGTGTCTACAGTGGAAGGAATTCTGAGAGGTAAGGGTAATAATGAGGCGGGAAATTTGTAGCACTAACTGGTAGAACTTTCATAAGCTGCCTTGTGCACCCCATAAGAAGAACCATTTTTAAAACTGCACATGTCTGGTGTAAAGCGGAAACTACAAAATCACAGTGTTCACTTGTGCATTGGTAACAGCTTGTAAAGTCATTGTTAGGCTCTCCTTCCTTCATTGCAAGAGAGGCCAAAAATAATACAACTGTACCTCAGTAGAGAAGGGTTAGAATTTCAGGACAAAATTTAGCATTTACCATATTTTAACCTCGTCTATCCCAAAAACTATATATTTTTTTTTAATCTGGCAAAAATAGTTTTACTAATCACAGTATTGATTCATTGGAATACAATTCCAATAAATTACCTTGTTGCACAGGTTATTGAAAACTTATATTAAAACTCCTGATTGTAAAACGCTATATAATGTGTATCTTTCTGGCAAATTTAGTGTTGTAAGGAATATAAATAGGTCAATAAGTTTCCTCTCATTTCAAATTGTTCAGAGTAGCTTGCAGTCTGCCTAGGGCTAGCTCCAAAGAAACACCTGGAAAGGCAGGAAATATTTTTAGATATGCTGTGTGAATGGGAACACATAACTAACGTATCATGGATTTTTCTCAAATTTGACTGCAAATGGAGAAATTCCCTATAAACTGCCTTAACTTTTTCTTCCCAATTAACTTCAATGCATTTTTCCTATATACACAATTTGGCTGAAAAATTTGTCAATGTTATAGAAATCTGGGCGACGTAAAATCAGTTAAGTTTGCTCATGTCTACCACTGCCTTGATCAAGCTGTACTGAATAGATTGCAGTGAAATCTAGAATAAAACTAGCTGAACAGATTTGACAGGCAAAACAGTTCATATGTATGTATTTTCATATGTGTCTTGTACAGTTTGCCTACACTTACATTTTAAGTTTAAATAGTTTAAAATAATGCCACTGCTAATGTTATGTGCATCCTAGTTGCACAAATCTTTTATAGATTTTTTTATTTTACTTTTAATACTTAAGCATTTGATTAGTATGTGTCACTATTATTGTACACATGTGAAAAGGAGGACAGTCAGGCATGTGTTTTGCATTGTGAATTTTTAATGGGGAGAACAATATAAGAAGGATAAATAATATATAATTTAAACATCATACAGGGTTGTGGCTTTATTTCCAACCAAAACTGCATCCACAGTTGTGGGTAGAAGCTGACTTTTAAAATGTCTTCTTCCCTCTCCTCACATCCATGGCACAGGTTGATTCACACTCCTATTTAGAAGCCAGCAAGGGGTATGGTGAGAACACAGTGAGCCATGTTCAAAGCCCGTGTGTTCGGACTTTAAACTTGTGTCGTTAAAAAACGTGGCGTGCTTTCACGTGCATTCAGCTTGCATTTGGGAAAGGATTAAAATGCTTCTGAGATCAATAATGCATTCTAAAATCACTTGAGTTGATGTGTATTGAAATTTGTTTTTTTTTAACACATTGCAGTAATTTGTACTTTTTAACATATTGCCTTGATATACAGGTTCACACCAGGAGCCAAAATACATTATTTTCCTTCCATAACATACATTGTGGTGTGTTGTAATGCATTGCAGCATGATGCAGTGAACTTAAATGCAACATGTTCCATTTCTATCCAGCTCCCAGAAACAATTGAGTACTGTCCGTGATATTTTTTTTATTTGCACTAACATACAATTTTTCAGGACAAGCTTTCGGGGCACTTATTCCCAAAATGCACCTTAAGCATGATGGAAGATATCCAGCTCACACAAATCCAACATAACTGAGCATAATGGTAACAATGAATTTTGGCTTGTTTCTTGCATTGGGCCTATGTTGAGCAACACAGCTCAATACATATGATGTGTAAAGATTTCTACTTTAGAGTCCCTTAGAACTTTCAATAATCTAGCAGCTGATCAAACAGAATACAGTTTTAGGTGAACATGCCTTTAACCTGGAATTATTTTTGGAAGAAACACATCATTTGTGAAATGTCCTTATTTCTAAGATAAAAAAAGCCAGATTTAACTTAGGTCTGTGTTTGACATTACTGACATAATAAAATGAGCAGAAAAAAACTACTGAAAAATTGTTCTGTAGAACAATTGTGAAGTAAACCAGTATACAGTAATTGCAGTAGTTGAATGAACATATTGAAACCCTGTGCAGTCTTATCTGTAAGGAATAACAGGAATACCCAGGAAAATACATCCTGAACAATCTATTTTTTCTCTGCAGTGCACTCAGGGGTCTCCACATTGGTGTGTGGTGATCTGTTTTGGATAGATTGAGTTAGTTTATGCCTGCATGTCTGTGTGTAGCTTAGTAATGATTGTGATTTTGCAAAGCCAAATGTAGGTACTGTGCATTTGGCGTTAGAGACAGGGTGCGAAAATGCATACGTGACTTTCTAAAGACCAGATTTAGACCTTTGTGTGTTACTATACTCATGATAACGTGATATTATGCAATAATGTGTTTTGAGATAAGGCAAAGCATTTATTTTGATTGGAATGTCAATGCACTTGCCCTTTATTTTTCTAGCACACCACAATGCACAGATGCTTTGCACATGTGCATTATGGTGTGCCAAATGCAGGTCTGCTATGGTGACTAGGGGTGTCATTTAAAAGTTTTTTTCACGTTTTGTGCGTTACCATATGTTGCAGTAATACAGAATAAAATCAGGGTTTTACCAAATGTTGCAACAACACAAAGGGGTTGATTAACTAAAACTGGAGAGTGCAAATCAGCTTCTAAATTCGGCTTGTTCAGTTAAGCTTTGACAAAAAAACCTGGAAGCTGATTGGTTTCTATGTAGAGCTGCACTAGATTTTGCACTCTCCAGTGTAAATCAACCACAAAGGTGTCAGTTTGGACTTAACGTTAAATACTATTATTGCAAAGAATATTGTATTGTGGCCACTGTGATGGGTTAATACATGTAAAAAAAGCAATCACTATATAAACAGACTTTTTTTAAATGTTGCATTCCTCTTTTTAGTTTACTATAATAATATGGCTACCTTTTAATATCAATGTTTACATTTTGTTGGCAGTGTATAGTTTGTCCGGACAGCTGTCACACTCAACGTTTGCTGGACAGCTTGGTTCTGCAAGTAAATAAATTCATGTGAAAAATTAAGTATATCACTATTGATGACTTTTTTAGTATACATGAACACAAGCAAACATTAGATCTGTATTTAGTGTCTATAGATAAAGGTGAAAAACTTGAATAAGATCACAAGAAAAATGTTTTACTCAACAAAAATATCAATAAATGTAATAGTGTACTGTGGAAAAAATATATACACCCTTGGCTTCGGAAGCTGGTTTTGCCCTCTTTAGCAGAAATACTTTTGTGTAAGCATTTGTATAACTGCCTCTGAGATCAACATTTTTGATCACTTCTTCATAAAAATTCCTTTATCTGCAAGATGTTTGTGGGTTTCTTTGCATGATCTGGTTTAATTTATTTGAATTGGTGGTAAATGTAGGGCTGTAATTATTTTCTACATATGACAAATCTGAATTTTTGTTAATTTAGATCATGAAAATTAATACACGTGTCAATTTTATGCGGAACTTGTTTAAGTATATCATCTTTATCTGCAGGTACTATTTGAGTCAAGATTCAATGCTTGCCTATTCAAATATGTTCATTGTTTCATATGACTGTATGAAGAAATTATTATAAATGAAATAATGTAAAATGTAATAAAGAAATTTATAGATACATAATAATATCATTAATTCAATAAAGTTATGCGACTACAAACTTTTTTTTCTAAAAGTGGCTTACTGCAACATTTGACATTTTATTAGTTAACAATATCCTGTAAAAATCACTAATCCAGATGTAATAAATCTTTTTCATGAAGTAATCTTTTGCCATGTAATAATAAATAAGAAGAAATTTATCATTTGCATACATATCACTATTAGGAATTGCTTTAAAGGTAAATGTCATTAATAAATGAGTGCATAGAGTCACAGCAATTCACAGATTAATGCAACATGTTACTGCCAACTGTGTCAGAGTCAAGAATAATGTTGTCTAGAACAATCAATTTCACATGGTTTCATAATTTTCATCAGTGCCCAGACATAAAGCAGTGTGAAGTGTGGGACTCTTTGAAGACTTAAAGACTAAAACTGGCCATAGACACTAAAGAGCGCTAAAAATACAGGCACAACTGTCAGATATTTAGTGCCATTTAGTGTATTTCTAAACATGAATGGTTGCTTAATGCCACCTTTTATGTATATGCCTATGAGGATGAACATGGGGAGAGCACTGCAGTTACCTTGGTCATCAAATTATCTGGGGAAAACAAAAGCGTTCAGACAAGATTCTCTAAGATTAGATTTTTTGGCCATATTTGAAGACCATTTCCTAATATCTGTAGAGAACATTTGTCAGCTAATGTTTATCTAAAATTATCTAAACCTGTTTCTGGATTATCTGAGTGTACTCTAAAACATTTAACAAAATAACTTTAAGTATATGAGCATGTTGTGTGCAAATTTAACTTTCCCTTTATATTGACAACAGTAAAACAATGTTTATTTCAATACCAGTGTGTGACTTTATAATTATTTTTGACATTTTGATTCTGTATGTGATAGTAGTCTGTGGCTGCTTAAAGGAGTTGTAAAGGCAGAAGGTTTTTTATCTTAATGCATTCTATGCATTAAGATATAAAAAACCTTTAGTGTTTAGCAGCCTCCCCAGCACCTCCCTAATTACCTACCTGAGCCCCTTCTCTCTCCAGCGATGTACACGATCCCCTCAGCCATCCAGGACACTGCTCGCGATTGGCTGAGACAGAGCAATGACGCCATTGGCTTCTGCGGCTGTCAATCAAAGTCAGTCAGCCAATCGGGGGAGAGAGGGGGTGGGGCAAGGTCAGGGCTCTGTGTCTGGATGCACGGAGTTCTGACTCGGCTTGGGTGCCCACTGTGGCAAGCTGCTGGCTGAGGGGCACTCAAAGGAGGGAGGGGCTAGGAGCAGAGGGACCTGAGAAGAGGAGGATCGGGGTTGCAATGTGCTCTTTTTTTTTTTTTTTTAAACGAGCCTTTACAATTACTTTAAGGTGATTGTAGTGAATTTGCAACAACACAGTTGGGTATTGTCCATTTTACTTTTTATTTGCAGGGAGATCTGGCCCCTTCTTCTAAGTTCAAGCAGTACTGATACACAAAGGGTAGACTACCCTGCAAGCTTGCTTTGAAAATGTAAAAAAGTTTCACAGACAGTACTCAACTAGTTTGTGATTGCTATGACATTGTGGTATTATAATTAAAACCGGCCATAATCCTGAAAAGTAAAATAATAGCTTAAAAATAACACAGTTTAGAAGTGTAATATTGTCCTCAGCAGTGAACAAAGGTAATCTTTCTACCGCATACCTTAATTTCAGTGGGTAGAAGCAGGGGATACATGATAAAAACCAAGTCAAATTGCATTTGTCACTTGTAAGTATTCATTGGTATTGATGTGATACCTGCCAAAGTCTGCCTCCTACAATAAACCTCTATAGAAGGCATAAGTGCATTGGTGAAAAACACCCCACTGCAGCTGTCCATTTTGCCATCAGTGCCATAACTATAACAAGCATAATGTTTCTTTTTCTACACAGAAACACATTATGGTTTGGAATACATTTTGCATTCAGAATACTGTGGATGAGTCGCTAGTAGTGATCACCACCAGAAAGCCAGTTTCATTATGCATTCTTTTTTCCAACATCTGAACTGAAAAGTTAGTGTTTCCGTTTCCTGTTGATAAAGAGAGATATTTGATCAGAAACATATTGTCTTACACTCATCTATAACCTAAATCCTTAAACATGTGCCAAACTTACTATTTTTAAACCACAGATTTAAATTTGTGAAGGAAAACTGTCAGGTACTGATGAGTCACTGGGTTTATCTAAACCTAGAATCAGGCCTATCAGATCATTTATTTGCTGTTGACTAATTGGCTGGTAATGGAAACCAACTTGCTCATGGAACTGGTAAAGGGTTTTTTACATGTCTTACCAACATAGGTGTGCATAACCTATTACATTAGGGTGTGCACCTAAAGGTTAAACACGCACACGTGTGTGTGTGTGTGTGTGTGTGTGTGTGTGTGTGTGTGTGTGTGTGTGTGTGTGTGTATATATATATATATATATATATATATATATATATATATATATATATATATATATATATTGTATATACACACACTCTTATACATGTAAACAAACATTTTATGTTTTATGTATGTATTAAAACATGGAGTACAGCAGTGGACGGTGTCAGTAGGGCAGAGGTTGGTGTCAGTGAGGAGTAGATGGTGTCAGTTGGGCAGAGATTGGTGGCAGTAGATAGTGTCAGTGTTTTTATTTTTTATTTATTTATTATTATTATTATTATTTTTACCATTTTATTTATTTGGGGGTGGGGCTTTGATGAAATATCAGGGGTCCAAGGAGACCCATGACATCTCACTTTTGAGACAGAGAAAGAGACTAAGAACAGAGTTACCCCAGTCACTTTCTCTGCAACCTCTGCAGAGTGCTCTGTGCTGAGTGCCTTCCTGGTCATTCACAACGGAAGCATAGTAAACCCAGTTTACTATGCTTCTGTTATGAATGAACAGAGTGTGTTGATTCAGAAAAGGAATGGGCTGGTAAATGACATCTTGAAACTCCCCATTCTGAAATGATCCACCCCAGCAGCAAGTGGGAGAGAAGGAGAGGGATCCCAGACAGCAGGGTGAATCTGCACCGCACAAGGTGATTACGGTATGCCAAGGCACACCTGGCACACCCCATGCGCATGCCTGTGCCTACCAATAAACTTTCACAGTGCAGAGTCCCCCTCCAATCCATGCTGTTTTCTTCACTATGAGCAACTTTGACAACGAGTTAATGGGCCAGTATGTAATTCCATTTTATAGTGATGGAGATGTGCTCAGCCAAACTAGTATTGAACATACAATGTTATAGACACTTTCTAATACAGTTATAACCATTCAGGCACCATAACTGCTTTTTTTTAGTTTCAGAAATGATCTTTGTTGCCTTTTTTTACAAGGTTAACATGTTCTGTCATATGACCATTCATTTTATCTTCCTGATAGTGAGGGGTGGAGTTACAGGACACAATGTGCCTGTATTCCATAGTCTGCTCAACCTGAGGCAAGATGCAGGCTGTGCTTGAGCAAGGAGCATGTTCATGAGGCAGACTGTGATTGGGAGGGAGTGTGTGCCAGAGAAAGGATGTGATTGGCTGGGGTGTGTGGTGGCTGAACAAACTACCCAATACAGGCATGCTGTGTGTCTGCACAGTGTCCTGTACATCTGAATGGCCAGAGGATGAAAGTTGACCACACTAACACAGATTAACTTCTTCTTTTAAAATATGCAAGTTGTATGTGAACATACTCTTAGATAAAAAAAAATTAGGGTAAAGCTCACTTTATTCCATAAGGGCGTATATATTATATTATATATTATAATGTACACATATACTGTAGTACGTGATCAGCTATTGGCCTTTTCACTTACAAACCATATACTGTATATCAACAAACACTATTGTGGCAGCACCAGAAAACAGCAGTATGCTAATTGCAAATCCAAAAAGTGCGCTCCTAGGAGAAGTGCAGAGTCACTCAAGATCCTCAAAAATAATCCTGTTTCACGGATTTTGTTGTATACTGCCACTCATGTCACTGCGGTCTCCTCTACTATCTGTACAGTTTGGGTATGTTTTGGTGAACACAAGAGACTCAATGAGGAAGGCAGCACTGATCATGGTGTTCCCTGTCATTTCTAATACATGATTGCTCCACCAGTGGCCTTACGGTTTGGGTTTTGGAACAAATTCCCCCCTGTGAATCTGCAGCAAAGAGGTTTCATATCTTCTGCCACAAAGAAACTTTTTGATTTATCATCCTAAAACTCTGTCACCAGGAGGTCTTTATGAAGAACTTAAGGTGTGTACTATTTTGTAGTGAGCACCTGGTTCCCTTGTTTGTTCTTATACATTTTTCAATTTTGGTAAATAATTCCAGCTGCTGTTATGCATTTTTTTCTTTTTTCCTGTTTACATAAGTGCATATATTTTCTAGACATATTGATTTTTATCCTGCACTGTTTTTATTATATATTTGTCTTATATACAGGGTACATCAGTATTCCTAATATACAGTATACCCATTTTTAAGTCTATATCAATATATTTTCTAGTAATATTAATGGTAATATAATTTGCATTGCATATATCTTTTTATCCAAGTCTTTTATTTTGATGTAATATTTTATCCATGTATATTCAAGTCTTTCATCTGGTGTAATACTTGATCCTTGTATTTACAGTGTAGCAATTTTGTTTTATGCGTTTTGTATTTTTATCTCTCACTCCCTGTCTCCAATAGTGACATAAAATTTCCTGATATTGGCAGTTTGCAAAGCCGGGGGTTAACGGCTCAGCTATGTCTTCTGTGATTTTCTCACACTTTCCTTCCTCTCCCAACCTTCTGGCTCTATGCAGCAGCTCGGCTTTCTCCTTCCTTCCCCTCCCATATTCCTCCCCTTCCTTGCCTTTTAGCTTTATAAGTCCATCACTTCCCTTCACTGTCCATGCATTTGAAAAAGAGGGTGAAGTCCCTGGAAGTGTGCCATGCACACCCCCTCTCCCGATGTCCACCAGGCATTTTGACAGCTGTCATCCTCATGTGCGGCTGAGAACACCGCCACTACTATCCATGCCTTGAGCTGTAAATATTAGTACCCAGTTATATTATGTAGGTCAAGGAAAGAGTCCAGGCTACTGAGCTTGCCAGAACCACCTCTGGAGCGCATCTATTCCACATTTTCACAGCTCTCATTGTGAAGAAACCTTTCCATATTTGAAGATTAAACCTTTTTTCCTCTAGATGTAAAGAGTGCCCCCTTGTCCTCTGTGATGACCTTAAAGTGAATAACTCAACACAAGTTATATGGACCACTTATGTATTTATACATGTTGATCATATGCCCCCTAATATTCTCTTCTCAAGAGAGAATAAATTCAGTTCCTCTAATCTTTCCTCATAGCTGAGCTCCTCCATGCCTCTTATCAGTGTGGTTGCCCTTCTCTGCACTTTCTCCAGTTTTCCGTTATCCTTTTTGAGAACTGGTGCCCAAAACTGAACTGCATATTACATATGAGGTCTTACTAATAATTTGTACAGGGGCAAAATTATATCTCTTTCTCTCTGGAGTCCATACCTCTCCTAATACAAAAAAGGACTTTGCTTGCTTTGGAAACCACAGCTTGGCATTGCATGCTATTATTAAGCTTATGATCTACCAAAACCCCCAGATCATTCTCCACTATGGATTCCCCCAGTTGTACTCCCCCCTAGCAGGTATGATGCATGCATATTCTTAGCCCCAAGTGCATAACTTTACATTTATCAACATTAAACCTCATTTGCTACACAGTTGCCCAATTAAACAGTGCATTGAGGTCGGCTTGTAAAACAGTGAACAGCTAATTTTCACACCTACATATAGAAAGCAATCCATAGTTCATAATTCCTGCCAGAAAGGGGGTTTATATTTTAGGTAAAATGGTAAAAGTTTTGTTGCATCTATTGGATAATAAGAACATAATATGTAGGTATGGTTGCATCTGCCATATGATTTAAAATTGAGAATTGGACTTGGACTCTAAAGTAAGTGCCCATCTCTGGGTTAAAAACATTGAATAAAGAAGGGCAGGAGGTGCAGCTGCCCCTGTGTGTGCGTCAGAGGCCACCAGGACCGCAAATGGTTTGTGAAAAAAAACCCTAGTTACTCCCACCCAAAACAGACGTTAGCTGTCAATAAAAATGTAAGCAGCGCTGGCAAGTTTTACAGTTCCCTTTTAAGAAAGGGGCATGTGCAGCTAAAGGAGTAACAGGAATGCTTAATCCCACAGTTTATTGACAGCCCCAGCCCAGCACCTTTCTTGGTCACATAGCTAAAATGATGCAAGGGAAATATCTCTGTCTATGGCCCCAGCCCAGCCCCTTTCTCAGCAGAAAAAACCTGAAAAGGCAGCAAGTCCTGGCAAGTTTGACTGTATTCCTCATGCTCTGCATGTGCAGGGATGCTGTGGTATATTGGACAGTCATGTGCTGTATCCGGCAAAGTAAACAAGTACCACTGTCTGCTGTGCAGTAATACAGTATCTCACAAAAGTGAGTACACCCCTCACATTTTTGTAAATATTGTATTATATCTTTTCGTGTGACGACACTGAAGAAATGACACTTTACTACAATGTAAAGTAGATGGTGTACAGCTTGTATAACAGTGTAAATTTGCTGCCCCCTCAAAATAACTCAAACACACAGCCATTAATGTCTAAACTGCTGGCAACAAAAGTGAGTACACCCCTAAGTGAAAATGTCCAAATTAGGCCCAAAGTGTCAATAGTTTTTGTGGCCACCATTATTTTTCTTAACGCTCTTGGGCATGGAGTTCACCAGAGCTTCACAGGTTGCCACTGGAGTCCTCTTCCACTAATCCATGACGACATCACGGAGCGGGTGGATGTTAGAGACCTTGCTCTCTTCCACCTTCCGTTTGAGGATGCCTCACAGATGCTCAATAGGGTTTAGGTCTGGAGACATGCTTGGCCAGTCCATCACCTTTATCCTCATCTTCTTTAGCAAGGCAGTGGTTGTCTTAGAGGTGTGTTTAGGGTTGTTATCCTGTTGGAATACTGCCCTGCAGCGCAGTCTCCAAAGGGAGGGGATCATGCTCTGCTTCAGTATGTCACAGTACATGTTGGCATTCATGGTTCCCTCAATGAACTGTAGCTCCCCAGTCCCGACAGCACTCATGCAGCCCTAGACCATGACACTCTCACCACCATGCTTGACTGTAGGCAAGACACACTTGTCTTTGTACTTCTCACCTGGTTGCCACCACACACGCTTGACACCATCTGAACCAAATAAGTTTATCTTGGTCTCATCGGACCACAGGGCATGGTTTCAGTAATTCATGTCCTTATTCTGCTTGTCTTCAGCAAACTTTTTGCGGGCTTTCTTGTGCATCATTATTAGAAGAGGCTTCCTTCTGAGATGACAGCCATGCAGACAAAATTGATACAGTGTGCGGCATATGGTCTGAGCACTGACAGGCTGACCTTCCACCTCTGCAGCAATGCTGGCAGCATTCATATGTCTATTTTCCAAAGACAACCTCTGGATATGACGCTGAGCATGTGCACTCAACTTCTTTGGTCGACGATGGCGAGGCCTGTTCAGAGAGGAACCTGTCTTGTTAAACCATTGTGTGGTCTCGGCTACCATACTGCAGCTCAGTTTCAGGGTCCTGGCAATCTTCTTATAGCCTAAGCCATCTTTATGTAGAGTAACAATTCTTTTTTTCAGATGCTCAGAGAGTTTTGTGCCATGAGGTGCTATGTTGAACTTCCAGTGACCAGTATGAGGGAGAGCAATAACACCAAATTTAACACATCTGCTCCCCATTCACACCTGAGACCTTGTAACACTAACTAGTCACATAACACCGGGGAGGTAAAATGGCTAATTGGGCCCAATTTGGATATTTTCACTTAGGGGTATATTCACTTTTACTGCCAGTGGTTTAGACATTAATGGCTGTGTGTTGAGTTAATTTGAGGGGACAACAAATTTACACTGTTATACAAGCTGTACACTTACTACTTTACATTGTAGCAAAGTGTCATTTCTTCAGTGTTGTCACATGAAAAGATATAATAAAATATTTACAAAAATGTGAGGGGTGCACTCACTTTTGTGAGATACTGTATGTGCTCCAGAGACTAAAGATGACATTTAATTCTTCTTGAGGCACCCCTCATGGTGGAGGAAATAAAGATTGCTATTGCAGACTTTGCTAGGTCCAAATCCCCGGGGTCTGATGGTTTGCCCATTGAATTTTATGCACACTTTTCTGAGATACTTACACCCAAACTGCTGACTCTGTATAACAATATGTTCGAAACCTCAACACTATCTGCATCCATGAGAGAGGCCACGATAGTACTTATACCCAAACCAGGGAAAGATTTAGGATACCCTGAGTCGTACCGCCCCATATCTTTACTCCAAGTAGATGTCAAAATATTAGCCAAAGTACTCTCCAAACGTCTAAATCAAGTAATACTATCCCTTATACATGTGGATCAGTCATGGTTTATGCCTGGCCGTAACACTTCCTTTAATTTAAGGAAGTTATTTATTAATCTCCAGGCCAAGTATGATAATGTGGGCACAAGAGTGATAGTAACATTAGATACAGCCAAGGCATTTGATTCGGTTGAATAGAGATATCTATGGAGATGCATGGAGGGATACGGATTTGGGCCCAAATTTATCAGATGGGTGCAACTGTTATATCAGCAACCAACTGCCCGAGTGGTGGCCAATGGATGCCCCTCTCGGGAATTTGGCCTAAGCAGAGGTACGAGGCAGGGATGCTCGCTCTCGCCTTTGCTCTATGCTCTGGCATTGGAACCCCTCGCCGTGTCCTTCCGTACTAACCAGGAGATAATAGGTTTGACATTTCGGATCCCTTACCGAGAAAATTAGCCTCTATGCAGATGACACTCTCCTCTACCTAGCAGACCCTGGCCTATCTCTACACACAGCTCTTAACGTAATTGAGCAATTTGGGAAATTCTCAGGCTTGAGGATTAATTGGGGAAAGTCACAGATATTACCAATTGATAGTTTTCCACCTACAGAATCACAGTCTAATTTACCCCTTCAACGGGTAGATATAATAAAATACCTTGGCCTTAAAATATCCAAGAATCCAGTAGACTATATTTCCTTGAATATCGAACCATTATTCTCCCTAATTAAATCTAAGATCCAGGTCTGGTCCCGCCTCCCTTTGGGAATATGGGGTCGGGTCAATTTAATGAAGATGGTACTACTGCATAAGGTACTGTATGTCTTATGGCATACTCCAGTATATCTACCCCTCAAGTATTTTAAACTGTTAGAAACACTACTTAAACCATTTATATGGGGAAAATCTAGACACAAACTTTCATGGCAAACACTTAAAAATTCAACGGACATGGGTGGAACAGCACTACCTGATTTTAACCATTATTATATTGCGTCACAGCTATCCCAACTATTTCACATTGACAAAACTGACAAGGAACGCTTTCTTATTCTGCTGAGCCCCCGTTGGGTTCAGTATACTGGGGATCCAATAAACGGGATAGCAGTGGGTGTAGGGAACACAGTCAAAAGATTATAGACATTCTTTGCTATATCATTATAGATGCATATGGGAATTGGCTTCTTCTAAATTAGAGACACCACCATTTAATGACTATACACCACTTTGGCATAATAACAAGCTGCAGGAACTTAACGGAATCCAGAACTCAGATTTATGGGCAGCCAAGGGCATATACTATTTACACCATCTGTTCACAAACGGAACTTTTAAAACGTTTGAGGCACTTAAGATGGAGTTCCAGATTCCGAATCAAATGTTTTTTGTTATCGCCAGATCCGTCATGCGATCCAAACGCAGTTTTCACAGGGTCTTCCACAGCCCACCCCTAACTCCATTATAGCCATAGTCAAGGATACAGACTCAAAAAAACTCATTTCCTGTTTTTACAACATGTTATCCGCCCCTACCTCTGCAAAATTAGCTTACACGTTGAAACCAAGATGGGAGAGGGAGGTTGGGGGGATGGAGGATGAAGAGTGGGAGGAGGCCTTGGAAACATGCAAGTTGGTTTCACACAAACTTTCAGACAGACTGTCCCAGATCTTTATACTTCATCGTGCATACCTCACTCCTGTTAGGGTAGCTAGATATAAAAGAAGTCAATCCACCACATGTCCAATGTGTGGAACTGAAACAGGCACATTCTTTCACCTTATATGGTCTTGTCATAAGATACAAGACTACTGGAAGCAAATAGTTACCTTCTTGCATGATAGCATGGGGTCCCCTTTGACCCTTGACCCAAAGCAATGCCTATGGGGATTTTTCCAGATGTACTAGATAAATTCACACTAATATTCCTACATGAAACTGTATTCTCTGCTAGGAAAATTATTGCCAGACAATGGATGAGATCCGAACCCCCTCAATTGGTGGACTGGAAAAGAGACATTAACACAACCCTTCCATATAAAAAATTCCTTTATATTAACAGAGCTTGTCCAAATAAATATAACAGAATATGGGATAGATGGTTACAAGAGTCTACGATATGCACATAAATGGTGTTTATCCTGATACTTACTAGGTATGGGTGTGTTAGTGTACGGATTATATCAGAACCTAAAGAACTAACTATATGATTGAAATATATGTGTATTATGTTCTTTGTGTACGGAATGTCTTCTGCATGATGCTAAACATGTGTACCAATGCTTTCCATGTATTATGTACAATCCTGCAAATAAAAAGTCTGTTATAACGTAAAAAAAAAGATGACATTTAATTAAATAAATAGAGTGATTCCTGGCATTGCAGAATGTAAATGACACAAATTACAGAACTTCATGATCGCTGTCCTGTGTGATGCATTGGTTATAACGCTTTGGCAGTGCTATACTCCTAATGAACTAACATATGCCACCCATACTGCTATTTGAAATAATATTTTGTAATCATGTAATAGCTCAACCTATGTATGCGCCCTGGTTATTTTGGAAAGCAGCTACAGATATGACTCTTACCAGTCAGATGGTGCTGGACATTTGGCTGAGTACTTAATAATAATTTTTTTTTTTTTTTTTTTTACATCCTGTCAGCAGTTAGTATCCCTGATCACCACCACACCAGTCATATGATGATGCTATAGTGTACTGGTGACAGTATATATGTAACCACTTCAATACCTGCTTAATAGTAATATGACGTCCGCAGATGGGATCTCCCATCCTGGGTGGGTGTCATATGACGTCCTTGACTTCCCGGCGGTATAGGGGGCTCGCATGAGCCGCCGCGTCACTGAGGAGCTGATGCGCTTGTGACAAAGCAGAAACGTGGATCTGTGTGTGTAAACACACAGACCCATGTCCTGTCAGGGGAGGGGAGACAGATCGTGTGTTCCTAGTATATAGGAACACCGATTGGTCTCCTCCCCCAGTCAGCCCCATCTCCAACAGTTAGAATCATTCCCTAGGTAACACATCTAACCCCTGGATCGCCCCCTAGTGTTAACTCCTTCCCTGCCAGTGACATTTATACAGTAACCAGTGCATATTTATAGCACTGATCACTGTATAGATGTCAATGGTCCCAAAATAGTGTCAAAAGTATCCGATCTGTCTGCCGCCATGTCATGATCACAGATCACCGCCATTGCTAGTAAAAAAAAAAAATAATAATAAAAACTCCATAAATCAATAACCTATTTTGTAGGCACTATAACTTTTGCGCAAACCAATCAATATACGCTTATTGCGTTTTTTTTTACCAAAAATATATGGAAGAATACATATCGGCCTAAACTGAGGAAAAAATGCGTTTTGTTTTTTTTTAACAATTGGGATATTTATTATAGCAAAAAGTAAAAAATATTGTGTTTTTTTCAAAATTGTCTCTCTTTTTTGTTTATAGCGCAAAAAATAAAAACTGCTGAGGTGATTAAATACCACCAAAAGAAAGCTCTATTTGTGGGAAAAAAAATTGGGTACAGAGTTGCATGACCACGCAATTGTCATTCAAAATGTTACAGTGCTGAAAGCTGAAAATTGGCCTGGGCAGAAAGGGGATGAAAATACCCTGTATTGAAGTGGTTAAAAAAAAACATAAAAAAACAAACAAATGTTTCTTCATTTTCCCCAAAATTTTGACAAAAAATTACAGCTTCAAAAAACTCGCCATGCCTCTTATTAAATGCCTCAGACTGTCTGATTTTCAAAAGGAGTCATTTGTGGAGTATTTGTGCTGCTCTGGAATTTTGGGGCCTTAAGAAATGAGGTCATCAATACATCAGGCCTGATCAATATATATATATATATATATATATATATATATATATATATATATATACACCATCGCTTGTTGTAGACAAATCAGGCCTGATCAATATATATATATATATATATATATATATATATATATATATATATATATATATACACCATCGCTTGTTGTAGACAAACCAATTAATATACCAAACCAATTAATACACACTTATTGGGATTTTTTACCAAAGACATGTAGCAGAATACATTTTGGCCTAAATGTATGAAGAAATTTGATTTTGAATATATTTTATAACAGAAAATAGAAAATATCATTTTTTTTTCAACATTTTCTGTCTTTTTTCATTTTTATAATAATAAATAAAAAACCCTGTGGTAATCACTTACCACCAAAAGAAAGCTATATTTGCGTGAAAAAATTATCTAAATTTATTTGCGTACAGTGTTGCATGACTAGGCAAATGACAGTTAAAGTAGCTCAGTGTTACAAAAATGCTCTGGTCATGAAAGGGGTAAAACCTCTCCTCCCTCTTTTTCCTTTCTTTTCTCTTCTAACCTCTATAGGTGTACCCAGTCAGACAACCCTAGATATTTTTGGGATACAGTACTAACTACATAACATATACAGTGGGTAAAATAAGTAATGAACATGTCACCATTTTTCTAGATAAATATATTTCTAAAGGTGCTATTGACATGAAATTTTTAACACATGTTGATAACAACCAATGCAATTCATACATACAAAGAAACCAAAACAAATAAGTTCAGAAATTAAGTTATGTGTAATAAAATGGAATGATACATGGAAAAAGATCTGAACACGTGAAGAAAGGGAGGTGCAAAAAGGCATGGAAAGGGAAGACAGAAGCTAAAATATATTGGTAATTAGAAACCAATCTACTTGTCAGTGCAAATTAATATCAGCTAGTTCAGTCTCAACTGATGGGCTATAAAAAAGGTGTCTAATTACCAAGGTGTCACACAAGAAACATCTCATGATGGGTAAAAGCAAAGAGCTCTCTCAAGACCTTCACAACCTTATTGTTGCAAAACATATTGATGGTATTGGTTACAGAGATTTCTAAACTTCTGAAAGCTCCAGTGAGCACTTTTGGAGCCATAATCCAGAAGTGGAAAGAACATAATTTCTGACAGAGGAGTGAAAAGAATTATCAGAAGAGTTTTCCAAGAGCAAAGGGCCACTTGTGGAGAGCTTCAGAAAGACCTAGAATTAGCAGGTACAATTGTTTCAAAGAAAACAGTAAGTACTGTACTCAACCATCATGGCCTGTATGCACACTCACCAAGCAAGACTTCATTGCTGAAGAAAAAGTATGTTTAAAGTTTGCTGCACAACATTTAGACAAGCCTGTGTAATACTGGGAGAATATAGTCTGGTCAGATGAGATGAAAATTGAACTCTTTTGGATGCCATAATACACATAATGTTTGGAGGTCAAGTGGCACCGTGCATCACCCCAAAAACACCATACTAACAGTGAAGTTTGGAGGTGGGAAATCAAGGTGTGGGGCTGTTTTTCAGCATACGGTTCTGGCAAACTTCATGTCATTGAAGGAAGGATGAATGGAAAATGTACATTCATTATAAAAATCTGCTGGCATCTACCAGGATGATGAAGCTGAAATGAGGGTGGACAACTCAGCAAGACAATGATCCCAAACACAAAGCCAAAGAAACTCAATTGGTTTCAAAGAAATAAAATAAAGCTGCTAGAATGGCCCAGCCAATCATCTGACTTGAATCCAATAGAAAATCTATGGAAAGAACTTAAAGTGATATTAAAGTCTCCTTTTTTTTAAATGTAAAAATAACAAACATGTTATACTTACCTGCTCTGTGCAGTGGTTTTGCACAAAGCAGCCCAGATCCTCCTCTTCCCGGGTCCCTCTTCAGTGCTCCTGGCCCCTCCTTCCTGTTAAATGTCCCCACAGAAAGCAGCTTGCTATGGAGCACTGAGCTGAGCCACAGCTTCCTACGTCCATTCAGACATGGAGCCATAGCCTGACCCCGCCCTCTTTCTCTTATCATTGGCTGACTGACTTTGATTGACAGCGCGGGAGCCAATGGCGCAGCGCTTCTGTCTCAGCCAATGAGGAGGGGAGCCCCGCACAGCCAGGACACCATTGCAACATTGCTGGATCTAGATGGGCTCAGGTAAGTATTAGGGGGGCTGAGGGGCGCTGCTGTACAAAGAAGGCTTTTTATCTTAATGCGTGGAATGCATTAAGACAAAAAACCTTCTGCCTTTACAAACCATTTAAGATCAGAGTTCATAGAAGAGGACCACGGAACCTTCAAGATTTGAAGACTGTTTGTGTAGAAGAATGGCCAAAACCACATGCATGCGACTAGTTTCTCCAGACAGGAGGCATCTTGAAACTGTCATTCCCAACAAATGATTTTGTATCAAGTATTAAATACATTTCAGTAAGCATGTTTAATACTTTTCCCCTGTGTCATTCCATTTTATTACACATAACCTAAATTGTTAACTTATTTGTTTTGATTTCTTTGTATGTATGGATTGCATTGGCTGGTGCTGATGTGTGGTGAAATTTTCATGTCAATAGCACCTTTAGAAATACATTTACCTAGAAAAATGGTGATGTGTTCAATACTTATTTTACCCACTGTATATACATTCTATACCATGATCCATCTATCCTATGACATGCACATAGCTAACACGCTGCATTAATGAGCCTTACAAAAATCCCTAAGATTTAAATCATTCAAAATACTTGTCTCTCACACTCAGCTCATAATGGCATCTCTACACTGTTGTTATTAATGAGTATGCTATGTACAAAATAGCTACCAACATTCTAGCTAATGTTTACTTGTGCACAGTCATTTGTGCGCTATGCAATTGATATGTAAAAATTATGAAGGCATATTTGATAGTAAAGAATTAAGAGTTATTAAAAACCAAGGGATACATTTAAAACATTACATATTATATTGTAAAAAAAAAAATTGTATAGCTAGACACAGCTTATAGAAACAATTCTATTTTTACAATCACTAATGCCCCATACACACGATCCGAAAATCGTACGAAAAATGCCGCATTCGAATTGATCGTACGATAATCGGATCGTTAGTACAGAGCTTTTGAGAGCCGATCAGGACGGTTCATCTGATATTATTCTATCGGAAATGCACGGAAAATTTTTTCATACGATGCCAGATCGTACGACTTTCGTTTAATCGGTACTGCTATCGTTCGAAAATGCAATACAAATGCATTAAAACACATGACATCACATCCGAATTTTTATTCTGTCGTACAGGAATTTTCGGGACTTTAGTAAACTAATCAGATTCGACGTGAGATTAGCATGCAAACAAAAACGGACGATCATTCGTCCGATAATCAGATCGTGTGTATGGGGCTTATGTCATATATGAAACATTTCTTCATGTTTATAGAGGATACATTTTATCTGCATGTCGATTTATACAGATGCTACAGACATATGCATTCTGCTGATAGGTACTGTATGTCTGTTGACACTACGTGTGATTCTCTGATTTAAAATATAAGTGAACCAGTCGGTAGGGTTGATTCACTTAAGCAGTAGAGACTTCATTTCATAGAGTGAATATTCTTTGAGCTTAGTAAACAACATGAAGCTGTGTTTACTTCAGTCATTCAAATAAACAGCTTGTGTTTTAATTTCCTTTGCATACATAGGTTACTCAAAGTAAACCCAGCTTCACCTAATTTTCTAAGTCCGGTGAACTTAAATTTTGCTACGTGGACAGTCTCTACTCTGTGCAGCAGCTACAACCTTCTCTGTGCAGCAGCCCCCCTTAATACTTACTTGAGCCCCATCGCGATCCAGCAATGTGCAAGAGAACCTCGGCTCTCTGGGGGCTCTCCCTTCTCATTGGCTGATACAGCAGTGAGAGCCAATGGCTCCTGCTGCTGTCAATCACGGGCAGTGAGACAATTAGGAGAGAGAGGGGGTGGGGTCGAGCTGCGGCTTTGTGTGTAAATGAACATGCAGAGCCGTGGCTTGGGAGCGAGCCTGCTTGGGTGCCGCCATTGCAAGTTGCTTGCTCTGGGTGCAGGAGGGAGGAGCCAGAAGCACCGGCGAGGGACAATTTGGGCCAGTTTTCCTTTGATAATAATAGAAAAATCAGGAGATATCCATAACCATTTACTACCAAATGAAAGCCCAATTTGGCCTGAAAAAGAACAAGGTACGGTATTTTTTGCTCCATAAGACTCACTTTTTTCTCCCCAAAAAATGGGGGGAAATGCCTGTGCGTCTTATGGAGCGAATACAGACCAGAACCACGTGACATCACCATGTTAGAATACTGGGCAGCCGTCTCACACAAGCGCCCGGCAATCTCCCGGCTGAGCCTGTCACCTGTCACAGACAGAAGACAGAGCAGGCCGAATGGAGTGCGGCCACAGCGCCAGCTTGGGCTGCTCTGATGACGTCCTCACCAGGCACGGTTAGGCTGCATTGTATGGTACAGATCAGGCTGCAAAGTATGACTCAGGTTAGGCTGCATTGTATGACACAGGTCAGGCTGCATTGTATGACACAGGTCAGGCTGCATTTTATGGCACAGGTCAGGCTGCATTTAATTTGAACTGGTCAGGCTGCATTTAATTGGCAAGGGTCAGGCTGCATTTAATTGGCACTGGTCAGGTTGCATTTAATTGGCACTGGCAAGGCTGCATTTCATGGGCAGTGGTAAATATAGTAGACCATTTGGTTCAGAATATTTTTTTTTTCTTGTTTTCCTCCTCTAAAACCTAAGTGCGTCTTATGGTCAGGTGCGTCTTATGGAGCGAAAAATATGGTATAATCCACCTGGATGTACAAAGAAGTTGTGATGATATGTACGGTTTTACTAACACATGTCAAAGTTGCAAAATTGTGCTTAGGTATTAATATTTGCTTTACCCTTAGCCGTGAAGGTTATTAAAACTATGTGCCAAACTTACTGCACTATGATGGTTCCCTCTGTATTTTAAACCCTTGTATGGAGCATGTGCATCCAGGACTGGATGAATGATGATTCTTAAGGAGACCATAACAGGAGTGGCTGCTGAACAGCAAGGTCCTTACTGGTTCCTGTGTGGGATTTCCCCTTCTGCATATGTACCCACGACTGAATGGATGATCATTCCCAAGGAGATCATAACATGAGTAGCTGCTGAGCACCAAGGAGCTTACTGATCCCTGTGTGGAATCTCTCCCTCTGGTAAGGAGCCTCTTAAATCTTTCTGGTGGAAGGTCTTGTGACATGCTGTCATCCTCAGTGGCATATCTCTTTCTCTCTGTTTCTCCAGATGCAGAGCACTTTTGAGGATTATTTTCTCTTTGGATTTGTGTTACTTTGGACTTTTATGTCACTGGGACATTTTTTTTGTGGCTAATTATGCACAGGAGTCAATATGAATGATGTACACATACAGTCATGAACAAATGCTGCGCCTCTTTTACAATATAAGGGATTAGATGTAATAACCAAAATTAAAACCAAATAAAGGTGCAATGTCCCTTTAACTTACAAACTTCAGTTATAAAAACAATCACAATTTCAACTTCATATAAACATATGACCATTTCATGCCACACTTACAGTGCCTTGCAAAAGTATTCACCCCCTTGGCATTTTTCGTGTTTTGTTGCCTCACAACCTGGAATTAACATTGGATTGTTTGAGGATTTGCAGCATTTAATTTACAGAACATGCCCACAACTTTGAAGATTTTCTTTTTATTATTGTGAAGCAAACAACAAATAGGATAAAATAACAGAAACTGTCAATGTGCATAACTATTCACCCCCCTAAAGTCAATACTTTGTAGAGCCAACTTTTGCGGCTATCACAGCTCCAAGTCGCTTTGGATAAGTCTCTATGAGCTTGCGACATCTTACCACTGGGATGTTTGCCCATTCCTCCTTGAAAAACTGCTCCAGCTCCTTCAAGTTGGATGGTTTGTGCTTGTGAACAGCAATCTTTAAGTCTGACCACAGATTTTCTATTGGATTGAGGTCTGGGCTTTGACTAGGCCATTCCAACACATTTACATGTTTCCACTTAAACCACTCAAGTGTTGCTTTAGCAGTGTGTTTGGGGTCATTGTCCTGCTTGTAGGTGAACCTCTGTCCTAGCCTCAAATCACAAACAGAGTGGTACAGATTTTGCTCAACAATATCCCTGTATTTAGCACCAACTCTGACCAATTTCCCAGTCCCGACTGCTGAAAAACATCCCCACAGCATGATGCTGTCACCATGTTTCACTGTTCTTTGGGTGATGTGTTGGGTTTGTGCCAGACATAGCGTTTTCTTTGATGGCCAAAAAGTTAAATTTTAGTCTCATCAGACCAGAGCACCTTCCTCCATACATTTTGGGAGTCTCCCACATGCCTTTTCGCAAACTCCGAATGTGCCATTTTGTTTTTTGCTGAAAGTAATGGCTTTCTTCTGGCCACTCTACCACAAAGCCCAACTCTATGGAGCGTACGGCTTATTGTCGTCCTATGTACAGATATTCATTGGAATCTTAGCATCCGCTTTTTCTTTGTTCTTTTATCGATTGTCATGTCCTTTTTAACTTTTTGATAAATAAAATATGTAATTATTATCCATACCTTGTTGATACATTGTTTTGAGACTCCTGCCCTTCAAAGTCCCACCAAGAGGAAATTTCCCATTGTGTATCTATATACAGGGATGTGGGCAAGGTGTCTCTTTCCATTAAGTCCCAGTCACTAACCCATGGTTATGTACAGATACTTCAGTTTTTGCTGTGGAACTCTGCAACTCTTTTGGTGTGTGGCCGTCTCTTGGCAGGTTTGCTGTTGTGCCATGTTCTTTCCATTTGGTTATGATAGATTTGATGGTGCTCCTAGGGATCATCAAAGATTTGGATATTTTTTTATAACCTAACCCTGACTTGTACTTTTCAACAACATTGTCCCTTACTTGTTTGGAGAGTTCCTTGGTCTTCGTGGCAGTGTTTGGTTAGTGGTGCCTCTTGCTTAGGTATTGCAGCCTCTGGGGCCTTTCAAAAAGGTGTGCATATGTAATGACAGATCATGTGACACTTAGATTGCACACAGGTGGACATCATTTCACTAATTATGTGACTTCTGAAGGTAATTGGTTGCACCAGAGCTTTTTATGGGCTTCCTAACAAAGGGGGTGAATACATACGCACATGCCAATAGTCAGTTTTTTATTTCTGAAAAATAGTTTTATGTATATATTTTTCTAATTTTACTTCACCAACTTAGACTATTGTGTTCTGATCCATCACATATATATCAGATTAAAAAACATTGAACTAAAGGCTGTAATGTAACAAAATAGGTAAAAAGCCAAGGGGGGTGAATACCTTTGCAAGGCAATGTATATTAAATGATTATAATACTTAATAGGTATGAATACATACAGGCATGGCCAAAAATATATATTTCTGTCGGATAATGCACCACTTCGCTCAGAAAATTGTTGCAATTACAAATGTTTAGGCATTCTTATGTTTACTTCTTTTGTTTGTATTGGTATGGCACTATGACACGAAAAAGTGAAGAAACAAAAATTAAAATCTGACACATTCCATGCAAAACTCCAAAAATGGATTGGCTAAAATTATTGGCACCTTCTCAAAATTGTAAGAAATTTTGCATTCCAAGTTTGTGATGCTCCTGTAATTTGTAATTAAACTCACCTGTATCAATTAACAGGTGCTGACAATATAGAAATCATACCGGCAACCAGTTAAAATGGTGAAAAATTTTTCTTGCATTCCAAGTTTGTGATGCTCCTGTAATTTGTAATTAAACTCACCTGTATCAATTAACAGGTGCTGACAATATAGAAATCATACCGGCAACCAGTTAAAATGGTGAAAAATTTTCTGTTGTGTGTTACTGTGTGTCACACAGGGGATTGAGAAGAGAAACAGCAGCAAAGAATTGTCTTAGGATTTGAGAACAAAAATTGTTGAAAAGCATGGACAATCTTAAAGTACAACTAAAGGCACCATACACATTTTAGTAAATCCTCATATAAATACCTGAAAGTTATACATAGTAATAAACAAAATAACTGAAATGATTATTTTCCTACCATATAGCTGTGATTGGGGTCTCTAATCCCCTCCGCCAGTCCTCCTTTGCTGTATAATGCTAGTGATGGTAGGAGAAGTTCAGCAGAGCTAGCATGTCATTTCCTTCCACTGTGCTAGAATCTGCATCTCCCACATGGAACTACAATTCCCATGAGTCCTTGTGCCTTCTATCATGCTCAGTCTAACACACGCCCATCTGCCAATCAATAGCTGGGTTTGTGCTATGTAAAACAGTACAAGTCATCACAAGGTATGTGCTGCTGTAAAAATGCTGTTTTTAAAGTTTTTAACTGCAGGTTAGTTTGCAGACAGATTTTTCTATTCTTTTCTATTCTAATCTGTGTGCTTATCTGCCTGTTCTCATCTTGACAGAAGAAAGGCCAAGCAGAAGGGACAAGCCTGCATAGACACAGATCAGTGGGCGGGTATAGGGGAGGCAAAGGCGGGACCTAGGTGGTGTGGGTGGGGCTTCACGGGCCAATCATGAGGGGGAGTGGGCGGAGTCATGTCGGGACATCTGTGAAGATTGCAATGCCTGAGCTTTCTATGAAGTGTAGGAGCACCTCCCCCAGTGATGTCAGGATGGCACGCTGTAGTCTTTTCAGTGAGGCAGCACGCAAAAGGGGACAACATAGACTGCTGACACAAAAACATAAAAAAGCCAGTTTGGAGTTTGCCAAAACTTACCTGAGGAAGTCAAAATCCTTTCGGGAGAATGTGCTGTGGACAAATGAAATAAAATGACAGCTTTTTGGTAAAGCTCATCAGTCTACTGTTTTCAGAAAAAGAAATGTGGCCTTTAGAGAAAAGAATACAGTCCCTTCAGTCAAACATTGTGGATATTCACTGATGTTTTGAGGTTGCTTTGCTGCATCAGGCACTGGATGTCTTCACTGTGTGCATGGTATTATAAAATCTGAATATTGCCAAAGAATTCTAGGATGCAGTGTAGGGCCCAATGTTAGAAAGTTGGGTCTCCTAACTTGGAGATTTTCTAACTTGATGGTTTTCTGGAAGTTAAAGTAAGTTGGGTACTAGTTATTCAACAAAAATTATTTTTATAGGAAAGATAGCAATAGTTTCCTTGTTTTACATTGCAGGTTCTTCGTTCTGAGGCCTTTTGGGGGGGGGGGCAGTATCCCAGTTGGAGGTTTCTCTTCCCATTCAGATTCCACTGAATGAAGGACACTCTGGGGGGGGTGGGGCTTGGAGGGGGAATTTATCATATCCTCACAGTAACCTTTAACTCCCTAAAGAAGGGTCCTCCCCCTAAATTGAGCTGGGCCAGAGCAGACGTAGTGCTCCTTCCTCTGCCTCTAAACTTTGAATGTTGGTTCATGTAGTGGTAGATGCTAGTCTGCCACACAGGTGGATGTTTTTGTTGAAACGTGTTAGAGTGGGAACAGGCATAACTGTTCCCATGGGTGTGTGGCACAGGGGTACTGGCCCCTCTCCTACACGGTTTTGGTCATTCTTGGCTGAGTGCATCTGGTGGAAGGTAGGTCTCTGCTCAGTGACACTTTTACTATCCTCTCTGATCCATGGCCCCAATCGAAGGAAACTCTGCACCTATCGCTTCTAACAAGGTACAGGGTCTAAATTCTCTATTAAAATGCCGTACATTTTTCCAACACTCACATTCCCAACAGATAGAGGTGCTCCTCTTACAAGAAACTCCCTTCCCTAAACATTATAACTCTAAATTTAGTCACCCTAAATTTCTCCAATTCTACTTAGTCAATGCGGAGGACTAGACTAAAGGGGTGGAGATATTCTTCTCTAAAAAGACCACCTTCTCACCAAAGCAGGAAATCAAGGGCCCCAATGGCAGATACATACTCCTATCAGGGTCTTTGGTTGGGATCCTGTTTACATTTGTCTCATTATGCCCCAAATCACGGCCAAGCACTTTTTTTCTCTTCCACGATTGCCTCCCTTTGCCCTAATTTAGTGAGCATGGTTATAATGGGGGGGGCTCAATGTTGCACTGGGTGAGGTGCAAGATAAATCAGGGCAAGATCTAAGCAAAGTTTGAAGATTACTAAACTTTTACACTCCCATTGGTTGGTGGATATTTGGAGGGAATTTAAGCCCCTCCAAAATCCCTTACCAAACTTTCGTGAGAATAGACCACATCTTTAATGTGGCCACCACCATTCCCTTTGTTACTAAGTTGTTCATCAGGGACTCCCCATTGTCTGACCATTCGATGGTTGTATGACCCTAAAGCCATGTTTAGTTGGCATTTAAATCAATGTCTATTAAGTGACCCTGTCCAATGCACCATGCTGAATAAATAAATTGGGGAATACTTTCAAGTTAATGACAATGGGGAGGTCTCATCTGAAACTCTCTGGGCTGCTCATAAAGCAGTAATTAGGGGAAAGATTATTCAAATATCCCCAAACTTAAATGTGAACGACGAGCTGACATAGAGAAGTTGGAATGAGAATTCCACAAACTTTCTAAAAATCATAACCTAACCCCACTCCTAGGTCACGATCCCTATTGGAATCGAGTCAGAATTTCCCTAAATTTAGCCCTGACCACTAAAGCGAAAAAACCTATGGTGGTCAAGTGCTCGTTTTTACCTTCAAAAAGACAATATAGGTCCCAAATTGGTTGCGAAGTTGACACGCCGTCCCCGATTTTTCTCCTTTTCTAAATTACACAATTCCACGGGAACACTTACGCAGAACCCGCAAGGAATCGTGGCAGTGTTTCATGATTTCAGAAGTCTTGGAGGTTATTAAGAATCTCAAGAAGGGTTCGGCTCCGGGCCCTGATGGGTTTGCGCCCTGTTATCACCAAACCTTCACTTCCACTCTCGCCCCGCAATTTGATGCATTTTTTCAACTCCCTTGGGGGGGGGGGTGCACTCTGGATAGTGCCGCAAATCAGGCATATATTTCTGTAATCCCCAAACCGGAAAAGACCACACATATGTAAGCAATTACAGGCCAATCTCTTTGATGTTTCAATGATTTCAATGATCTAAAAATGTTAACCAAAATCATGGCCAATAGACTGTCAGCATTCAAAAACATAGAACAGTGGATGTTATATTCCAGGAAGGGTTTTTAATCTCGGTAGATATACAAAAGCCTTTGATATGGTAGATTGGTCTTGTCTGTTTGAAGTTTTGGACAGATGGGGGTTTGGACCCCATTTTTTTAAGATCCTACAAGCTTTGTACTCTAACCCGAGTGCCCAGGTTAAACTGTAAGGCCACTATTCGGATCTCCTACCTATATACAAAGGTACCAGACAGGGATACCCCCTATCCCCTATAATTTTTGCTATTGTAATTGAAACTCTGGCCATAACAATCAGAAATCCCCCTGTTATACATGGGGTAAAATGTGGTCCCTGCATTCATAAATGTGCCTTTGCAGATGATCTGCTCCTATTTGTCACATAGTTATATAGTTATATAGTAGGTGAGGTTGAAAAAAGACAGAAGTCCATCAAGTCCACCCTATGTGTGATTATGTGTCAGTATTACATTGTATATCCCTGTATGTTGCGGTCATTCAGGTGCTTATCTAATAGTTTCTTGAAGCTATCGATGCTCTCCTCCCATCCGCATCTCCTCTCATCTCTACTCTGAATAGCTTTAAACATTTGCAGGATTTTGGGAGGGTTTCAGGTCTATAAGTTAACATGGCCAAATCTAGTGCATTAAATATCAATACCCCGGCCCCTTGGTCAAACGGCTTAAAAAACACTTTTCATTCACTTGGAGTACCACCTCTATCTCCAACTTGGGTGTCAACCTGGCAGCCTGCATTGATCAACTTTATAATGTTAACTGTCCCCCCCTGTATAAAAGATTGGGTGCGGACTTATCTAACTGAGCACGTGGGGGCCTCTCCTGGCTGGGAAGGTTTAATCATGTCAAAATGACCCTCCTACATCAGATTCTATACCTGTTTCGTTCCCTTCTGACTCCAATCCAGAAACCCCACCATAAGTTCCAATCTTAGATAATATGATTTATCTGGGGCAATAAAGGATTCCATGTCCTAGAAGCATCTTATTCAGAAGACGTAATCAAGGGGGACTGAAGTTACCCATCCTCTGGAGGTATTTCCAAGCAGCTCAACTAGCACAGTTTTCAGTCATTTACTCACAGGGAAGTACAGGCATACCCCACTTTTAAGTACACAATGGGGTTTATTTACTAAAGCTAGAAAGTGCAAAATCAGGCTCACTTCTGTATAGAAACCAATGAGCTTCTAACCCCAGCTTGTTCAATTAAGCTTTGGTAATAAAACCTGGAATCTCATTGGTTTCTATGCAGAAGTGAGCCTGATTTTGCACATTCTAGCTTTAGTAAATAAACCCCATTGCGTACTTAAAAGTGGGGTATGCCTGTATACCACACTGGGTAGACATTGAGACAAGCTGTACCTATTCATACCATAGATTACTTGGTTTGGCTCCCCTCTAAAAATAGGCCCCCGGTTCTAGCCCCCACACTCTCATTCGATGCACATCTCTTTCATAATCTCCGATTTCCCCCTGGCCAGGATATACAGGTGTTTCAATGGTGGATGAATAAGGGTCTGTTCAGGATCTGTCATTTCCTATCCTCTATGGGACCCTTGACAGCAAGCCATTGCATCAGTAAACTTGACATGCTTCCATCTGAGATATTCAGACTACACCAAATCCAACATTTTATTCTCTCTCTCTCTTTGGAAATCAAAACCAGACCCACCAAGAACCACTGTATATGAACAGTGGTGCTTAGGGATCATGGATAAGAGGGGAGGAATATATTTGATCTATGCCTCACTGGCAGAAAACTCTAAGAAACCCTGTTATGCACTGAGCTGGGAATGTGGAGGTCAAATGGGAGGCTGACACTTGGTTCACACCCTTCCAGAAACCCTTTAAGGGGATTGTAAATGTGTGTCTCACTGAGGTAAGTGTCAAATTATTCACACGTTGGTACCATGTGCCCACCCATCTGGCTAAGATTTTTCTGGGCTTGTCCCCTTTATGTTTCAGAGGGTGTGGTCTCATGGGCTCCTTTTTCCACACTTGGTGGGAAAGGGAATACCCCCGCATTTGGGGCTTCTGGAACAGGATCTTTCAGGGTAACGGGTCTTGCTCTGACAAAAACACCCAAGAACGCCTTACTGAATAGTAAGCCGGATGGATGCTCCAAACCGCCTCCAGAAACTCATTCACTTTATTTTGCTGGGTGCTAAGATTACTGTAGCCAGATCGTAAACCGGTCAAGTCAAGTAAGGAGGCGCTCTAAACGCCGTTCCAGCTGTACTCGCTTGTTTTTAAAGTTTTATATGTAAGAGACCACCCTGAAGCCCCCTAATAAAATATCATTTTATCACCTAACGTACTACACTATTGGAGGCTTTCTTTTTCTCCCTCTCTCCCCCACCGGGCTGTTGTGCCTTGGTGGCACATTCTATACCAGGTTAGTGTGCTGTATTAAGAGTGGAGAGGAATGTATTAAAGCCGGGATGAGCGGATGAGAATGTTTTGGAGAATACAGTGATGCGATATACAGATCCAGAAACAGATACTCTATCATGATGCCTATTCTAATTATTATTAAGGTGAGAGTTCTGAGAGCCTAAAGTTATTTGAAAATTTCCCATGAGGACCTGTATGAACTTTGGCCAATCTGTTTATTTATTCCCACACTGAGTCACCTTATCATCCTGCATGGCCAGGACAGAGCCAGTCATCTGTTTACTTCATGAACTTGTACCCTTATTGCACTTATATTGAGCACTTGATTTTTTGATTATTTATATATCATTGATCTATGTGATTATTCACTTATTTATTTCATTTATTTGATAGTTATGATTCATGTAATCTTATTTGTTATTTTACACTATGTGTGATTAGATTTAAATGCGCAAGATCACTTTTTTCTAATATAAATATTAACAATATCAATAATCTGTGCATACCGTGATAAATTAAACATCAATGTCCAATAATGTTTAAAATAATAACATGCACAATGGAAAAATAATTATTGACGTGCACAATGAAACATGCAAAAAACAAAAAAAAAACAAAAACAAAATAATGTCCAAAAAACAAAGTGAAAATCTCCTCTGTTGACACACGAAGAGATGCAGAGTATTTCTCTACTTCACACAGCCTCTAAGTGAAAAAGTGCTCCCGCCACCACATACAGTAGTCGCTCACCTCCTTGCAAGACCCTGAGGGGGTCAAACACATCTTGCACAATGTGCAACAATCCTTCCAACCCAAAGGGAACTCCACTGCTCCTTGCTGGTTTTAAGTTAGACCTTCATGAACCCAGAGAATGGTATATGACTGATAGAGATACCTCCCACTGTGTTAATTCCAACTCAGATCCAAAGAAAGATCCACAGTGACCAACGATGGTTTCAATAATACATGAAAAGAAAAAAGTGCCTCCAATAGTGTAATATTCCTCATTCCTCCAGATGAAGCCACGTGTAGAGGCTGTGTGGAGTAGAGAAATACTCTGCATCTCTTCGTGTGTCAACAGAGGAGATTTTCACTTTGTTTTTTGAACTTTATTTTTTTTTTGCATGTTTCATTGTACACATCATTATTTATTATTCCATTGTGCACGTTATTATTTTCAACATTATTGGACATTTATGTTCAATTTATCACGGTACGCACAGGATTATTGATATTGTCAGTATTTACATTTATTAATCAGTTGATGCAGCGCTGTCACATTTTTCATTTTAATATTATCATGCACTATAATGCTGTCTGGTGCCTAATTCTCATTCTCCCATGCATTTCTCCTTTTCTCCTCTGTTTCATTCTTCCATTTTCTGCTTTGATTTCTCTTTATTGGTTATAATGCTCTATGATACTCTTTGATCTGGACATATTTGAGCATTGCAAGTATACTCCACTTATGTGACTGTTTAGCTGGAACCTGCATTCTTTACCAAGATACAGTAAATTCAACTTGCTAATAGTAATTTTCACTTGTTAAAGGAACTAGTTTCTTTACCTGATAAACGCATGTTCATCTATATTGATTGTTCCTTAGAAGACTTTGGTGTATGTTTTCATTATATTGTCTGCTTTTGTGATATTTTCTGAATACTTTAATAAAAAACATTGAAGGAAAGTTGGGTCTCCTTCAAATGTCATGGGTCTTACAGCAGGGCAATGACCCAAAGCACATGTCAAAAAGCACCCCGAAATGGTTTAAGACACTGCACTGGAGAGTATTGAACTGGCCAGCAGTGAGTCCAGATCTAAATCCCATAGAGCATCTGTGGAGAGATGTCAAAACAGCAGTTGGGAAAAGGAGCCCTTCCAATCTGAGAGACCTGGGGCAGTTGACGAAAGAAGAGTGGTTCAAAATTCCAGTGTCCAGAGGTGTAAGAAACTCATGGATAGTTACAGGAAGCCATTGATTTCAGTTATTATTTCCAAGGGATGTGCAACCAAATAGGGTGGCCAATAGCATGACTACACATGCAACCCCAGATTGTAACCCCATGATACTTTATTGTTGTTGTTTATTATTTTTCAGCAACCCTTTGACAGGCATAATTCTTACCATCGCTCCCAAAAACTGATTTAAAAGAGAAGTATGGCTAAAGTTTTTTGGCCATACTTCTCCTCTGGGTCAAAGGAATACACTTATTTCTGCACTCCTGTGACCCAGATTCAGCTGACAATGGGCTAAAGCCCGCTATCGGCTGATGTCATAGAGCCGCTCAAGTCTTTGGATGTATCCCGACAGTAATGTCAGGATCCACCCAGATGCTGGACTTGTAGCTGGCTGAGCCTCTCAGTGTGCCGCTGAGAGCCTGAGCCAGCCGCTCCCATGGAAGCAGGAATGAAGACTTGTCCTGCGAGAAGAGATTTGGCGTGAGAGGTTGGGGGGAGATGAAGACTTGTACTGTTAGGAGAGAATTTTTTTGAGGGAATAAAGACTTCTACTGGAAGGAGAGATTTTTAGGGAGGTGGAGACTTGTTCAGGGTGAAGAGATTTTGTGGGGGTGAATACTTGCGTTGGGGGGACTTGTCCAGGGCAAAGTCATTTCAGCAGAGAAGGGATTTGTACTGGGAGGTATTTCTGCAATTTATTTATTGGGGAGAGTTTTGTCTTGCAGAGGAAATTTGTGTTTGGGGACAAGTGTACAGATTCATACTGGATTTAGTTTAGGGTGGAGGTAGGATTTTTGCTGAGAGGGTAATACCCTCCTAAAGTAGGAAAGAGTATTGCTTGTGGGGGGGGGGGATTTTGCACATCCCTGACTCCTGAACTCTGTGTTACATGTCCTTGACCACTCCACTGGGAGTGTTATATACTTCTGACCTCTGCAATCTTTACATTACAAACCCTGGCACTTTGTGCAATATATACTCCTTGCCCTGCACTCTGCAGATTACACAGTTCTGACCCTTGCACTTTTTGCATTGTATACCCCGACTCATGCACTTTGTGCAATATGGACCACTGACCCTACCTATTATTGCTGTACACATTCTTGGCTTTGCACTTGTGTATTACAAACTCCTAATCCTGCATTATATACTCTTACTCTCTGCACTCTGTGTGTAACACAACCCTGACCCTCCTCTTACACACTCCTGAGAAGGAGGGCACAAGCATATGGGCACAACAACATGGGCATGCGGTTGCCCTCCCTTTCATAATTTAAATAAATAAAAAAAAATATATATATATATATATATATATATATATATATATATATATATTCACATCATTTATAGGGTAATACCACTTTAAATATGCAAAAATTGAAATAGGTTTAAAACGTGATTCAGGAGACTGGGATATACGTGATGCAATTAGAAAATTCTAGAAGCGGGGCTTATTATAAATAGGACCCCACTCTGAAGTAACCGCCAGTGGGTCTGTCACAGCTGAAGGAGCCCCTAGTGAGGCAAGTGCTGGAGCGGGCAGGTAGCAGTGGGGGAGAAGAATGGCTACAGCGGTGCCTTCAATTGGCTGAAGAAGAAGAGACACGACGGGGACAGAGAGCGGAAGAAATAGCAGAAGGAAATGAAAGTTCTCCCGTTCATCACCTGAGGAGAGGGAGATCGCCACTCAAGAGCTTTAAACAGTGCAGTTAGAGCCGCAGGGGTCAGCCAACCCGGCCGCCCCCACCTCTGGGTATTACAGAGCTGCAGCAGACATTACTGGTAGATGCGGCTGCAGAGGCTGGTCACATACGAACAAGCCAGAGGAAGAAGAAGAAGTGGAGGGTCCTATCACCATCGCCACCCAGAAGAGGCAGAGGTAGATCCACTCAAATCATTCATAGTGGGGAACATGAGGAGATTCCAGTCACAGGAGTGATTGCTGGACAACAGGCTAGTCACAGCTCCAGGCAAGTAAACAGTGAAAGCAGCCTGTCAGAACATAGGCAGCCAATACCCTCGTTGACCAGCGGAGGAAACAGCGAGTAGCATTTAGCTGTTCCTATTTACAACAGTGCACCAACACCACTTAAAGTTCACGGAGAGTTATACAGCATACTAAATAATAATAATGAATCCATTGCAAACTTATCTAATAAAATGGCTGCAAATGTGAATGAGAGTCCTAATTATGCAGCAATATGGTCTAGTAATACAAGTAATATGAATACAGTGGAAGAAGCAATAATTATGTGGCAAACTCTAATTGTTTAAATTCTGTAGTAGAAATCCCTGTTTCCTCTAGCATTTCTCGGTCTGTTCCATCAGTTCCTGAAACATGTATGAAAGAAGTACTACTGTGTGAGATCTCGCCACTGGGATATCATCTTTCCAATTAAACAAAAGAAAAAATCTGGAAGGGTGAGTTTGTAGACATATTGTCACTATTGCCATTTTCCAAACATTTTATAGCAAAATCTGAAAGAAAGCTTGAAGAAAAAAGTAAAGATGATAGGCATAGACTAGAAGCAAGATCTTTTCATAACTGGCTTCTGTCATTCACAATTTATGCAAACGTTCTGGGTGAAAAGCACCCAGAATTCTGTTGCAGACTTTTTCATCACCTAGAACATGTATTGGAGGCATACAAGAATTTTGGAGGATTAGGATGGTATAATTACGACGAATCATTCAGACAAAAACTGTCTATTTATCCATCTTTAAAGTGGGGTATGAAAGACGTGGGGGCTGTGGCTTAGTTTAATATTGCCACAAAAATGAACTTTTTTCAAGCCAGCACCAACGTCTTTTATCTCTCCATACAAAAAAGGTTTCTGCTATGCAACTAATGAGACATAATGCAGATGGGGTAATGCCTGTAAATATAGGCATGAATGTTCACAATGTTCAGGTACACACCCATTAGCTAAGTGTTTCAAAAGGGGTAATTTTCAAGGACAGAGAGAACATACTGCAAAAAGCACGCACACCAGTGAGATTAGCAAGAATGCTTCAATGGTTGTAAATTTATCCAGACCAGGAGACAACCAAAATTTAAATTAATGGATTTTTACATGGTTTCCCATTGCCCATATTCAGTGGTAGTGGTTGTAATATGGTTGAAAATTTAAAGTCGGGTAATCTATTGCCTCTTATCGTGAAATAAAAATTAAATAAAGAGGTCTCGGAAGGCCATATAGAGGGTCCTTTTAAAAATCCTCCATTTATCAACTTTAGGATCTTGCCGGTATTATCCCAAAAAAGGAACACAACTCGTACAGGCTTATACACCTCCTGTCATACCCAAAAGGGGCATCTTTAAATGATGAGATGGAAGAAAGTTTGTCTTCAGTTTCATATTACACATTTGAAGAAGCAGTTTTTAAAATCAGAAAAATCAGTAAGGCAGCTTTGTTAGCCAAGATGGATATAAAGACGGCTTTACCAATTACCAATCGTTCCAGAAGCATATAATTCGTTAGGTGTTCATTTTGAAAATAACTTTTATTATGATATGTGCCTACCTATAGGCTGCTCAATATCTTGTGCCTATTTCGAAAAATTTGCTACGTTTTTTTGGAATGGGTAGTAACATTTGAGTCTGGATATGAAGGAATCCTATCCTATGTTATCTCATGCTTCAGCTTTTTTTTGGTAAGATTGCTGAATACTTTGGTTTTCCTTGGCAGCTGAAAAAACAGTGCTTCCCACATCTTCAATTAATTTTTTAGGTATTAGTATTGACACAGTTAATTTAGAATTTAGATTACCTTTTTACAAAACAGATTAATTAAAATTCATAATATCTGGGTTTTTTTAAAAAGAAAGTTTTATTAAAAGAACTACAGTCATTATTAGGTTTATTAGCCTTTGCATCTCGCATAATGCCAGTGGGCAGGGCCTTTTCATGTCTACTTTATCTGGCCATCTCAGACATCACATCCCCGTTTGTGTTAGGCCAGCTTCTCAGCTAAAAGAAGATTTAGTAGTGTGGTTAAAGTTTTTTGACAGCTATAATGGTCGCTCTTTTTTCCAAGACAATTTCATATTTTCTGCAGATTTTGAGTTTTTTACAAATGCGACGGGGTCTTGTGGCTTCTCAGCAGTATGGAAGACGCATTGGTGCTTCGGTAAGTGGCCTTCTAGATGGGTAAAATTAAATGCTACTAAGAACATTCTTTTAGAGTTATTTCCATTAGTAGTGGCTCTTGAAATTTGGAGTAAGCAATTTGCCAATAAAAGGATTCTAATACAAACTGATAATAAAGGTATATTGTACACAGTGAATTGCTTATCGTCAAAATCGTTATTAGTGATTACATTACTTAGACATTTGGTATGTTGACATCATAACATATGGTTAAAAGCTAAACATCTGCCGGGAAAGGAGAATCAAATAAAGGATACTCTAGCTCGATTTCAGATTTCAAGATTCCGTCAGTTACTACCCAACGCTGACTTGGAGGGGATAACATGCCAGGAGTACCTTTGGGATTTAATCTAGAAATCATTACAGACTATATAAAAAAGTCAGTCGCAAATAGCACATGGGCAGAATATACTGCTGCATGGAACAAATGGGTTAATTTTGCTAGATTTTAATTTCCGTTTTGATTCTCCTTCAGAACAGGTAATATTAGCATTCTTATGTTCCTTAATGCATAAAGAGGTGTCTTACCGTCTTATTGCTAACACTCTGGAAGGAGTATAATTTTTTCTAAAAATGCAAGGTCTGCCTAGTTGTACATCTTTTTTCTCTATACAACAAGCTCTGAAAGGTTACAGGAAGAGCCATTATACCACTGATAATAGGAGACCTATTTCAATTTAGTTATTGAAAAAGATTTGTATGATTACTTCAGAAGTTTGTTTCTCAAAATTTGAATTTAAGTTATTTAAGGTGTGTTTGTATTAGCCTTTTTTGGAGCATTAGGAACCTCAGAACTGCTTCCAAATAATAAATTAGCTCATGCTGGTCTTTTGCTACAGCATGTGGAAGTCTTGGATGCAGGGATTAAATTGTTTATCCCATTGCCTAAGACATACAGTAAAACCTTGGTTTTCAAGCATAATTCGTTCCAGAAACATGCTTGTAATCCAAAGCACTTGTATATCAAAGCATTATTTTACAGGGTGTAAAAGAGAAGAGAGGCACCTCTAAGTGTAGCAATAAGTCGCTAAATGTTGTACCTTCATTAAATGTAACCATATTGCCACACTTAGAGGCTCCTCTCTTCTTTTTTATACTCAGTTGTGACATGACGCTATTCTTATATCAAGACATTGCTTGTATATCAAGGCAAAATTTATTAAAACATTTTGCTTGTCTTGCAAAACGCTCTCAAACCAAGTTACTCTAAAACCAAGGTTTTACTGTATAGGATCGGTAGATGTAAGTGGATTAGTCTACATACATGTGGTGAAAAATGATATGCCCATTAGTCCTGGTAAAGAATTACATTCAATTTAGGCCTCAGGCGGGTGATCAATTTCTTCTTCATGCATATAGTTCTCTTATGACCAGGTACCAGTTTAATTTTGCTTTGAAAGGTTGCATGAAGGGGTTAGGATTAATACACTTGAGAGTTATGTCCAATTCTTTTCATATCGGGGCAGCTACCGAGGCTGCAAGAATGGGACTTGACGACTCCATTATACAAAGGTTGGGCAGATGGGAATCTCAATGTTTTAAAATTTATGTGAGACCTGACCTTTCTTTTTAAATTCCAGGTGATAGAAGAAATTTTTGGATCCTAGGACACTCATTTATTTACTGGGCGTTTAAAAGATCCCTACTACGTTGCTACACTTCCATTCTGTCCTTGGATTATGCTAATTTTCAAGTATTCTGGAAAGGCATCCGGGGTCTCCTCTGAACTAATTTGTCTTTTTATATTTGCAGGTTGTTTGAAGTTTGGCCAACTCCTGATATTGTAATCATCCACTTTGGGGGGAATCATGTGGGTAAATTCAGTACCCTGGATCTCATGTATAAAATGAAGCAGGATTTACACAGTTTCAATATGTCATCCCCAAATACTAGAGTCATTTTTTCAGAAAATTTTCCTTGACTTTTGTCGTTAAATAATCCTAACCTTAAAAATTTGAAAAAAAATAGACGTAGAATAAAACAATGGAAAAATGTATGCCTAATATAGGTGGATTTTCATACAGACACCTAGATCTTGAAGGAGGCTTTACTGGCTTATACAGATCAGATGGAGTGCACTTATTTGAGGTAGGGCTGGATATCTTTAATTTAGGATTACAGACTAGTATTGAGTTGGCCGCGGTTTTTGGGTGGGGCCGGACTTGAAGATGCAAGTCCGGTGGTTGGGGACTGGTATTTATGATTTGTGAGATTTGTGCTCGAGTCGTTTTATGGCTGAGCAAAGTTATATTTTGCAGATGAATAAAGTTTAAGGAAATCTATAAATAAAAAATATATTTATATGAAGTTGTTATTCATTGAAAAATGTATTTAAAACCAATAAATGTGCCGCGGCCATAATTTTGCCACTCAATGGTGTCTGTGTTATTTATTTGGTAAATTTAAGCTAGATTACAAAGGGAGAAAGTGCAATCTGCAATCCCATGAGAAGGAGGGCATAAGCATATGGGCATGACAACATGGGCATGCGGTTGCCCTCCCTTTCATAATTTTTAAAAAATATATATACATGTATATGTTCACATAATTTATATGGTAATACCACTTTAACCACCTGGCGCCCGCACTATAGCCGAAAGACAGCTACAGCGCGGCGCTCAATTGCCGGGAGGGCGTGGACGTCCTCCTGTTTACATCCCCCCTGTGCACCGCTGCGGGCCCGCATCAGGGGAAATCTGTGTTGGCCATGTCCCTTGGACAAGGCCAATCACAGATCATGCTAAATGGCCAAACACAGCGGCCATTTAGCACTCGATCGGAGTGTCCAATGGGAGATGGTCTCATATGTAAACATATGAGTTCATCTCTCATTGCCGACTCTCCCTCTCACACAGAGACCGCAGAGATCTACAGCTGCAGCGTGAACTGTGCGTGTGAACACAAACACACACATGCCCACAGTGCCATCTGTCCCCAGTGCCACCTGTCCCCAGTGCCACCTATCAGTGCCATCTGTCCCCAGTGCCACCTGTCAGTGCCATCTGTCCCCAGTGCCACCTATCAGTGCCATCTGTCCCCAGTGCCGCCTGTCAGTGCCACCTGTCCCCAGTGCCACCTGTCAGTGTCACGTGTCACCTGTTATTAGTGTCATGTGTCATCAGTGCCACGTATCAGTGCCATCTGTCATCAGTGCCACCTGTCAGTGTCACGTGCCCTCTGTTATCAGTGTCACTTGTCATCAGTGCCACGTATCAGTGCCATCTGTCATCAGTGTCACGTGTGATCAGTGCCATCTGTCATCAGTGCCACATCAGTGTCACATGTCATCAGTGCCACATATTAGTGTCATCTGTCATCAGTGCCACGTATTAGTGTCATCTGTCATCAGTACCATGTATTAGTGCCATCTGTCATCAGTGCCACATCAGTGTCACGTGTCATCAGTGCCACATATTGGTGCCATCTGTCATCAGTGTCACGTGTCATCAGTGGCACATATTAGTGCCATCTGTCATCAGTGCCACATCAGTGTCACGTGTCATCAGTGCCAAGTATTAGTGCCATCTGTCATCAGTGCCACGTATTAGTGCCATCTGTCATCAGTGCCACGTATTAGTGTCATCTGTCATCAGTGCCACGTATTAGTGCCATCTGTCATCAGTGCCACATCAGTGTCACGTGTCATCAGTGCCACATATTGGTGCCATCTGTCATCAGTTTCACGTGTCATCAGTGCCTCGTATTAGTGTCATGTGCCATCAGTGCCACGTATCAGTGCCACATCAGTGTCACATGTCATTGTCCTGGTGCTCCAGGGCCTTCAAAAGTGTAATAGGTAGTCAACAAGTTAGATGTGTAATTTATGCTACTAGAACAGATGATGGCGCTCCCTGCATGTTTGGCCTCTCCATGTGGCTAGGCTGTGAAAAAGTCCCACACATGTGGTATCGTAATACTCAGGAGGAGTAGCAGAATGTATTTTGGGGTGTCGTTTGTGGTATACACATGTCAAGTGAGAGAAATAACCTATTACAATGACAATTTTGTGGGGAAAAAAAATCTTAATTTTGCAAAGAATTGTGGGAAAAAAATGACAACATCAAAAACCTCACCATGCATCTTACTAAACACCTTGGAATGTCTACTTTCAAAAAAGGGGTCATTTGGGGGTATTTGTACTTTCCTGGCTTGTTAGGGTTGCAAGAAATGAGATAGGCCACCAGTACATCAGGTGTGATCAATTTTTTATGATTTGCACCACAGCTTGTAAACTCTCTAACTTTCACAAAGACCAAATAATATCCACTAATTTTGGTTATTTTTACCAAAGATATGCAACAGTATAAATTGTGGCCAAAATTTCTGAAGAAAAATGTATAATTTGCAAAATTTTATCACAGAAACAAAGAAAAATGCGTTTTTTTTCAAAATTTCCGGTCTTTTTTCATTTATAGCGCAAAAAATAAAAAACTCAGAGGTGATCAAATACCACCAAAAGATAGTTCTATTTGTATGAAAAAAAGGACAAAAAATTAATTTGGGTACAGTATTACATAACTGAGTAATTCTCATTCAAAGTGTGAGAGCACTGAAAGCTGAAAATTGGTCTGGTCAGGAGGAGGTTTTAAAGAGGAAGCTGTAGAGACAGCGGTGCCTGCTTTTTGCAAATATCTCCTAAAACATGTTAGGTTTAGGGGATATTTCTTGTACCTACAGGTAAGCCTTAATTTAGGCTTACCTGTAGGTCAAAGTGATCTGTAAGGGTTTACAACCACTTTAAATGCCCAGTAGGCAAGTGGCTAAATATGCAAAAATTGAAATAGGTTTAAAACGGGATTCAGGAGATTGGGATATGCATCACGTGACCTCTGGGAAATTCCCAGAAGGTCACGTGATGCAATTGGAAAATTCTAGAGGCGGGGCTTATTATAAATAGGACCCCGCTCTGAGGTAACCGCCAGTGGGTCTGTCACAGCTGAAGGAGCTCCCCATTGCACGCACACATTCTGCATATGCGCAATTGGATTATAAACTGACCTGTATGTCCATTTTTCCTTGCAAGGACTATTACAGCAATTTTTATATATTTGCCTTGGAGTTTTTGTACTGCAACTCCTATCTTTTAACCACTTGCCGACCGCCTAACGCAGATATACTGCGGCAGAATGGCACGGGCAGGCAAAATCACATACCTGGTACGTGATCTGCCTCCCGCGGGCGGGGGGGCGCATCGCGCCCCCCCCGGTGCCCGAGGTGGTCAGCTTCGTTAGGGAAGTGATCCGGGCTTAGGGGGAGACCCCTTATTCGTGGCCACCCCCTCGCGATCGCTCCCAATGAATGAGAATCTTCCTCTGCTGCTATATAGTAAACAGCGGCAGAGGAAGTGATGTCATCGCTCCTTGGCTCGGTATTTCCCGTACCGGCGCCGAGGAGAGAAGACATCCGAGTAAGTGCACAACACAACACATCACAGTAAAACACACCAGGCATACTTTACACCCCCATCACCCCCGATCACCCCCTGATCACCCCCTAATCACCCCCCCTGTCACAGTGACACCAAGCAGATTTTTTTTCTGATTACTGCATTGGTGTCAGTTTGTGACAGGAATGCCCCGTACACGCAGTCGGATTTTCCGTTGGAAAATGTCCGATCGGAGCGTGTTGTCGGAAATTCCGACCGTGTGTGGGCTCCATCGGACATTTTCCATTGGATTTTCCGACACACAAAGTTGGAGAGCAGGAGATAAAATTTTCCGACAACAAAATCCGTTGTTGGAAATTCCGATCGTGTGTACACAAATCCGACGGACAAAGTGCCACGCATGCTCAGAATAAATAAAGAGATGAAAGCTATTGGCCACTGCCCTGTTTATAGTCCCGACGTACGTGTTTTACGTCACCGCGTTCAGAACGATCGGATTTTCCGACAACTTTGTGTGACCGTGTGTATGCAAGACAAGTTTGAGCCAACATCCGTCGGAAAAAATCCTAGGATTTTGTTGTCGGAATGTCCGACCAAAGTCCGACCGTGTGTACGGGGCATTAGTGTGGTAGGGCAGTTAGTGTTAGCCCCCTTTAGGTCTAATAAAGTTTTAACCCTGTGATCACCCCCCGTCACCAGTGTCACTAAGCGATCGTTTTTCTGATCGCTGTATTACAAACCCTGGCAAAAATTATGGAATCACCAGTCCCTGAGGATGTTCCTTCAGTTGTTTATTGTTGTAGAAAAAAAGCAGATCACAGACATGGCCAAAAACTAAAGGCATTTCAGATTGCAACTTTCTGTCTTTAAGAAACACTAAATCGTGAAAAATAATTGTGGTGGTCAGTAACAGTTAGATTTATAGAACAAGCACAGGGAATAAATTATGGAATCACTCAATTCTGAGGAAAAAATTATGGAATCACCCTGTAAATTTTCATTACAAACACTAACACCTGCATCAGATTAAATCTGCTTGTTAGTATGTAGGTAAAGAGGGTAAATCATCACGCAGTGTTGCACAAGATGTTGGTTGTTCACAGTCGGCTGTGTCTAAAACATGAACCAAATACAAACAACACGGGAAGGTGGTTAAAGGCAAGAATACTGGTAGACCAAGGAAGACATCAAAGCGTCAAGACAGAAAACTTAAAGCAATATGCCTTGAAAACAGAAAATGTACAACAAAACAAATGAGGAACAAATGGGAGGAAACTAGAGTCAACATCTGTGACCGAACTGCAAGAAACCGCCTAAAGGAAATGGGATTTACATACAGAAAAGCTAAAAGAAAGCCATCTCTAACAGCTAAACACAAAAAAACAAGGTTACAATGGGCTAAGGAAAGGTAATCGTGGACTGTGGATGATTGGATGAAAGTCATATTCAGTGATGAATCTCAAATCTGCATTGGGCAAGGTGATGATGCTGGAACTTTTGTTTGGTGTCATTCCAATGAGATTTATGCAGACGACTGTCTGAAGAAAACACGCAAATTTCCACAGTCAATTATGATATGGGGCTGCATGTCAGGTAAAGGCACTGGGGAGATGGCTGTCATGAAATCTTCAATAAATGCACAGGTTTACAAGGATGTTTGGGGATGATGAAATCATTTATCAAGATGATAATGCATCTTGCCATAGAGCAAAAACTGTGAAAAAATTCCTTGAAGAAAGACACATAAGGTCAATGTCATGGCCTGCAAACAGTCCGGATCTCAATCCAATTGAAAATCTGTGGTGGAAGTTAAAGAAAATGGTCCATGACAAGGCTCCAACTTGCAAAGATGATTTGGCAACAGCAATAAGAGAAGGCTGGAGCCAGATTGATAAAGAGTACTGTTTATCACTCATTAAGTCAATGCCTCAGAGACTGCAAGCAGTTATAAAAGCCAGGGGTGGTGCAACAAAGTACTAGTGATGTGTTGGAGTGTTATTTTGTTTGTTTGTTTTTCATGATTCCATCATTTTTTCCTCAGAATTGAGTGATTCCATAATTTATTCCCTGTGCTTGTTCTATAAATCTAACTGTTACTGGCCACCACAATTATTTTTCTTGATTTCTTTTAGTGTTTCTTAAAGCCAGAAAGTTGCCATTTGAAATGCCTTTAGTTTTTGACTATGTCTGTCATCTGCTGTTTTTTTACAACAATAAACAACTGAAGGAACATCCTCAGGGACTGGTGATTCCATCATTTTTGCCAGGGGTTGTAGTGTCACTGGTGACGCTAGTTAGAGAGGTAAATATATAGGTTCGCCGTCAGTTTTTTATAGCGTCAGGGACCCCCATATACTACCTAATAAAGGTTTTAACCCCTTGATTGCCCCCTAGTTAACCCTTTCACCAGTGATCACCGTATAACTGTTATGGGTGACACTGGTTAGTTAGTTTATTTTTTATAGTGTCAGGGCAACCGCCGTTTATTACCGAATAAAGGTTTAGCCCCCTGATTGCCAGGCGGTGATTTAACTTAGGTTTTAGGGTCAGATAGGGTCTGCGTCGCCCCAGGCAGCGTCAGGTTAGCGCCAGTACTGCTAACACCCATGCACGCAGCATACACCTCCCTTAGTGGTATAGTATCTGAACGGATCAATATCTAATCCGATCAGATCTATACTAGCGTCCCCAGCAGTTTAGGGTTCCCAAAAACGCAGTGTTAGCGGGATCAGCCCAGATATCTGCTAGCACCTGCGCTTTGCCCCTCTGCCCAGCCCAGCCCAGCCCAGCCCACCCAAGTGCAGTATTGATCAATCACTGTCACTTACAAAACACTAAACGCATAACTGCAGCGTTCGCAGAGTCAGGCCTGATACCTGCAAGCGCTAACAGTTTTTTTGGTAGCGTTTTGGTGAACTGGCAAGCACCAGCCCCAGGCAGCATCAGGTTAGTGCCAGTAGCGCCAACACCCACGCATGCACCGTACACCTCCCTTAGTGGTATAGTATCTGAACGGATCAATATCTGATCCGATCAGATCTATACTAGCGTCCCCAGCAGTTTAGGGTTCCCAAAAACGCAGTGTTTGCGGGATCAGCCCAGATACCTGCTAGCACCTGCGTTTTGCCCCTCCGCCCGGCCCAGCCCAGCCCAGCCCACCCAAGTGCAGTGTCAATCGATCACTGTCACTTACAAAACACTAAACGCATAACTGCAGCGTTCGCAGAGTCAGGCCTGATCCCTGCGATCACTAACAGTTTTTTTGGTAGCGTTTTGGTGAACTGGCAAGCACCAGCAGCATAGTACACCCCGGTCGTAGTCAAACCAGCACTGCAGTAACACTTGGTGACATGACGAGTCCCATAAGTGCAGTTCAAGCTGGTGAGGTGGCAAGCACAAGTAGTGTCCCGCTGCCACCAAGAAGAAGACAAACACAGGCCCGTTGTGCCCATAATGCCCTTCCTGCTGCATTCGCCAATCCTAATTGGGAACTCACCACTTTTGCAGCACCCGTACTTCCCTCATTCACATCCCCAACCAAATGCAGTCGGCTGCATGAGAGGCATTTTCTTTATGTCCTCCCGAGTACCCCTACCCAACGAACCCCCCCAAAAAGATGCCGTGTCTGCAGCAAGTGTGGATATAGGCGTGACACCTGCTATTATTGTCCCTCCTGTCCTGACAATCCTGGTCTTTGCATTGGTGAATGTTTTTAATGCTACCATACACTAGTTGAGTATTAGCTTAGGGTACAGCATTGCACAGACTAGGCACACTTTCACAGTCTCCCAAGATGCCATCGCATTTTGAGAGACCCGAACCTCGAACCGTTTACAGTTATAAAAGTTACAGTTACAAAAAAAAGTGTAAAAAAAAAAAATATATATAAAATAAAAAAAAAAAATAGTTATCGTTTTATTGTTCTCTCTCTCTCTATTCTCTCTCTATTGTTCTTCTCTTTTTTACTGTACTCTATTCTGCAATGTTTTATTGTTATTATGTTGTATCATGTTTGCTTTTCAGGTATGCAATTTTTTATACTTTACTGTTTACTGTGTTTTATTGTTAACCATTTTTTTGTTTTCAGGTACGCCATTCAGCTGCAGCGTGGATTTATTTATCTTGACAGCAACAGTGTTTGCTCCCACGATATATAAAGCCATGACTCCAGTGGAGGTGATATATGCTGAAGAATGGGGGCAGCAGGGGCGGAGGAGCGATTTGCTCCTAACTTTTGGCGCCGAAGCCCCCATGCTTCGGCATATATAAATGGTGCATGTATGCAGGGCCGTCTTTAGCGCAGGGCAAATGGGGCACTTGCCCTGGGCCCAATCTTTGTTGAGGGGCCCACGCTAGCCGTGAATTGGGGCCCCGATGACAGCTTTGCAGAGCGCACAGAGGACACGGGAGGATGTATTCTGCACTAGCCAGCTGAGAGGGGGCGGGGCCGGGGAGCTCCACTGACGCTCTGACCCCACCTACGTGCAGCCTGTGTACTCGGAAAAGAGCTTCTGTAGTGAGAGCCAGTGATCGGAGTGGGAGCGTCAGTGGAGCTCCCGGCCCCGCCCCCTCTATACTGGCTGGTGAATACAGAGGTCTGGGGGCGGGGAAGGGAGCTCCAATGACACTCCCACTCCGATCACTGGCTCTCACTACAGACGCTCTATTCCGAGTACACAGGCTGCACGTGGGCGGGGTCAGAGCGTCAGTGGAGCTCCTGGCCCCGCCCCTCTCAGCTGGCTAGCGCGGGAATACATCCTCCCGTGTCCTCTGTGCGCTCTGTGCAAAGCTGTCATCGGGGCCCCAAATCACAGGTGATGCGGGCCCCCCAACAAAGCATCAGTGGAGCTCCCGGCTGTTGTAGTGAGAGCAGAGAGTGGAAGCCCCGCCCACACACCTGAATGTATGTAGTGAGTTTGGCTGGCCAGGTATGTCCTTACACCCATAAAATGCCTGACTGCTGAAACCCTGAGCTGTGTTATTTAACTGTAAAGCTGTGCATTGCTGAAAGTTCTCTGACCATCTCCTGTATAATGTCTGTAGTCTCTGATTGTCTCCTGCAGTATGTCCGCAGTCTCTGATTGTCTCCTGCAGTATGTCCGCAGTCTCTGATTGTCTCCTGCAGTATGTCCGCAGTCTCTGATTGTCTCCTGCAGTATGTCCGCAGTCTCTGGTAATCTCCTGCAGTATGTCCGCAGCCTCTAATTGTCTCCTGCAGTATGTCCGCAGTCTCTGGTAATCTCCTGCAGTATGTCCGCAGTCTCTAATTGTCTCCTGCAGTATGTCCGCAGTCTCTGATTGTCTCCTGCAGTATGTCCGCAGCTTCTAATTGTCTCCTGCAGTATGTCCGCAGTCTCTGGTAATCTCCTGCAGTGTGTTCGCAGTCTCTGATTGTCTCCTGCAGTATGTCCGCAGTCTCTGATTGTCTCCTGCAGTATGTCCGCAGTCTCTGGTATTCTCCTGCAGTATGTCCGCAGTCTCCGATTGTCTCCTGCAGTATGTCCGCAGTCTCTGGTAATCTCCTGCAGTATGTCCGCAGTCTCTAATTGTCTCCTGCAGTATGTCCGCAGTCTGTAATTGTCTCCTGCAGTATGTCCGCAGTCTCTGATTGTCTCCTGCAGTATGTCCGCAGCTTCTAATTGTCTCCTGCAGTATGTCCGCAGTCTCTGGTAATCTCCTGCAGTGTGTTCGCAGTCTCTGATTGTCTCCTGCAGTATGTCCGCAGTCTCTGATTGTCTCCTGCAGTATGTCCGCAGTCTCTGGTATTCTCCTGCAGTATGTCCGCAGTCTCCGATTGTCTCCTGCAGTATGTCCGCAGTCTCTGGTAATCTCCTGCAGTATGTCCGCAGTCTATGATTGTCTCCTGCAGTATGTCCGCAGTCTCTGATTGTCTCCTGCAGTATGTCCGCATTCTCTGAACCTCTCCTTTAGTATGTCTGCACTCTCTGACACTCTCCTGTAGTATGTGTATTAATGTGCCCCTTTACTTGCTCAATTATTTGGGATTGCTTCACTGCTCAGTGAGAGGTAATGATGTGCATTAACCTCTAGCAACCAATCAGCGAACAGTAGTGATCTGCTTTAATCTCTAGCAACCAATCAGTAATTGGTAATGATGTGCTGTAACCCCTAGCAACCAATTAGTGAGCGCTAATAATGTACATTAACCTCTAGCAACCAATCGGCAAGCAGAAATTATGTGTTGTAACTTGTAAACTCTAGAAACCAGCCAGTGAGCAGTAAGGATAGGCTGTAACCTCTGGCAAACAATTTCAATCGCTGCGTGATCTGCTGCAGTAAACTGATTTTGAGTCTACCTGCTATTTTTTGTAGGTCTCAGAATGGAGGGGGGCCCCAAGAAAATGTATGCCCAGGGCCCAATCAAAATTAAAGACGGCCCTGCACGTATGCCCATCATTAGAAGTGGGTGGATGAAGGGAGATATTCTAATGGTGGGCATACCCACCAATCAATCTCTTTTTTTCGTTCAGCCCACAGGCTGCATGAAAAAAAAAAGATTACAATATATGCCCAACAAGGACCAGCAACACACTGGTATGTTGTTGGACTTTGAGTGGTTATACCAGAATGATGCCTGCAGGTTTAGGTATCATCTTGGTATCATTCTTTTCAGCCAGCGGTCGGCTTTCATGTAAAAGCAATCCTAGTGGCTAATTAGCCTCTAGGCTGCTTTTACAAGCAGTGGGAGAGAATGTCCCCCCCTCCCACTGTCTTCCATGTATTTCTCTAGCTCTCCTGTCCCAACAGGGAACCTGAGAATGCAGCCGGTGATTCAGCCAGCCGATCATAGAGCTGATCAGAGACCAGAATGGCTCCAATCATCTCTATAGCATTTCATGACTTAGATTTCGCCGGATGTAAACAGCACCATTGGGAAATTGGGAAAGCATGACCGCGCAATTAGCAGTTAAAGCGACGCAGTGCCAAATTGTAAAAAGTGCTCTGGTCAGGAAGGGGGTAAATCCTTCCCGGGCTGAAGTGATTAATGAGGTGACGGGAAACACGGTGATGAGCACCCAATCTACGTTTTATGCTGCACTGTGAAGTCACATATTGGATTTCAACAATCTATGAACAAATTTTTTTCATCCATATCGTTATGCACTTTTGTGCGTTTTTATGCGACTTTGGTTTCCTTCTGCATTGTGGCATGGGACTGCACTAAATTAAATATTTTTGTTGTATATAACACAATCCATCACATTTGCACTGTATAGTACTTTATTTGAATTTATGCTACTTAAGATTATGGTCACACTACACATTTACTATTGTGTTATATTTTCTTCACATATGTTCTCATGCACAGTCTTTTTGTGGCCAAACTTAGTGTTGCACTTTACAATTTGCATATTGTTTGCACTGTTGTGCGTTTTTTATGCGACTTTGTTTTCATCATGCATTTATCGCATGGCATCATACTAAAACTAAATATTTTCTTCACATATGTTCTCATGCATAGAGTCTTTTTTTGCCAAACTTAGTGTTGCACTTTACAATTTGCATATTGTTTGCACTTTTGTGCATTTTTTATGCAACTTTGTTTTCATCTTGCATTTGTCGCATGAGATTGCACTAAAACTAAATATTTTGGTTGTGTATAATCTAATTCATCATATGTGCACTGTATAGTTGCACTTTATTTGAATTTATGCTATTTAATCTTTATGGTCATATTGCACTTTAATATTATAGTGATATATTTACTTTTATATATGCTTTTTTGCACAGGATCATCTTGTGTTTATACCTAGCACTGCATTTTATTTTTGCACTTTTATTTTGTGCCCTGTATCTGGGTTATAGTGTTTAGTAGGGATGAGCTTTCTGATCGGGTCGAACATGTGTTCGACTCAAACATTGGCTGTTCGCCCGTTGATCGAAAACCGAACATTATGGGCCGTTCGCGCCAAATTTGAGCGGTGCATAACGGCCCATAATGCACTGCGAGAGCGCAGTGCATTGCTGTATGATGATTGGCCAAAGTATGCACCATGACATGCATGCTTTGCCCAATCCCTGCGCCCTCAGCTAAGAGAGTCATAGTAGGCCAAAGGTAGGGTGCCTTTTGCCAATTATGGCTCAGGAGGACTAAGTCTACGCCCCACACTATATAAGGCTGCCTGCATGTCGGCCCCGTGTAGTGTGTTGTTGGCATGGGCAGAGAGATAGTGTCATTTAGATTGAGCAGGCAGGCAGGTTATTCAGTTAGTTGCAGGGTATTTAATATATATATATATATATATACAGACAGTCTTGTATATATATATATATATATATATATCCACTGTATCCAGTTTAGCTATATCTGACTGCAGGCCGTTCCTGGTGTACTTTTTCTAATATACTTCAGGCGCTACACAGACACAGTACTGTGCACCCATAGTGCAGCTGCTACTACTTTTCTGGTGGTGTACACACTACACCCATAGTTGTTATTACACTTCTGTTGGTGCACACAGTACCGTGCACCCATAGTGCAGTTGCTACTACTTTTCTGGTGTAGTACACAATACAGTACACCCAAAGTTGTTTTTACACTTCTGTTGGTGCACTGTACTGTGCACCCCTAGTGCAGTTGCTACTACTTTTCTGGTGGTGTACACAGTGCACAATACATACATTGCACCCATAGTTGCTATTAGACTTCTGGTGGTGTACACAATACCGTTCACCCCTAGTGCAGTTGCTACTACTTTTCTGGTGGTGTACACAATACAGTACACCCATAGTTGTTATTACACTTCTTTTAGTGTACACTGTACCGTGCACCCCTAGTGCAGTTGCTACTACTTTTCTGGTGGTGTACACAGTACATAATACATACAGTACACCCATAGTTTTTATTACACTTCTGTTGTTGTACACAGTACTGTGAACCCCTAGTGCAGTTGCTACTACTTTTCTGGTGGTGTACACAATACATACAGTGCACCCATAGTTGTTATTACACTTCTGTTGGTGTACACACTAACATGCACACCTAGTGCAGTCGCTACTACTTTCCTGGTGGTGTACACAATACATACAGTGCACCCATAGTTGTTATTACACTTCTGTTAGTGTACACAGTACTGTGCATCGCTAGTGCAGATGCTACTACTTTTCTGGTGGTGTACACAGTACACAATACATACAGTACACCCATAGTTGTTATTACACTTCTGTTGGTGTACACAGTACCGTGCACACCTAGTGCAGTTGCTACTACTTTCCTGGTGGTGTACACAGTACATACAGTGCACCCATAGTTGTTATTACACTATTGTTGGTGTACACGGTACCGTGCACCCCTAGTGCAGTTGCTACTACTTTCCTGGTGGTGTACACAATACATACAGTGCGCCCATAGTTGTTATTACACTTCTGTTGGTGTACACAGTACCATGCACCCGTAGTGCAGTTTGCTAGTGCTACTACTTTTCTGGTGGTGTACACAGTACACAATACATACAGTACACCCATAGTTGTTATTAAACTTCTGTTGGTGTACACATTACCGTGCACCCCTAGTGCAGTTGCTACTACTTTCCTGGTGGTGTGCACAATACATACAGTGCACCCATAGTTGTTATTACAGTTCTGTTGGTGTACACAGTACCGTGCACCCCTAGTGCAGTTGCTACTACTTTTCTGGTGGTGTAAACAGTACACAATACAGTGTAGTGTGGTTTTGCTAAACAAAATTTACAGCATGTCCGGAAGGCCACCAAGGAGAGGCAGATGCTCACAGGCCACTAAAAGAGGGCAAGCAGGCTCTGTGTCTACAGTCGACAGTGCTACACCGTGCACACCTAGTGCAGTTGCTACTACTTTCCTGGTGGTGTACACAGTACATACAGTGCACCCATAGTTGTTATTATACTATTGTTGGTGTACACAGTACCGTGCACCCCTAGTGCAGTTGTTACTACTTTCCTGGTGGTGTACACAATACATACAGTGCGCCCATAGTTGTTATTACACTTCTGTTGGTGTACACAGTACCATGCACCCGTAGTGCAGTTTGCTAGTGCTACTACTTTTCTGGTGGTGTACACAGTACACAATACATACAGTACACCTATAGTTGTTATTACACTTCTGTTGGTGTACACAGTACAGTGCACTCCTAGTGCACCTGCTACTACTTTTCTGGTAGTGTACACAATACACAATACATACAGTACACCCATAGTTGTTATTATACTTCTGTTGGTGTACACAGTACCGTGCACCCCTAATGCAGTTGCTACTACTTTCCTGGTGGTGTACACAATAGATACAGTACACCCATAGTTGTTATTACACTTCTATTGGTGTACACAGTATCGTGTACCCCTAGTGCAATTGTTATTACTTTTCTGGTGGTGTACACAGTACACAATACATACAGTACACCCATAGTTGTTATTACACTTCTGTTGGTGTACACAGTACTGTGCACCCATAGTGCAGTTGCTAGTGCTACTACTTTTCTGGTGGTATACACAGTACACAATACATACAGTGCACCCATAGTTGTTGTAACGACACCCCGAGCATGAAAGGGGTTAAAGTTGTTTAGGACATTCTATACCCGAACACAAAGGCAGCTACTGAACACTTCAATCACCGAACAAGAAACCCATACGAATAATTCTCCCCAAGTACGAGACGAGGCTCTGTCTTGAGGGTCAAACAGGAATGACTCTTTATTAGAACCAAAATTACAAGCCTTTATATACAGGTAAAGAGGAGTTTTCTACCTCCTGCTCATATTACTTTAACAATACACTTGTAACCAGAAACCTAATTAACATGAGCTAATTTACTAAATCATTTACCCAGACTAGGTGACTCAGAGACATGACCTTTAGGACAGACTTGCTGTCTTTTAGTTCAGAAGACACAATCAACATTATCATAAGTATAACACAGGACCCCTTCACACAATAGCAGAAGCTAATTACAATTAACAATACAAACAGTGATCTCCTCCCCTCCTCAGCTTAGTAGGCAACAAACTATAGTATGAGTAGACTGTCCGGCTCCTACCCAGTTCTAGAGGCCAATGTGATCAGCTCGCTCAACTAACATGTTGAGTTCAGATTCAAACAAATCAAGAATAGTCTTTACATTTATCCTGGAAGATATTGTGGATAAATATTACTGTCCCATTTTAAGTAATCCAACATATATTTTCTCACTCACCCTGTGCCAGGATGGCACAGAGTGACTTAGACATAAGAGGTGCATGGGGAGCTGAAATATGGGTTTCCCATACTTTCCAAGGGATTCTGGGTTCCACGGACCCTCCCGTCACATCTCTCCCCTTTCGGCAGGAGACAAACACAGGAGGAGACTCCAGATGGGTTGACTCCGAAGTTAGTCCATAGTTCCAGTCCTCTAATGCTGGTATCCACACAGTACCCCAAACAAATTGTTCCAAACAGAGTATTACTCACCCAGCCAACCTCTGCCTCTCTCAGAGAACATATCCGCCGCTGGGGAGAGGCCTGGACTGGCCCTTTTCCCTTTTTTCCTTTCAGCCGCTGTAGAGAAGACAGGGTGACTGGGCTCACTCCGTCATGGTGTTAGGGAACTGGGCCCTCTTTCCAGCATCCCTGGGGTATACAGGTGGGGACTGAAGCCCCATCCACCTTTACAGGAAATTAGTCCTCTGTTATTTGAGGGCAGAGGCCAGCAGCACTCTGCCCTGTTGCCAGCTCTTCTGCTGGAAACCCCACACCATCTGCTCCGGCTAACTGTTGGGGAGGAAGGCCCTGGCTCCCTGGAACTCTACAGTTGTTGCCATTGCTGGGCAGAGTTTGGTAGCACTCTGCCCTGTTGCCAGCACTTCTGCTGCAGACTCCACATCATCTGCTTCAGCTAACCGTTGGGGCAGGAGGCTGAATTCCTCCCCTCCCAAACTGTGCAGCGGCCATTGGGGAGGTGAGCTGGCTGCTTCCTTTTTAATTCCCTCATCTGGCTCCTGGGAAGTGATTGCCACCTTCTCACCATGAGCCTCCTGGACTGCCAAAGGTGTGGGGCAGAGGTCTTGGACCCTCTGTCCAGTGACCAGCGCCTCAGCTGGGGACGTTCCTTGCAACTCCACAGATACTGCTGTTGGTGCTGGGCAGAGCACACTGAAATTTGGCCCGGATACCAGCTCTTCTGCTGGAGGCTCATTAGGTTGTTCTTCCTCAGCAGAAAAGTCTATCAAATCCCCTGTCTCTGCAACTGGTGTCTGTGGATAAAGGTTCACCATCTCCTGTCCGTGGAACACAGAAGATGCTATCAGTGCTGGGCAGAGGTTAGAAGAACTCTGCCCTGTTGTTGCACTTCAGCTTTGGGATAGCAATCTCCAGATTTTCCACTGCTGATTCTTCAGCCAGGATTTCAGAGTTGTCAACTAGTATTTCCTGATAGTCCCAGGCAAAGGGAGCCCCACCCTCCTGCTGAGCAGGGTCTAGCAGCTGTCTGTAGGCGATCTCCGGCTCCCATTCCTGAACGGCCAGAAACTCGAAATCTTCCTGTGCCCAGTGCCCTTCCGAGACATTCAGTCTTCGCTCTCTGTGCTCCATTATCTCCTCCAAACGCCACTCCCGGTCACTCCCAAAGTCAGGGTCCCTGGACAGCCTCCAATACAACAGTCCCAGGCCATCATAGTCAAAGCCCTCCGTGGGGCTGCCATCCGCTGACCACGGGCACTCTTGGGCTACATACCATCAGAGGGCTCTGTAGCTCTCAACCAACTGCATCTCTGCCTGGATCAGCCTGCTTAACTCAGCTGTCCACTCCTGCTTCGGTTGTTCCCCCAATAACAGCATTCGTACTTCATACTGCGACCAGTACCTTACATGGATGGAGGGGAGAACCTTTCCCTGGTGTTGCTGCTCGAGAGCTAGTGCTTTCTTCCAGAGTTTGCAGCGGATAGAATTAGACCATCCCAGCAGGACCTGCTCTGATACTGGCCCTCTATAATGTATCTGCATCTCTCGTAACCTCCTTCTGAATTCCTCTTCCATGGCAGCTAGTATCTGTACCTCTCCTCTCCTTTCAGTTGGTGCTGCTGTGACTTCTGCTACTGCAGCACCTCTTTGCTGTAGCCAATTTGCCTCCACAGACGCTATAACTAGGTCTATGATCTCTGCTGTAGGGTTAGGTCCATAATGCACCTGTCTTATGTTAACAGCCCGATCAAAACTTGCCTCTTCGGGTGTCCTCTCTGTTACGCTGGGCCTTTCAGTTTTGTTGGGTCTTTCGGCTCTATCCATTTCGACTAGTTCATTGATAATGTTCCTCTTCTTACGGTTGTTGGCCGGTCGGCCCCGGTTCTCCAGTAAGTCCTTGAGGGAAAGAGCGCTTTAGCCATTCATACTGTGCCTGTGTCCTCTTGTAGCTGTCCTTCTGGGCTGTGGGAATCATCCCACTGCTGCCACCAGTTGTATTAAACTTCTGTTGGTGTACACAGTACCGTGCACCCCTAGTGCAGTTGCTACTACTTTCCTGGTGGTGTACACAATACATACAGTGCACCCATAGTTGTTATTACACTTCTGTTGGTGTACACAGTACCGCGCACACCTAGTGCACTTGCTACTACTTTTCTGGTGGTGTAAACAGTACACAATACAGTGTAGTGTGGTTTTGCTAAACAAAATTTACAGCATGTCCGGAAGGCCACCAAGGAGAGGTAGATGCTCACAGGCCACTAAAAGAGGGCAAGCAGGCTCTGTGTCTACAGTCGACAGTGCTAGTCGTGGACACGGTGCATCCTCAGCATGTGGCCGTGGGGCACGCTTGTCCTTTTTTTCTGCAGCTGGCCATGTTATTGAGACACAACATGCAGCAGAGTTGGTGGAATGGATAACAAAGCCCTCCTCATCCTCCTTATCCTCTATCACCCAGGCTCAGAGTAGTTTGCCTGCCAATGCAGCTTCCAAAGCGGCCTATTCCATTGGCTCTATGTCAACAGTCACTCCTTCCCTAGCCCCACCATCATGCATGGAGGAGTCCCCCGAACTATTCAACCACAGTGTTGGGTACATTCTGCAGGAGTATGCGCAGTGATTTGAAGGGTCCAATGATGGTACCCAGGTTGAGGAAGGGAGTAACGTGAGCCTAGAGAGAGGGGGTACCAAAGAAGGTCAAGTAACTGGCAGTCATGTTCCTCGAGCTGCAGCATACTGCCAAGTTTGCTCCAGTGACAAGGAGGGAGGGGATGATGAGGTCACTGACTCTACTTGGGTGCCTGAAAGAAGAGAGGAGGAGGCACATCTCCAACAAGGCAGGATGCCCTCCAGGGGGCAGCTTAAGGGCAGCCAACCTATTGCATCACACCGCAGAGCTAAGCAGGTGCAGGGTACTGCAGACTCCCCACATATTTTGAAAAGTTCTTTGGTGTGGTCCTTTTTTGTTGTACGTAGCTGGGAGGAGGTGGTTGATGATCATGTGATCTTTAGTGACCCAGAGGACTCATGATTGAATGTCTCTGCAAACTTACACTGCATGGCCTCCCTGATCCTGCAAAGCCTGTGAAAGGACCCTAGGATTTGTGGTATCAAGGAGAGGGATCATTACTGCCTGGCAACCCTTCTTGATCCATATTACAAAGGTAAGGTTGCAGAACTTATCCAGTCTTCGCAGAGGGAGCAGAGGATGAAACATCTTCGGGAGGCCTTGCAGAAAGGTTTGTGCAAAGCGTTTCCAGAGCCTGGGAGGTCACAATTTCCTGTTGCTGGACGACGTGTTACTGAGTCTTCGTTCAGTCATAGAAAGAGCGGTGGAGAAGGTGGCCGGCTGACCGATGCGTTCAGACAATTCTTTAGTCCTCAGCGCCCATGTCTGATCGGTTCCAGCAACCATCACCAGCGTCTGAATTACATGGTATAGGAATATCTAACGGCAAGATCAGACTTGGAGACCTTTCCACCAGAACATCCACTGGGACCACTGGCCAGAGCTTGCTCAATATGCAATTGAGCTACTGGCCTGTCCTGCATCCAGCGTTACTTCTGAACGCACATTCAGTGCTGCTGGATGCTTTGTGACTGATCACAGAGTGCGCCTGTCCATAGACTCTGTTGATGGGCTCACATTAATAAAAAATGAATCAGGCTTGGATCACCAGCTACCAAGCACCTGATGCTGATGTAACCGATTGTTTTTTCTATGGATGTGTGATCCCTTGAAGACTGCATATGCTGAATGACTATCCTATTATTCTGAGTGACTATCCTATTCCTCCTCCATCTTCATGATGATAGCTTCTAGGAATATTTTTGGTTCAGGGCACCACCACCACTGCCTTAGGCCCAACTTTTCTGCCCCTGTTTAACAGGGGCGTGTAATTATAATTTTTTATCTAATATTTCACAGCAGGGCCTGTTCCTGCGCTCAACAAAGTATCTGTGAGGCTTTACAGTGTTGTGCCACCACCACCACCACTGCCTAAGGCCTAATTTTTATGCCCCTGTTTAACAGAGGTGCGTAATTACAATTTTTGATCTAATATTTCACAGCAAGGCCTGTTCCTGCGCTCAACAAAAGTATCTGTGAGGCTTTACAGTGTTGTGCCACCACCGCCTAAGGCCCAATTTTTATGCCTCTGTTTAACAGGGGCACGTAATTACAATTTTTAATCTAATATTTCACAGCAGGGCCTGTTCCTGCACTCAACAAAAGTATCTGTGAGGCTTTACAGTGTTGTGCCATCACCACCACCACCGCCTAAGGCCCAATTTTTATGCCCCTGTTTAACAGGGTTGGGTAATTACAATTTTTGATCTAATATTTCACAGCAGGGCCTGTTCCTGCACTCAACAAAAGTATCTGTGAGGCTTTACAGTGTTGTGTGATCACCACCACCACCACCGCCTAAGGCCCAACTTTTATGCCCCTGTTAAACAGGGGCGCGTAATTACAATTCTTGATCTAATATTTCACAGCAGGGCCTGTTCCAGCGCCCACCAAGAGTAACTGTGAGGGCTTACAGTGTTCTGGTACCACCAACACCTAAGGCCCAATTTTCTGCAGAGTATATAGGGCAGGCCATATAGTATATACAGGCAGACCCCCTACTTTCAAACATCCGACTTACAAACGACTCCTACTTACAAACGGAGGGAGACAACAGGAAGTGAGGGGAAATCTACCCCTAGGAAGGGAAATTCTTTCCTGTAAGAGTTATTATGGGAAAAAGGTGTCTCCACCAATGCTTTATCACCAATCCTTGTTTCCCTAATAACCCGAAATTTTCTAAATCCAGTTGTCATTGGGACAGAAAGTGAGGTGAAATCTTCTGAACAGGGGCACAGACAACAAAACAAATGTTATAGGGGTGATGATAACCCTTACCTATGTTATCCAAAAAGCTTAAAAATTGATTTTTTGGCTGGAGTTACACTTACAAAATGTACCTGTTCCAAATTACAAACAGATTCAACTTAAGAACAAACCTACAGTCCCTATCTTGTTTGTAACCCGGGGACCGCCTGTATACTGTTGCTGTTCAGAGTATATAGGGCCTAGGGGCCCCATGCCTTTTTTTCTTTTAAATTTGTGTGCGAGTTTCCCCTTAATATCCATACGAGACCCAAAGGGCCTGATAATGGGCTGGGGGGTGGGGGCAACATTACATTACAGCCGCAAGCAGTTTTAAATGACTTTTATTCCTTTAGAAATGTCATTTTGTGCAGGGACTGTTCTAAACATGGGAAAAATGTGCTACTTTACAGGCATACTATAGTCACCCCCCAGGCACGATATTTAAAGGAATATATTTAACTTTTATTGTTTCACTTTAAGCATTATTAAAATCACTGCTCCCGAAAAACTTTTTTTTGCATTGATACATGTCCCCTGGGGCAGGACCGGGGTCCCCAAACACTTTTTATAACTTGCATATTAGCTTTTAAAATTAGCACTTTAGATTTTTCACATTCGACTCCCATAGACTTTAACGGTGTTCGCACAAATTTTTTGTCTGTTCGCATGTTCTGCCTGCGAACCGAACCAGGGGGTGTTCGGCTCACCCCTAGTGCTTAGCTGCAGGTCATTAATTGACACATTTTTCACATTCATCTATGACTTAGCGCAGATATATAATTTTTATTTCTATGTCACAATACGTGTTGGCATTCTTGGTTCTCTCAAGGAACTGTAGCTCTCCAGTGCTGGCAGCACTCATGCAGCCCCAGACCATGATACTCCCACCACCATGCTTAACTGTAGGCAAGACACACTTGTCTGTTAAACTGCTGTATGGTCTTGGCAACTGTGCTGCAGCTCAGTTTCAGGGTCTTGGCAATCTTCTTATAGCCTAGGCCATCTTTATGTAGAGCAACAATTCTTTTTTTCTTTGCCATGAGGTGCCATGTTGAATTTCCAGTGACCAGTATGATAGAGTAAGAGAGATAACACCAAATTTAACACACCTGCTCCCCATTCCCACCTGAGACCTTGTAACACTAATGATTCACATGACATTGGGGAAGGAAAATTACTAATTGGGCCCAATTTGGACATTTTCACTTAGGGGTGTACTCACTTTAGTTGCCAGCGGTTTAGACATTAATGGCTGTGTGTTGAGTTATTTTGAGGGGACATCAAATTTACACTATTAGGCTCCTTTCACACGGGGCTGTCCATTTTCACTACTCGGCTTACTCAGCGGGGATTGCTCAGTTGATCCCCGCTGAGCCGGCAGATGACAAGTCCGTCTCTGACAGGTCCGTGCAGGGATGGACCTGTCAGAAAGTCCGCTCTCCCCTATGGGGGGATCGGATGATTATGGACCGTCTGTCTGTTTTCATCCGATCCGATCCACCAGACGGATGGAAAATAGGACATCCTTCCATCTGGATTTTGTGGAGCGGATCGGATCAGGGTGGATCGGATGTCAGCAGACATGTCACCACTGACATCTGATGCTCCATAGAGCTGTATGGAGCGACCGTTCAGATCCACCTGAAAAAACTGACAGGCAGATCTGAATGGTCTACATGTGTGAAAGGGGCCTTATACAAGCTGTACACACACTACTTTACATTGTAGCAAAGTGTCATTTCTTCAGTGTTGTCACATGAAAAGATATAATAAAATATTTACAAAAATGTTGAGGAGTGTACTAACTTTTGAAAGATACTGTATATATACATTTTACAGTACTGTGCAAATGTTTTAGGCAAGTGTGTTGAAATGCTTTCAAAATATATATTGTACTTTGTTCTTTTTATCAATTTACAAAATGCAAAGTGAGCAGACAGAAGAAACATCTAAATCAAATCAATATTTGGTGTGATTACATTTTGGCTTCAAATCAGCATACATTCTCACACATTTGCACACTATGTATTCTTGCACAAAGTAGGATTAGAGTCAAATGTATGATAATAACCAGTTATACCAAGCAAGTGCTGGTGACCATCAATTTCATATGAAATACAGTCATTAACTGAAACCAAAAAAAGCTGTGTAGAAGGCTTAAAACTGAGTGTGGAACAGCCAACTATGCTACTATGGGGAAGTTGTAGAAGACAGTTTCATGTCACATGTCATACACCATGGCAAGACTGAGCACAGTAACAAGACACTGCATCAGCAATGTCTCTTGAGGACCAGAGACGCAGTGGTTGGCCAAGGAAACCTAATGTAGCAGATGAAACACACATCAAGCCTACTTCCCTTTGATATCTGAAGATATCCAGCAGGACCATCAGCACATAACTGGTGGAAACCAGTGGGACCCAGGTACACCTATCTACTGTCTGGAGAAGGCTGGTCAGAAGTAGTCTTCATGGAAGAACTGTGGCCAAAAAGCCTTAGCTTCAATCTGGGAAAAGTGCTAAGCGACTCAACTATGCACAAAAACGTAGGAACTGGACTGCAGATAAATGGCAGCAGGTGCTCTGGACTAATAAGTCAAAATTGTAAGTATTTTATATGTTAAATATTTGTCATTAGCAGGAGGTAGTTTGTTTGCCAAAGGGCTGGAGAGCGATACAATAATGTGAGCTTGCAGGCAACAGTAAAACATGGTGGAGGTTCCTTGCAAGTTTGGAGCTGCATTTCTGCAAATGGAGTTGGTGATTTGGTCAGGATCAATACTTTTATCAATGCTGAGAAATACAGGCAGATGTCATGCCATCAGAAAGGCGTGTAATTGGCCCCAAATTTATTCTGCAGCAGGACAATAACCTCAAACCTACAGTCGATGTGATTATGAACTATCTTCAGCATAAAGAACAAGGAGTCCTGGAAGTCATGGTTTGGCTCTCACAGAGCCCTGGTCTAAACATCATCGAGTCTGTATGGAGACATGAAGAGATAGAAGGATTTGAGGCAGCCTACATCCACAGAAGATCTGTGGTTAGTTCCCCAAGATGTTTGGAGCAACCTACCTGCCGAAGTATTGATGCTGTTTTGAAGACAAAAGGTGGTCACATCAAATATTGATTTGATTTGTATTTGTCTTCTGTTCATTTACTTATTTTTCCTCATTTTGTTACTTGGCAAAGGTCTACAGGTGGAGAACAGAAGCTGAAGCCATCTTTTATCATCTCCATATCCATCTCATTCACATTTATGCAACAGGGAGTTGGTGTCTGTGTGTACAGTAGATGGTCATCAGTTTGTTAAAGTCTACTGGAGCCTGAGAAGCTGATTTTGTCTGTCTTGGACAAGTTTATTCACATGCTTATCTGACTAACACAGATTTGGGGGGTATATGAGCGTTACCTTTTTCATTGTTTTGGACTACATATCCAAATTAATTTGATTACTGTGATGGTGAAGTAAGTAAGCACTAGTTTTGAGCAAACTGGGCAAAGTTTGGTTTTCTGGACGTTCATCGAACAATTGAAAACATTTGTGAACCCTGAATATAGCGGCAAACCTCACTGAAGTCCATATGGTCATTACCATATTTGGTCAATATTTTAAGCAGCATGCATAACAACCAATAACTGTGTGCCAGCATCCTAGCAACCGGACGTCATCAGTTCCTGGGGAGGAGGTGGCCAGCATGAGAAGCATCCTTGGTCGCCAAGATGCAGGCGTGTGCCAACTTCCTAGCAACCAAGAAGCAGGGAGTAATTCTTTTAGTTGTGGTATTGCAGTAGCTGGAGGTTTGGCAGTCAGGCATATTGACCATTTAGTACTTCCGTTTGACAACCTGTGAACATGCAATGTTCGGCTGAAACTCTACTTGGCTAAAAACTTGAATTTTATCCCTAGTAAGTCCCACCTGAGTGGGCGGGTTCTAGTTTATTTAAGGGGACTATTGTTGAGCACAGAGGCAGAACGGTGATCTGCCTATGTAAACAAGTCCACCACAATATCATAGTCCTATTATAAGTCCCTGATCGCCGCCATTACTAGTAAAAAATAAATAAATGAAAATATTCCATAGTTTGTAGACACTATAACTTTTACACAAATCAATCAATATACAGTTATTGGGATTTTTTTTCTCCCACAAATATGTAGCAGAATACATATTGACCTAAACTGAAGAAGAAATTTGATTTTTTACATTTTTTATTGGATATGTTTTATAGCAGAGAGTAAAAAATATAGGTTTTTTTTCAAAACTGTCAATCTTTTTTAGTTTATAGCGCAAAAAATAAAAACCGCAGAGGTGATCGAATACTACCAAAAGAAAGCTCTATTTATGGGAAAAAAGGGAAATACATTTTATTTGGGTACAACATCGCACGACCATGCATTTGTTAGTTAAAGTAACGCAGTGCCATATCACAAAAAATGGCCTGGTGATGAAGGGTAAATCTCCTGGAGCTGAAGTGGTTAATAAATTAAACTGCAGTAACTACTGATAAGATTGTCCTCATTTTGTGACTGTTTTCAACTCTAGGAAACATGGATTAATGCATGTCACTGCTCTTGGGACTGCCTTATGATGTAAGCTTAGGAAGGATAGGAAGGATATTATGACGAAGCCATGATTTTAAAAACCCTAGAAAACACAGCTTTAACAAATGATATTTTATGCATAGTCACAGATGCTTGGCAATCTATCAGATGTTAACCGAATCATGAGGAAAATAGAACTTGCTATAGTTCTATTTCCATTGTCCATTTTGGGACTTTAATTTTTTTCCTCCATTTATTTAGTGCTAGTCTGCTTTCCTTGAAGAGGGGAATAGTCACAGCTGAGAAGTTCTATTCTCCAGCTTTCATTAACACCTTAGTACCCAGAATGCAATGAGTGCTCTACAACTCTGTAGACAAGCCACCCTTAGGCTCGATTCACACCTATGCATGTTGCTTTTGAGCGTTTTTGGAGGTTTTTTTTTCATGCTTGGCACGTTTTTGAGCAGCGTTTTTGTAGCGTTTTTGCGGCGTTTTTGCGGCGTTTTTGCCGCGATTTGCGTTTTGCGTTTTTTTTTTTTTTTTTTCTTTTTTTTTACAGTCTTAAAAAAAAATTACAAAAAAAAAAAAAAACGGCAAAAACGCACCAAAAACGCACCAAAAACGCTGCAAAAACGCTGCAAAAACGGTGCACTTGCGTTTTTGATGCTTGTCCATTGAAATCCATTACATGCAAAACGCTGCTTTTTGCATGAAAAAAAGTCCCCGACCCTTTCCAAAAACGCAGAGATACAAAAAAGCATTGATGTGAACATGTTCCATAGGAACCCATGTTAAAAAATTCCCATGCATTTCTGCAAAATGCAAAATGCATCAAAAAACGCACTAGTGTGAATGGAGCCTTACAGCTCAGCATGTGGCAAACAGATGTCATTTTATGTTGTTAAAAATTTTAGTTTTGCTCATAAGCAAGTAAATGTGAGTATAAAAGCAGGCAGTGACTAAACAATACTATTAAAAATATATATTTATTAATGGATTTAACTTGAGAACTTTTATGGCATATATGTCTCTTAGTCTGTTTTCAAAAGAAAACATTTGATTTATAATGCACATACTGTATTTTTCAAGTATTCAGTTAACTATAAAGTATGTACAACATTAATTTTAAATTAAAACTCTATAATGGTGTTCAGATAATATGCAGTGTAAAAATACAAATAAAAATTGGTTGCAAAGGGTAGTGTGGCTTGCTGTTGTTGCCACAGGCTGCTCCTTCTTCAAACCCTCCCATAATCACTTCTATAATGCCGCGTACACACGGTCGGACTTTTCGTCTACAAAAGTCCGACAGCCTGTCCGACAGACTTCCGACGTACCTTCGGCGGACTTGCGGCAGACTTTCTTACGAACGGACTTGCCTACACACGACCACACAAAAGTCCGACGGATTCGTACGTGATGACGTACACCGGACTAAAATAAGGAAGTTCATAGCCAGTAGCCAATAGCTGCCCTAGCATGGGTTTTTGTCCGTCGGACTAGCACACAGACGAGCGGATTTCGGGGTCCGTCGTACTTACGACGTAAAGATTTGAAGCATGTTTCAAATCTAAAGTCCGTCGGATTTGAGGCTAAAAAAGTCCGTTGAAAGTCCGGAGAAGCCCACACACGATCGGATTACCAGCCAGCTTTAGTCTGTCAGCGTCCGTTGGACTTTTGTAGACGAAAAGTCCGACCGTGTGTACGCGGCATAAGGCTCCATGCACAGGAGTTTTGTGTTTTGCCTGTAGAAGCAGCTCAATGTTATCCTATGTGGCCATGCACATTAGAATGATTACAGGCATATTTTGAGCTCAACTTTTAGCCTGGTTTCACACATGTGCGGTGCGAATTGAAGCTCAGGTTTCACTGGGGAGATAAAAATCTCCTGTTCAAAGGAATCACTGCGTTTTAGCTCAGGATCAGTGAGCAGGGAGAGGGGGGGGAGAGGGGGGGGTGTATTGAAGAGAAGGAGAAAATCCATGTTCAGAACGCAATGCATCTGTGAAGCAGATGCGTTCCCATAGAAGATAAGGGGCTCGTAATTCGCACCGCAATGCCTAGAAAACGCACACGTTTTTTGTGCAATGCGCAGTGCGAATGCAACTCACATATGTGAACCAGATGCATTCATATGAATGTATTTTAAAATGTCCTGTGAATTAGATGCGGTGTAAGCCGCATCTAATTCGCATAGGTGTGAACCCGGGCTTAGAGGCAGGAAAAAAAAAACTTCTGGTTTGCGTTTCTGATTGGAGCTTTCTGGTAGGAAAAATCACAAAACTCTCCTAAACTATATACAAAAAATGTTCTGCCAAAGGAACTGCCTTTTTTTTAAACCCAGTGTGCATGGAGTATTAATAAGCAAAAGAAAACTGCAACCAGACTCTACTTCTGCATTCAAGTTTCTTCTTCAGCTCTCAGCCATCCCACTTTTCCACAGTTTGCAACTCTAAGGTGATGTAAACTTAAGAATCTAGACTCAAGGCTCCTCCCCCTTCCCGCCCAAGACTCCCACTCCAGGGACCTCCTCAGAGTCCTACTCATTGACAATACTTGCATGAGTTAATGAAAGGGGCAACTTGATTCTACAATCAACCATTCTCTTAAGAAGAGTTATGCCGCGTACACACGAGCGGAAAGTGTCAGTCAGAAAAAGTGGGAGCTTTTCATCGTATATTCCGACCGTGTGTATGCCCCATCTGACTTTTTCCGTTGAAAATTCAGACGCACTTAGATAGAGAAAATGTTCTATATTTTTCCGACTAAACTAATTACTATCGGAAAAAACGCTTGTCTGTATGCTGTTCCAACGCACCAAAAACGACGCATGCTCTGAAGCAAGTACGAGACGGCGTACATGTTGTCTCGTCGTATGTGTTGTACGTCACCGCGTTCTTGAGGAACGCAAGGTCTCCAACATCCACCAGCTCTGTGATGTCATCATGGAGGAGTGGAAGAGGACTCTAGTGGCAACCTGTGAAGCTCTGGTGAACTCCATACCCAAGAAGGTTAAGACAGTGCTGGAAAATAATGGTGGCCATACAAAATATTGACACTTTGGGCCCAATTTGGACATTTTCACTTAGGGGTGTACTCACTTTTGTTGCCAGTGGTTCAGACATTAATGGCTGTGTGTTGAGTTATTTTGAGGGGACATCAAATTTACACTGTTAGGCCCCTTTCAAACGGGGCTGTCTGTTTTCACTACTCCACTTGCTCAGCGGGGATCGCTCAGTTGATCCCGCTGAGCCGGTGGATGACAAAGTCCGCTCTTCCCTATGGGGGGATCGGATGATTAGGGACCGCCTGTCCGTTTTCATCCGATCCAATCCACCAGACGGATGGAAAATAGGACATCCATCCTTTTTTGCGGATTTTGCGGAGCGGATCGGATTGGGGTGGATCGGATGTCAGCGGACATGTCACCACTGACATCTGACGCTCCATAGAGCTGTATGGAGCAACTGTTCAGATCCGCCTGAAAAAACTGACAGGCGGATCTGAATCTTCCGCATGTGTGAAAGGGGCCTTATACAAGCTATACATTTACTACTTTACATTGTAGCAAAGTGCCATTTCTTTAGTGTTGTCACATGAAAAGATATAATAAAATATTTACAAAAATGTGAGAGGTGTACTTACTTTTGTGAGATACTGAATAATCATATGCATAGTCCATCAGGATTCATAAAACCAAAGTCTTTTTTGAAAAAAGTGACAGGTGCTCTTCAATCATGTTTTTCCTTTATCTATGAACTCTGGAGCTTCTAGCGTCTTTGGGTCACTTCCGGTTTGAAGCAGTGGAACGCAAATCGTCCTAAGACTTCCTGATTTTAAATGCTTGTAGTTTACAGAGAAGATGTGAGTATGTTTATAACCGTGTACATCCAATACAACTTTTTGAAAGCGGTATCATGCTATAGGAGCATATTTTCTCTGCATGTGGATGACACGGAGGGGCTGAACTTTCAAAGGAGCAAAGAGAGGAGAGGTATCTAAAGACGTTGATCTGGGATCTGTTACACAGTGGCATATACTGTGAATGTGGAATACCATTTCAAAGGGGTGAATTTTTCTGGTGCAACACATATAGGGGAACACCATAAGAAGCACCAGCACAAATTCACAGATAAAGGAGAACACGATTGAAGAGCACCTGCCATTTTTTTCAAAAAAGACTTTGGTTTTATCATCTCTAAAGGATTGTGCATATGATTATATATCTTTATTTTTTCACCAGAGCACTAGTCACTTTATATAAGATTGCACATTCAATTGTCACCATATGATATATGAATTTACAAAAATGTTTACATTATTAATTGCTAGACCACTAGCCGGATTTAAAGCACCAGTCACTTTATATACAGTGCCTTGAAAAAGTATTCATACCCCTTGAAATTTTCTACATTTTGTCATGTTACAATCAGAAACGTAAATGTATTTTATTGGGATTTTATGTGATAGACCAACACAAAGTGGCACATAATTGTGAAGTAGAAGGAAAATGATAAATGGTTTTCAAAACTTTTTACAAATAAATATGCGAAACGTGTGTATTTGTATTCAGCCCCCCTGAGTCAATACTTTGTAGGACCACCTTTCGCTGCAATTACAGCTGGAAGTCTTTTTAGTGATGTCTCTACCAGCTTTGCACATCTAGAGAGTGATATTTTTGCCCATTCTTCTTTGAAAAATAGCTCAAGCTCTGTCAGAATGGAACAGTCTGTGAACAGCAATTTTCAAGTCTTGCCACAGATTCTCAATTGGATTTAGGTCTGGACTTTGACTGGGTCATTCTAAGACATGAAACACAATTGAAACCATTCTATTGTAGCTCTGGCTGTATGTTTAGAGTCGTTGTCCTGCTGAAAGGTGAACCTCCGCCCCAGTCTCAAGTCTTTTACAGACTCTAACAGGTTTTCTTCTTAAATTGCCCTGTATTTGCCTCCATCCATCTTCCCATCAACTCTGACCAGCTTCCCTGTCCCTGCTGAAAAAAAGCATACCTAAAACATGATGCTGCCGCCACCATGTTTCTCATTGGGCATGGTGTGTCCAGGGTGATGTGCAGTGTTAGTTTTACACCACACATAGCATTTGCTTTTAGCCCAAAAAGTTCAATTTTGGTCCCATCTAACCAGAGCATCTTCTTCCACATGTTTTCTGTGTCCCCTACATAGCTTTTTTAAACTGGACTTCTTATGGCTTCTTTCAACAATGGCTTTCTTCTTGCCACTCTACCATAAAGGCCAGATTTGTGGAGTGCACGACTAATGCCGCGTACACACGAGCAGACTTTCTCGTCGGACTGTACTCCGAAGGACTTTTCGACGGAGTTCCGACAGAGTTCCAATGAAACGGATTTGCCTACACACGATCACACCAAAGTCCAATCGTTTCAAATGTGATGACATACGACTAGAAAAGGAAGTTAAATAGCCAGTAGCCAATAGCAGCCCTTGTGGCGTTTTTGGTCTGTGTCGGACTAGCATAAAGACGAACGGTTTGTTTGATAGGAATTGAGTCCGTCGGAAAAATTTGAAACTTGTTCTATTTCTAAGGTCCATCATATTTTTCGATAGAAAAAGTCTGATGAAGCCCACACACGATAGAATTGTCTGACGGATTTGTTCCGTTGGACCTTTGATGCCGAAAAGTCCAGTCGTGTATACGCAGCATAATAGTTGTCCTGTGGACAGATTCTCCCACCTGAGCTGTAGATCTCTGCAGCTGCTCCAGAGTTACCATGGGCCTCTTGGCTCCTTCTCTGATTAATGCTCTCCTTGCGCGGCCTGTCAGTTTAGGTGGACAGCCCTGTCTCGGTAGGTTTTCAGTGCCATACTCTTTCCACGTTTATGTGATGGATTGAACAGTGCTCCGTGAGATGTTCAAAGCTTGGGATTTTTTTTACAATTTTATCTCTGACCTGTCTGGTGTGTTCCTTCATGATGCTGTTTGTTCACTAAGGTTCTCTAACAAACCTATGAGGGTTTCACAGAACAGCTGCATTTATACTGAGATTGAATTACACTCTGGACTCTATTTACTAATTAGATCACTTCTGAAGGCAATTGGTTCCACTAGATTTTAGTTAGGGGTATCAGAGTAAAGGGGGCTGAATACAAATGCATGCCACACTTTTCACATATTTATTTATGAAACATTTTGAAAATCATTTATCAGTTTCCTTCCACTTCACAATTATTTGCCACTTTGTTTTGGTCTATCACATAAAATCCCCAAAAAATACATTTATGTTTTTGGTTGTAACATGACAAAATGTGGAAAATTTGAAGGAGTATTTCAAGGCACTATATTTACCAAGGAAGGTTTATCCATTTATTCTATCAAGTTCATAACACTTGGGTTTAAGTCACTGGTTAGAGTGTGATATTGGAGCATTCAGATTCCTGTTTAAAGGATTTATTTCACTCTTAAGAACAGCGCCACACCTACTGCCTAACTCATTATCTCCCGATAGACCAGTGGTATCAGGTGTATCTGAGCCACTGTGGTGTTTGGCATTACAGGAATTCTTGATGCATTAGAATGTCATTGGGAAAGTTTGGCAGAGCTGCAATAAACTGCGACTGCATCACCCAGAACACGCCTGATCTTTAAGTCTAAGCAGGATCAAGCCTGGTTAGTACTTAGTTGGTTGCTGTTAGCTTTTTCCCTCTAGTGGAAGGGAGGAATCTGAGTGTTTTGAGAGTATCCCAGGCCAGAGGATCTTAGGACAGTCTCTGAGGTAGTTTACTCCGTCTGGGGGTTCGCTCAACTTGGAAGGTTGCCGCCACCCGCCACCGATCATCGGCCTTTTGCATTGTATTTGCTCTTGGAGCAGAAGTTATGGGCTCATTATTGTAAACACCCAACCGGTAGCGGCCCCAAAACCAAAAAGGCACTAGACAAATGTCTAAACCTCCTTCTGTTCAGATGGGGTCAGCCCAGTGATGACCACGCTGCAATTTTGGGTGTCCATAGTCATCGATAACGCATATTCCTCCTGTATTGAATTGTATTGTAATTGTACTGTCTGCCCTCATGTTGTAAAGCGCTGCGTAAACTGTCGGCACTATATAAATCCTGTATAATAATAATAATTTAATAATGTCTTTATTTAAGATTTTTTTAAATAAAAATATCTATATATCTCTATATTTTTTTTGCCCTTTGGGATGACTACAGCCCCCCCCCCCCCCCCCCGAGGGTTCACAAAGCTCCTAGCCCCGGTGCTGGACTTGCTGAAGACACAAGGGATATCAATCTCAGCAACCTCAATAATCTTTGCTCAGAGAGCAGTTGGTTCCAGATTTAAAGAGAAATATAAGAAGCAAGGGCTATCCTGTGATACGTTTCTGCATTTCTGCAATTATATCTTTTTGAAGCAGGTTCCCTACATGCAGTTCTACTCCAGGTCCTTTGTGGAGAAACATTCTCTCTATCTGGAACATGAAGGTCCAAGCATTGGATTGCTGTAAGGCTCTGTCCCTGGGATATTGCAGGGCTTGAATTGGTGGTTGATTCGGATGTGGAGAAGGGAAAATGTTTCCTTTCAGTGATATGGAAGATAATAATCTCTGATGCCAGTCTCTCCAGTTGATGTGGAGGTTTGAAGGTAGCTACAGTTCAGAGGACTTGGTTTCCACAGGAGAGAATACTGCCCATCAATCTCTTGAAACTTTGGGCAGTACACCTTGCTCTGGATTTTTGGATGAACCAGTTGCACAGGTTTATGGTCAGTGTTCAGTCTGATAATGCCAATGGCATATATCAACCACCAGCGTGGCACTCAAGAAGGTGAACCACATTCTGTCTAGGGCAAAACAGCATTTGCTGTTTCTGACGGCAGTACATATTCCAGGTATATAGGACTAGAAGGGTTTTTTTTTTTCCAGGTGTCAGCGACTAATACCGGGACAGTGGTCCCTGCATCCCAAAATGTTCTCTGCAACCGGACAGTGTTGTGGAACTCTGTAGATTAATCTACTGGATTCCAGGTTCTATAACAAATTGGACAGGTTGGGTCCGGGACAAGAGTCCCACTAACAGTAGGGGTAGATGCACTGGTAACACCTTAGGGACCAGTTCTCCCTAGTCTACACCTTCCCCCTGATTTAATTACTGCCGCTTCTTTTGCAAGGAATCTGGGAGGTGGTAATACTGACATAGTATATCTTGCAGGGATGCTTCTTGGACACTCCCAGTCCACCCAGACCTGTTAGACCTGTTAACAGACCTGTTCTACGCTGTTGAGCGCCAGGAAGCCAGCTTCAGGGAACTTCCATTACAGGACTTGGAAATCTTATATGCCTAGTCTGAATCCAGGAAGTGGCACCAGTGGAAATATGTGAGTGGGAGATGTTTTTCCTTTCTCCACTTGGGAGGGGAAATGAGATTGGCCTTGAGTTTCATTAAATTAGTCTTTGTCCAATTTTTTCCAGAGACTGTTGTTTCTCACTTTTATACTTCATACTTGCAGTGGGTAACGCAGACAGTCCTGCTTGTCAGGTCACCCTTGTATCCTTGGGACTTGAGCTTGGTCTAGACTGTCCTTGCAGAGGCCACCTTTTGAATCGATTCAAGAAACTCCGTTAGTCCTTTGACTCAGAAGGTGGCTTTGTTGGTTGCTATCACTTCGGCAAGAAGAGTATCAGAGCTGGCTGCTCTTTCAGGTGAGGAGACATTCTTGGTCTTGCATCATAAGGTGATGTTGCGTCCTCATTCATCTTTCTTGCCTAGAGTAGTTTCTAGTTTTCACTTGAATCAGGACAGTGTCATGCCTTTCTTTTTTTCCTAATCCACAGCCGGCAGGAGAAAGATCACTACATACTCTGGAGGTAGTTCAGGCGGTCAGGATTTACTTGAGTTGTTAGTGCAGGTCAAGAATCCTGGTTGTGCTGCTAGAAGAGCTCAGGAAGGGCAAGTGGCATCCAGGTCAACTATTTATCATTGGATCCATCAGGCAATCATTAAAGCCTATGGTTTGAAAGGGCAAAGTACCACCCTTTCTGGGAAGAGCTCTCTCTACCAGGTGTGTGGGCGCATCTTGGGCTCCAGGCATCAGGCAGCAGTGGCTCAGGTTTGCTACATGGTCTTTGGTTCAAACATTCACAAGGTTTTATCAGGTGAATGTCAGAGCCATGGAGGATACTGCCTTTGGCCACAGTATTTTACAAGCGGCAGAATAGGTCCTTCTTGGGTGACAGTTTCTGTAATTGTGTCTCCCTTCCCTCAAATGTCCCAAATAGTTATAACCGGCTCTGTGTCCTGGGATGTACTTTTCCTCGCAGGTGGTTGGGTATACTTTACAAAGTGAATTTTCACCACATACACTAAGCTAAGGGAAAATTACCTTGCAAAGTGTACAACCTATTTTGCCTTTAATAAATTAACCCCAAGGTACTTTGTTCCATGTTTATAGGAGGTATGACAAAGTCTAATCAATCCAGGAAAAAGTCTTCAGAGTTTACCACAGACTGCAAACTTCAGTTGGTTCTTCAGAATTTACCAGGCCCCTCTGCTAAATCTAAAAAGCTTACTGTATCTTTAGATAAGCTGTCCATACACAGTTAGATTTGTGTTCAAATGTTCATAGAAAAATCATTCACTAGAACATTCTTACTTGCCATCATTGAGTCAACTAATTCAGTTTAAAAGCCCTTAAAATTTCATCCAGAGCTGGTATTGGTATCCCAGACATATTAAACAGGTTTCATTACAGTATGTATGATTTTTCCTGAACAAAAAAAAACGCATTCACAGGTAGAAATTTTTTCATCCTGCGCCTTTGAATGTTCTCATCACTATCGTATAAAATGAAAGGCAATTTGACCCCATTAACCAACAAAAAATTAAACAAACAACCTGAAATTGAACATTGTTAGACTGTTTACTACTACTACCATCTGCTGTAATACTCACAGTGATTCACCACATCAATTGAACAATTATTTCCTTATAGTGAAGCGCTGCATGACATTTACATATTTATATATATAAAAAAAAAAAACTTTAAAAAAAAACTTATTAATCCACTTTTATATACTCAAAAGAATGATTGATATCCCAGTGAAACCAGTCCATATGTGTATAACATCTATTATTGACAAAAATAGTTAATTTATCACAGTGTATAAAACAATCCACAGCTGTTCTTATCTGTCCTAACTGAAATTAATACTTGTGTATCCTTCACCAGTCAAATTGCCTGCTCACCTCACAGATGAGTAAAAAAACTCATATAATGGTCACTCCTTTCCTCTCCTCCACGATCTCTCTCCTCCATGCCACAACAGCTGATCCACCAACGCTCTCCAAGCAGTGTGCTCACGCTGACAGCTTCACAGAGATTAAATCAAGGCAGTTTCTCCTTTCCTCACCGCTTGCAGCTCACCTCAGCTTCTCTCTCAAATCGATCATTAACATGTAATCACCGCTTACAGCTCAGCTCCCCTTCTCTCTTAAATCGATCGTTGACATGTAATAACAAACATAAACTCCATAGTTCTCTCTGCTTCTTACTTTATTAAAAACAACCCTAAAATTAGGCACACTTACAAGATCCAAGGATAAAAACAGCATAAGAATATACGTCTACTCATTCATCACTGCCATGGACTCACAGTGACTTATACGCTTGCTTGATAGTCATTTTGAGTACTTCATGACGATGAAGATATTCCCTGAAATTCATAAAGACTGGCACAGACAGATTTTGCAAAAGTGTCTTACATGTGTTCTAAAAGCGGCGCAGTGTGTGCCAAATGTATGTACCTGTCTAGGAATTGTACTTAAATTTAACGCATACTGAGCCACTTTTAGAATGCATGCAAGACACTTTCGCTAAATCTGTTCCTGTACGCCAAAAGAAAGTTGGTCTTAATTAGCTCCAATTTTGTAAGATACAAACTGTCAGTGTTTAATTCTGAATTTGGTGCAGGTGTTAGGCCACAATGTAGAAGTGGAGCTAATTGGAACTACCCTAATTTTATGCACAAGTCACTATCAGAACCCAAACTGTTCTGGATATTTTTAGAATTATGAAAAACACATAAGCAATTACTGCCAGAAAAATGGTGTAGCAATATTATTGAGTTCCCCCAGTTGTGAGTTCAGTCATATCCATTTCCCTGCAGTTTTATGGGTCAGCTCTCTGGGCATCATATCTGATATGCTTGAGGGTTGTTTCTATAGAATTTTCTTGGTGAGTTTTTTTATGAGGTCACCAAGTCTTTCCTCAAATCTCCCTTTTTTCATTGTCTTGGGACTGGCATGCAGGATGTGAGAACATATGTGCATAGCCAATTTGTACACACATACTAAAGCCATACAGGATCTATTATACCTATCCAGCATGTCTTTGGAGTGTGGGAGGAAAGCAGAGTACTCAAAGGAAACCTACGCAAGCACAGGGAAAATATGCAAACTCCATGCAAGTATAAAAATGACAAAATACTGTTTTTTGTGTGCATTGGGTCTTACAAGCTTCACTGTTTAGGGTATGCAGGAGGAATGGGGCAGGCATAGCTGACATTTTTCAGACAGGACCAGTGGCAACCTATTTTCTGGCAAATTAGCAATTTACCTTTCGAAGTTCACTTAGGACTGTCTGCTCATATACTATATATATATAAGAACTATATATACGAACGGTGGCCCTGAACAGATAGGAACTCAGATCTCTATGCAGTTCCCAGTTAATCAGGATGCTAGATATTGTTTTATTGTATTTAAGAGACATTATCTGAGAGATCTGAAATTACATTTGCAATGGGTTAATCTTTTTGGTGAATGACCAGGCTGAATGGGGTAGTAATACCACTAAATGTGATAGCTTCACACTCAGACTGGTTTTTAGGGAGGACCAGCATTCCCAAGTAATCCCTGCCTAGCCTAGGGACTCCGGCTGACAGGTGAATGTGAACAAAGGGGTGGGGGTGGCAGCTGGCACATAAAAAAAACAGCGTGCCCACCCCCCACCCCCCCCCCAAATCCCAATCAGACCCACACCTAGGCATTCAGCTTGCCTGGCCAGAAAACGGAGAAATAAGCATGTGTCCTCCTTCCCTTTGAACTGTACCAGGCCACATGACCTCATCATGGAGGGGACCCTCTGGCAAAGCACCTTGTCCCCATTTTGATGAGAACAAGGGTGTCTTCTCCATACCCTGGCCTAGTGGTTTTGGAAATCTGTCTTTAGGTGGCTTATCAGAATATGGAAGCCCTGTTTAAAAATATAAGGGTCTCAGATACTCCTCTCTTACATTAATCAGTAAGGGGTACATAATCCCACTCATTCACAAAAAAAAAAAATATATAATATAAACACACTGGTACACTTTGACAAGTCCTTTATCAAAACAAAAGAAAATGACCCATGATGAAAATCTGTTGTGAAAAATATCATCCAGTGATGCAGATCATCATCAATCATAATTAATTATGCCCACTGAAAGAAAAAATACACCAGTCCACTGAAACATACAATCCCAGGGACTGCCCACTGTGAATGACAGCTCCGCGCCTCACTGCTGAATGTAAACAAAGAGGTGGACTCACCCAGGTTATGGCCATGTCCATATTTGGTCAATGACCTTACCTGGACTAGGATACCCTTCCCTTTGTTTACATTTAGCTGGCAGTTAGAGAGGTGTCATTTGCTGTGAGCAGTTGTCGGGAGAAGATTGTGTCTTTTTTTTTTGGCAGGCATCATTCATCATAAATGACGTGGCTCTAAATTGCCATCATGGCATTTAAAATAAAGGACTTGTCAAAGTGTTTCAATGTGTTAATTTGCTTTGCTTTTTTGCATGAGAAGAAGTAATGTGTACCCCTTACTCATTCACATAGGGGGAGCCAGATATCTTGGGGAATCCTTATTTTAAAAGGGGCTTCCAGATTCAAATAAATCCCTGACAAAATACCCCTACAACCCCCAAGCCAGGGTGATGGTCAAAGAGGACCTTGTCCTCATCAACATGGGGACAGAGTGCTTTGGCAGGGGGCTCCCACCTGGCAAGGTACCCTCCTCATGTTGAGGGCATGTAGCCTGGTATATTCCAAAATATAACTAAAAAAATAAATTTGGTGTGTGTGTGTGTTCGTGTTCTACATAAAAGTCAGTCTGCCATAGCAAATTTCCCTTATAACTACTAACTAGTGTCTGTTCCAGATTGCGCAATGTTCGGGATTTTACAAACATTGTTAAAGAAGTGTCTTTGTTGTCGGTATGTGACGTACAGAAACCAAGAAATGTTTGGCCTAGGGACAATTACAACCAGGCTGTCATTTTATAGTAAGCACATATTTCTGTGGGCTAAAGGAAGTTTTAAATGATGCTTTAGTGATTAGTGATCCTGGTGAAAGGTGGGTGTTCCTAAATTGCATGGTTTATTGTGACATACCTATTCATTGATGTTTTCCAGCATCAGCATCCTTTGGAGCTCTTGTCATATGGTCGTGTGACAATGAAAAGGACAACAAACAGGGAGACTTTGAGTATGCTTACAGAGAATGTAAAGCTCCCAGTCTAGGGCATGGAGACCTGTCCTCAGCATTGGGAAATTTACTTTCTTAAAGTTATGTGTTTATATCTTTCCAGTATGTGCTTGTTGCTTGCAGCTAACATTAAAGGAAAATCATGTTATGGTCTACTCTACCCAGATGTTCTTTTTTATGAACATTAGTAATAAACTCTGCACGGTTTCAGATTACCAGGTTCGGCAGAGCATCATTTCTAGTTGGGACTTCTATCAACCGTACCATAAAATTGGTAATAGATTCCAGAAGGGTTTAGAATATTGCTAGAAATTCAAAGCATAAAGTGCTAAAGTTTATTAAAAAGAGAGATATATTTAATATAAAGGAGGCAGCAGGATTGCTTTCACTGTTATAGATTAAGTCTTAAAGCACGTATTTATTACTATTTATTATTGTTTGAGATTTAGGTAAAGTGATTGTAAAGTCTAATTTTTTTTTATATTAAAATAACAAACATGTTATACTAACCTGCCCTGTGCAATGGTTTTGCACAGGGCAGCCCAGATCCTTCTCTTCTCGAGTCCCTGGCTGGAGTTCCTAGCACTCCCTCCTGTTGAATGCCCCCACAGCAAGCAGCTTGCTATGGGGGCACCCAAACCAAGCTGCAGCTCCCTGTGTCCATTCAGACATAGAGCCCTGCCTCCTCTCTCTCCTCATTGGCTAATTGAGTTTGATGGACAGCAGCAGGAGCCAATGGCCCTGCTGCTGTATCTCAGCCAATCAGGAGGGAGAGTCCCGGACGGCTAATGCCCTCGTGGACATCGCTGGATAGAGATGAGGCTCAGGTAAGTATTAGGGGGGCTGCTGCACACAGAAGGCTTTTTATCTTAATGCATCAAATGCATTACGATAGAAAACCTTCTGCCTTTACAACCACTTTAATTTTTTACAGGGCTGTGTTATTAGAGGTGTATTACGTACCATAAAATTGTCTTGTAATAGGTTTATAAATGCCCTTTAAAGTGGTTGTAAAGTCAGAAGGTTTTTTTATCTGTGAGGTGTCTGTTGGGTGCTTTTGGGTGTAATACCACTTATACCCAGTAGGATATAATACCTAGCCTACAAAGCTCAATAGTAGTAGGTAGCCCATCCAGGCAATCCTGGAATGATCCTGAAAAAATATTGTGAATCCCTGAACAGGGTGGATGAAAATATGAACTGCAGTGTGAAACTGTAATCATTTTATTATTTTTGGGAAATACAGTGTATATGTGAAAATTATTAGCTTATTGCAAATGTTATCAATGCATGTTTAATGCTTAAAAAAGCAAGTTTCTGTAAATAGTTAGTACCTAGATATATTTGATCATTACATATGCATGCTCTGCTTCCTGGTTTCTGATGCTTCTCATTCTATTCTATTAGAGCAAGTTACAAGTCAGGTCTAACGGAGTTAAAGCAAAGCACTCTTATTATGGCTGAGACTCTACCTCAGCAATGGCTGATCTTAATTATTATAGTGAAATACAGATGGCTACTAGAGGAATAAAATCTATACAATGAAATAATACAATAATATGAGTATGGTACAGCAAGCATGTCGACTTGTTAGCTACATCAAAATTACTGTTGGTATACAGCACAGTATAACAAACACGTGTGGTGCAGTGGGAAATATATGGTTTTTATTATTGTCTGTAACCCAGTTCGGGGGTTTCCCCTTACTCACTCCCCCGATAATGTTCTAGTACTCCAGAAGCTCTATCATATACAGAGTTTCACTATGTAAAGTGAAGCAAAATATACACATCAATAAAAGCCAGAACTTCTAACTAATATTATTTTACTCAATTAATAAATGTGTTTTTAATGCCATTTTTGTCTGATTTCATCTCACTGCCTACATATCAACAACTTCAGGCCAGAAAGTGATGGCAAACCTGCCCAATAAACACAGAAACAACAATAAAAATCTGAATGAACTACAGAGGTCCTAACCCTTACCTGCATTGTCTAAAAGAAAATAAAACAGCAGTTTGTGCTGGATTTGACTTTTAAAATATAAATAAACTCAAAACCAACTGCGTAATATATATTGCAATTTATCAGGTCTAAGCTTTGGTGGCTACATTCTTTTGCATTTTTAAGGCTAAGAACATTTGATCCTGACCCTAAGAACATGTTGATCCTGACAGAAATCAATCATCAGAAACCACCTACAAGGTACTCTCACGCTGGTATTTGGTTCCTGCTACAATAGCTAAATTTGCGCCCGATTACTCAGGCCTCTGCTTTTGAGGCTGTTCAGAACAAGAACATACATACATGTGGTGGAATTGTTCTATTATTAAAAAAATCTGGAAAAAGGTTTTTTTACTCGCTTCAGAAATGTTTGAAATAACAATAATACCAGATCCAGAAATTGCACTTTTAAATATAAAGCCTGATTACATGACTCGTAAACAATTCAAGCTATTCGTACAACTTACGACGGCTGCGAAACAGACAATAACTAAAGCATGGAAAACTCTCTTACTAAACATAGCAGAAACCAGGCACAGAATGAATCGGTCATTGTTGCATGCAAAAATGGAAGCCCTAGATAAAGAAAATCTGAAAGGATATGAAGGTCTATGGAAACCATGGATCACACATTGTTTACATATAAACTTTGACCACCAGGTACTCCAGTCATGGTAACTAACATTTTTATATGCAACAATAATAAAGCTATAAGAATAGATTATGCCCCGGAAACACCCCATGCCCTCTGTCCCCCACCTTTCCTTACCCTTATTATTATTATTATTATTCAGGATTTATATAGCGCCAACAGTTTACGCAGCGCTTTACAATATAAAAGGGAGACAATACAGTTATAATATAATACAATACAATACAATAGGATTAAGAGGGCCCTGCTCAGAAGAGCTTACAATCTAATAGATTATTTTCTTTCTTTCTTTTTTCTTCTCTTCCTTATTTCTCTCTTATTATCATTTCATAAGGTACCTAACAGCAACAGGTGATATTGAGTATATTTAAAATATTACACTCAGTAGTTTTATACATATACTTTATTCAAATGTTTAACACACATAAGAACCCAGATACAAATAGACCTAATTTTCTTTCATTAACTGATAATGATCCTCTAAATATTAATGTAAGCTAATATTGAAACAGTCTGAAAACTCTATCAGTTTGATAAAATGGGAACTTATCTAACATTAAGTTTACCATCTGTGTATTATATTAATACAATGGCGTAACCTGCTTCTTTAATTGACATGTAACCACTAATATACCTTTAATTGATACATTATACTTGTTACCATATGTTGATCTTTCAATTAAAACCTTTGAATGAGTGAAATCAATCATCATATCAGACCCCATGTAGTGGACATCAACAAAGGCAGTCATGTCTGAAGTCCAACCTGGGTGGCAACCATGGCTTCATCCATAGATACTCTGGAGGAATGAGCGTAGCTATCCAGAGACAGGAAGTGTGTTATTTTTAGGATACCAAGATAAAAATAAAGAGAAAAAAGCCTAAAATGCAACCACAAAATCTAAGGACTAGTAAGCTGCAATATATACTGTCTATATTATATTTGTTCTTGAGTTTGGATATACTTTAAATTCTCACAAAAGAGTGAGAAGTGCAAAAAAAATCAAGTAGAGGGCAATTCAATTATTCTTTTAAACTTTGATCCACTGCTGTCAAAATGTTTTTACTGCATTATTAAAAACAAAGGAAGAAAATACCATATGCCCACTAGAGTGTAAACACTGCACCACAGATTAATAGTGCATATGTGGATGCAGTATCTCTAATAGTGCAGACTCGCCAATTAGGTGCGGTCTCTGTGACTCAAAATCTAAATGCAAAGAAAAAGAAATCAGGGAAATGAAATCCCTGAAAAAAGGAAGTCACAGGTGGACCAAGCAGCTTAAATAAGAAAAATCTTTATTGCACAATCATATGCATTATTACCACACATCTGTGAATGTTCTTATATCAGATAATAGTCTGACAAATCAGTACACTTGCTGGTATTTGTATTTCTGATGATTTTCCACTGAACTGCAGACATTGGCAGATATATTTGCATGTGTATCATTTGTGCAATGCAGTCTTCATCATCTTCTGGTTAGTGGCCATTGAACTGCTATAAGATGTTCCTGTTGGCAAATATTTTTAAAAAGAAGTTTGATCAGTTCTTCATTTCTGTCTTTATTTTGGCCAAACCTTTGTTCCTGGTAACAGGCTTGATGAATTCTTCTTGGCTTTCTTTTCCCACAGGGTTAGGAATTTTTGGATACAATGTACTTACTGAGTCAGCGCAGGCACTAAAATTGCAATGTCATCAAAGCTAATGATGATACCATATTTAGGAATTACGCTTTGGAAGATCACTTTATTCTGTTTCTTTATATTTAGCTTAATGGTAAATAAATTTGGACCAACATTTCAACATTTCATAAATATTTAACATTATCAAACACCAAGCAAGCATGTTTCACCGTTCAGCAATCTTTTCACTCTTTATACATAAAGGCAGATAGAGGCTACTAGTTGTCTTACTATCTTTGTCTTTATACCTTTCTGGCCAGTCTCATTTACTGAAGTCGGGGCACTTAAATGCCTTTTCACACAAGCATTCTTATCAGGTCCGCCTGTCAGTTTTTCAGTTGGACCTGATCAGAAGCTCTATGCAGCCCTGTGGATGTAAGTGGACTTGTGTCCATTTACACCTGCCTACCTCCAAATCCCTCTAGGTCTGGAAAAAAATCCAGAAGAGCACTGCATTCTTTTCCATTTTTCTGGACCTAAACCTGACGGATTGAGGGTAGCCTGATATAAACAGTCCATTTACATCCAGCCACCCATAGAGCTTTTGTGGGCCCGCTCATATCCACCAGGCACAAACATAAAGGGAATGGATGTTAAAAAAACTGCCATCCATTTCAGAGCTGATTCAGCAGGGGATCTGCTCATGGAAGTATCTGAAATTGATTTGGCATATGTTTCTTTTAACACCTTGTACAATGGTACTTAGAAAGAGAGAGGGAGGAACAACACTAGGAGTCAATCAGGAGAGCTACATTGTCTTGACAATGGACATCCTGACAGGAGTTAAAGCGTGAGTCCCACAATTTTTTTTTTTTTTTAAGTCAGCAGCTACAAATACTGCAGCTGCTGACTTTTAAAATTAGGACACTTACCTGTCCCAGGGTCCAGCGATGTCGGCACCCGAGGCCGAACCGTCCCTTGGTCCTCGGATGCTGCCGCCGCCATCTTCGGTAAGGGAATCAGGAAATTAAGCCTTGCGGCTTCACTTCCCGGTTCCCTACTGCGCATGCGCAAGTAGCGCTGCGCAATCCGAATGGCCCGTGCTGTCTCTGGGACCCGTGTGTGTCCCAGCAGACAGCGCGGGGGCACGGAAAGTGGCGTAGACTCCCGTGGGAGTCTATGCCCGGAGGTGGGTGCAAATACCTGTCTTAGACAGATATCTGCACCCCCCTCCCCCCGAAAGGTGCCAAATGTGACAACGGAGGGGGGGAGGGCTCCGAAAAGCGGAGGTTCAATTTTTGTGTGAACCTCCGCTTTAAGAGCGGTATGAACAGTGAATTGAACTGCTACTAATCATTCACTGTCCTTTAGCAGGCTAGGGTCAGGTAAGTGATATAGCTTTAATGGGTAACTGCAGCAGAGAAAAGTTAGGTCACCAACCTGGCTATACAGCCTAACCATCCATATTCCCATCGCACGCGTTCCTGGAGAAGGCTCTAGGGTACTGGGTGCTGCAACAATCACCAACTGGAGACCGAATCTTACATGACACAGGGAAGATATTTGCCAGCACACCACAGATCTTTAAGTTGTCCAAACCACTTTATGTAGTATGTGATCACATGCCTGACAAAGGGGATCTGAGTGACTTCGAAACATTGCATTCCCTGTCTTTGATGTGATTATACTTCAATAAAGCCATTAGGACAACCTAAAGTGGTAGTAAGTTCTCAGTTTATACTTTTTCCAACAGGTAAGCTTATAATAAAGCTTACCTCTAGGTTAATATCTCCTATATGTTAACCATTTAGGAGATATTCTAGTAAGCAACTCTGAGGGAATGGCATACCCATGCATTCCTTCAGAGCTCTGTGCCACAGCTGTGACTCTTGCATGCGTAAGGCTTGGCCATTCAAGTGGCCACAGCCCACAAACCCGGAAGGAAGATGGGGTGAACATGGAAGCCTCTGAAGCAGTGACATTTTGCCGCTGGAGGGCTTTGTTTCAAGGTAAGTCTTTCATAATGTGCTAGTGTGCAATGCATACTAGCACATTATGCCTTTACCTTGCAGAGAAGTTTTTTTTTCTTTGCACTACATTTACTACGCTCTAAAGATCCCTGGTATGCTGACAAATATCTACACTGTGACTGTACAGTCTGGCAGGGCTGAGTAAATCTCAGGATTTGATAGACAGCAATAAAGATTTGTCAGATAAAATGGCTTTAATATACTGTATATATTGAAACTGTGTATTTAGCTGTTTGCTTTTCAACTTTAATGTTGGCTTTAGAGAGGCTAATGTCTCCAGTAATCTTACAAGCAATGCTTAAATTTGTTGTGCCCTTTGCTTTCGTCTGGCAGTGTATTGCTAGCCTTAGTCAGATAATTCCTATATCTATATACTGTAGGCTCATGATAATACTTTTTTCTATTCGCATGTAGTATTGAAAGTGAAATTATTATTATTATTATTTTTACTTTCCAGGATTTATATAGTGTCAACAGTTTGTGCAGTACTTTTCAAAATCTATCACTACCAGGAAAAACTGAGAATTCCAAAAAGGGGGCATCTCTCTTCTAGGGTTGTACAAAGTTAGCATTGTTATTTTATGTTTACTAAGCTCATCTTGGTCTGTGTGTGCAGCCTGCCTGGCAGCCCACCCAAGCTCCATCCTCTTCTAGCTCCATTTGAAGAAAAAAGAGTGGAAGCTATAAATTATCATTATGTGCCATGTTGCCCATTATTTTTAGCAGTGAGGGCCAATGAAACTTTAAAATAAGTCACATAGCTAAAGATAATTACTGTCATGGTAAAAAACACAGGCATTATAGTTTACTGAAAGTGGTTTGTTCTTGTGAGTTAAAATAGCGCCTCACGAGGAAAAAAGGATTTTAACAGTTAAAATGTACTGTATGTAAAGGCAAACTTTGTTCTGGATAGAATAGGGAAGTGCTAGATCCTTTGTCAAGTTTTTATTGCTGGTTGTGTCCTTCCTAAAAGATTCGTCCTTTTATTTGTCCTGCTGTCCATTGTATCCAGAACAGGAGGTGGGGTCCTGATTATCTGTGCAGATCTCCCCTGTGAGGAAATGCCGCTGATCGGCTCTCCTCACCTCACATGCTGTCAGTGTGACGAAAGGAATGCTGATAACTGGCTTTTCCTTGTTTACATGATTGGTTGATTTACGTGATTGGACACAGCTGATCACATGGGTTGTTTACCTTGCCTTTGGCTCTTTACCAAGATTGGTGATAATCACTTATGTTCCGTGATTATCAGTGTAGCCCCAAAAGTGCCCAGCAGTGATGCCCATCAGTGCCCAGCAGTGATGCCTGTCAGTGCCCAGCAGTGATGCCAGTCAGTGCTGCCTTTCAGTGACCATCAGTGCCTGCTTATCAGTGCCACCGATCTGTGCCCATTAGCACCACTTATCAGTACCACCAATCAGTGCCCATCAGTGCCACCTATCCATGCCACCTATCAGCGCCCATAAGTGCCGGTCTATCAGTGCCCATCAGTGCCACCTATAAGTGCCCATCAATGCCGCCTATCAGTGCTCACCAGTGCTGCATATCAGTGTCGCCTATCAGTGCTGCATATCAGTGCCTCCTAATCAATTGTCTTCAGTGCCATCTCATCAGTGCCACCTCATCAGTGCCCATCAGTGTAGCCTCATCAGCGCAAATCAGTGAAGGAGAAAAAAACTTTTTTACATTTTCTGCCAGAAGCAAAGAACTTTTTTTTCTTTTCAAAATGTTCAGTCTTTTTTTTTTTTTTTTAGTAAAAAACAAAAAACTCAGTGGTGATTAAATACCACCAAAATAAAGCTCTATCTGTCTCAAAAAAATGATAAAAATGTTGTTTGGGTAGCGTTTGCATACCTGTGCAATTGTCATGCAACAGCACTGAAAGCTGAAAATTGGCCTGAGCAGGAAGTGAGTAAAAGTGTTCAGTAGGCAAATAGTTAATGACTGACATGTCACCTTGACTCATATGTGCGAACAGTGTTTATGGTTCATTTGTTGACAGCAGCAGCTTCTACAGCTGCTCTATTCATACAGCAACTCTTGGCTATAATTTTGACAGTTAGGAATTGCCAGCAAGAGGAAAGGGTGACAGTGGGGCAGAAGGACATGCATGACATACTACAGACACTGTGTACATGGAGCTTTAGTCAGAAAATTACATCCTGCTAGATCACTTCAGGCTGGCTCCGTTTGCAGGTATAGCTATGTAAAACATTAAAAATAAGCACCTATACTTTTTAAAATCCAGTAATACACTGTCTCGCCCTACACTGCACATGCTTAGTTGCTCTCTATTTTTCAGCACAGTGACAAAAATTAGAGCCACTTGAGGCTGATCTGCTGACAGCATAAACATTTACAACTGTTCAGGGGCTCTGGGCTTCAGCAAAATGACAGCCTCTTGCAAGAAGAAACAAAATTAGTGTGTGCTGTAAAGTACCTCCAGCATTATTTCAATGCTGGAGGCAATTTAAAGCACATACTCATTTTGGTAACATAATTATTAATGTGGAATGTACGGTATGTTCCTTGCTAAAGAACATTATATTCTATCAAGTTGTAGTGTGTTCCACTTTAATTACATTTTTTAGGTGTAGGTAGCATATCCATTATCCATATATGGTTAAGATGGGAATTATATTTACCTTGACAAGATTTCCCTTTATTTCCTGTTGCATCTTCAGGACAGGAAGTGAAAGGAAATCTCCCCAGTGGGACTGAAAAAAAAGATTAACCCTATCCCTCTCTATCCAAAACCAAAAATAAATGTTTTGCCCTTATGTACACTTTAAACAATTACTTCATCCAAAAACAAAAAATGGAACATCTGAATGATATTGAAGTTGTGAATCAAACATTTGCAGGAAAACATTATCATAACATAAAGTAAAAGGTTAAAATAACTGCTCTGTCTTAGTAAGTCAAACCTAATATGCCATGAAACATAAGCATTGCACAGTTCACTAGAGTAGCAAATTACATCAGCCAGCATACGCATTATACTATATCATGCTATTACAGCAAATTATGTAAGTTGTATCAACCAGAAACAGACCAGAACCATGCATTATATCACACAGGGAATTATATCGAACTGCAAATAGCATATTATATAATTCATCAAAGCCATATCATGCTGTAAAAGCAGTTTATATTAAAGCGGTATTAAACCCAACATAAAAAATCTAATATACACTATATTACCAAAAGTATTGGGATGCACATGAACTTTAATGGCATTCCAGTCTTATTCCACAAGGTTTAGGAATGTGTCTATGGGAATGTTTGACCAGTCTTCCAGAAGCGTATTTGTTTGGTCAGGCACTGATGTGGAAGAGAAGGCCTGGCTCGCAGTCTCCGCTCTAATTCATCCAAATGTGTTCTATCGGGTTGAGGTTAGGACTCTGTGCAGGCCAGTCAAGTTCCTCCACCCAAAACTTGCTCATCCATGTCTTTATGGACCTTGTTTTGTGAACTTGTGCGCAGTCATGTTGGAACAGGAAAGGGCAATCTCCAAACTGTTCCCACAAAGTTGGGAGCATGAAATTATTCAAAATGTCTTGATATGCCGATGCCTTAAGAGTTCCCTTCACTGGAACTAAGGGGACAAACCCAACCCTTGGAAAAAAACAACCCCACACCATAATCACCCTCCACCAAATGATTTGGACCAGTGCACAAAGCAAGGTCCATAAAGACCTTGCGGGTTTGAGCAATTTTGGGGTGGAGGAACTTGACTGGCCTGCACAGATTCCTGACCTCAACCCGATAGAACACCTTTGGGATGAATTAGAGCAGAGACTGCAAGCCAGGCCTTCTCGTCAACATCAGTGCCTGACCTCCCAAATGCACTTCTGGAAAAATGGTCAAACATTATAAAAGACACATTCCTAAACCTAGTGGACAGCCTTCCCAGAAGAGTTGAAGCTGTTATAGCTGCAAAGGGTGGGCCAACTCAATATTGAACCCTACGGACTAAGACTGGGATGCCATTAAAGTTCATGTGTGTGTAAAGGCAGGCATCCCAATACTTTTGGTAATATAGTGTATTTCAGCTTATGTGGTGGCTGCATTAGTTTTATTTTTTAGGCTTTTTCCTTTGGTTATTTCATTTATTATTTCATTTCATTTGGTGATCTGGCCAGTAACACACCTCCAACATTAAAGTGACCCCACTCTGGATGAAGGAGCACAAGCAACACACTCTGACAGCAGCATCGTCAGTCTTGGGGGAGGTGAGTGTTAGAGGTACTAGCAGATTAAGATACACTAACAAATGGAAGCAGAACTCCACCTCACATTGCAGTTACACACACAGTTTCAGCCAACAATTTTGTTTCTTTTGGGATAAAGATTTTACATAAGTAAATAAAATCTGACCATTGTAAGAAACTTTCAGTGGTAAGTGGTTTGCCTCAGCCCTCTAACTGTTAAAAGAAAATCAAACAAAAAAAAAACAAGAAAACAAATGCAGCCATTATATCTAAGAATTGGTAAACTGAACTATAATAAATGTTTGCTTTTGGGTTTAATATTGCATTAACTATCAACATCAAATGTTGTTACACAGCAGTACAAGGCAGCTCATCTTGAGCCTCCTCAAGAACAAACCCTCATTCTGCCACCCCCAGCATCCCTTTATGTGAAGACCGCTCATATTCAGACACCACTATCCTATTCATATTCAGTTACCACTGGCCCCCTCCCAATGTAAAGCACCTTAATATTAAAGGATCACTAAAGATACTTTTTTTTTTTTTTTTTTTTTAACAAACATGTTATACTTACCTCCACTGTGCAGCTCTTTTTGCACAGAGTGGCCCCAAATCTGGTCTTCTGGGGTCCCTCGGCAGCTGTCTCGGCTCCCCCCCGCAAGGACTCAACACTTTCACGCGAGCTCCCTCGCATGGTGTTGAGTGCTTGCGGGTGCGCTCCTGTGATACAGCCGGCGGCCATAGCTGCTCACTGTATCACTCGGCCCCGCCTCCCGGCGCGCGAGTCATTGGATGTGATTGACAGCAGCGCGAGCCAATGGCTGCGCTGCTTTCAATCCATCCACTCTAGCCAATCAACGGCCAGGCTGAGCAACAAAGAGGGGACTTTCGAGGGGTCAGGTAAGTAAAACTGGGGGGCTGGGGGGGCGGTATTGTCAGATGTTTTTTCACCTTAACCACTCAAGGACCAGCCTCGTTTTGGATTTTAGGTGTTTACATGTTTAAAACAGGTTTTTCTGCTAGAAAATTACTTAGAACCCCCAAACATTATATATGGTTTTTCTTCTAACACCCTAGAGAATACAATGGCGGTCATTGCAATACTTTTTTTCGCACCGTATTTGCGCAGCGGTCTTATAAGCGCACTTTTTTGGAAAAAATTCACTTTTTTGAATAAAAAAATAAAACAACAGTAAAGTTATCCCAATTTTTTTTAATATTGTGAAATATACGCCAAGTAAATTGATACCCAACATGTCATGCTTGAAAATTGCGCCCGCTCGTGGAATGGCGTCAAACTTTTACCCTCAAAAATCTCCATAGGCGACGTTTAAAAAATTCTACAGGTTGCATATTTTGTGCTACAGAGGAGGTCTAGGGCTAGAATTATTGCTCTCGCTCTACCGGTCGCTGTGATACCTCACATGTGTGGTTTGACCACCGTTTTCATATGCGGGCGCTACTCGCGTATGCGTTCGCTTCTGCGCGCGAGCTCGTCGGGACAGGGGGGGGTTTAAAAAATTTTTTTTTTATTTTTATTATTTATTTTAAAATATTTTATTTATTTTTACACTGTTTAAAAAAAAAAAAAAAATTGTGTCACTTTTATTCCTATTACAAGGAATGTAAACATCCCTTGTAATAGAAAAAAGCATGGCAGGACCTCTTAAATATGAGATCTGGGGTCAAAAAGACCTCAGATCTCATAAACGATCTACTAACAGCCAAAACCAATCAACACTATTCTGTACTCCTCCTCCTGGACCTCTCTGCTGCCTTTGATACGGTTGACCACCCCCTCCTCCTCAAAAAACTACACACCTTTGGTCTCCGTGACTGTACACTTCGCTGGTTCTCTTCCTACTTATCCAACCGCACCTTTAGCGTTTCTTATAACTCCACTTCCTCCTCTCCTCTTCCTTTCTCTGTTGGGGTCCCTCAGGGTTCTGTTCTTGGACCTCTACTATTTTCTATCTACACTGCCTCCCTGGGTCAACTGATAGCCTCCCATGGCTTCCAATACCACCTCTACGCTGATGACACCCAAATCTATTTCTCTACCCCTCAGCTCACTCCCTCTGTCTCCTCACGTATCAGTAATTTACTCTCAGATATATCAGTCTGGATGTCTCACCACTTCCTTAAACTCAATCTAGCCAAAACCGAACTTCTAATTTCCCCCCCCCCTATGCCTCTTCCCCTGATCTCTCTGTAAAAATCAATGGCACAACTATAAGCCCATCCCCACATGCCAAGGTTCTAGGTGTAGTCCTAGACTCTGAACTCTCCTTCAAGCAACACATCCAATCACTGTCCAAATCCTGCCGCCTCAACCTCCGCAACATCTCCAAAATACGCCCCTTTCTAACCAATGACACAACAAAGCTCTTAATTCACTCGCTGGTCATCTCTCGCCTTGACTACTGCAACTCCCTTCTCATTGGCTTACCTCTACATAGTCTATCACCTCTTCAATCCATTATGAATGCCGCTGCCAGACTCATCCACCTTACCAATCGCTCTGTGTCTGCCACTCCTCTCTGTCAATCCCTCCACTGGCTTCCGCTCGGCCAAAGAATTAAATTCAAAATTCTAACAACTACGTACAAAGCCATACACAATTTCGCCCCCAGCTACATCACTTGCTTAGTCTCTAAATACCAACCTACTCGCTCTCTTCGTTCCTCTCAAGACCTCCTGCTCTCTAGCTCCCTCATCACCTCCTCCCATGCTCGCCTCCAGGCCTTTTCCAAAGCCTCTCCAATCCTATGGAACTCCTTACCCCAATCTGTCCGCTTATCTCCTACGTTATTAGCTTTCAGAAGATCCCTGAAAACCCTTCTCTTCAGAGAAGCCTATCCTACCCACACCTAACAACTGTACTTTTTTTTTTTTTTTTTTCCCATCAGCTCATCCCCCACAGTTATTACCTTTTGTCTCCACTTGACCCTCCCTTCTAGATTGTAAGCTCTAACGAGCAGGGCCCTCTGATCCCTCCTGTATTGATTTGTATTGTAAGTGTACTGTCTGCCCCATGTTGTAAAGCGCTGCGCAAACTGTTGGTGCTATATAAATCCTGTATAATAATAATAATATTTACATTAAAATGCAATAAAAAAAAAAAAGTCATTTAGAAAAATGACATTTGAAAAAATATGCCTTTAAGAGGCGTGGACGGAAGTGACGTTTTGACGTCGCTTCCGCCCAGCAGTATCTTGGAGACGAGTGAGCGCCATCTTGGCCTCACTCATCTCCTGACACACAACGGCAGAGGACGCGATCGCCTCCGCCGCTACCGACGGCTCCGGTAAGCGGCGGAGGGCACCGGAACGCGGCGGGAGGGGGGGCCCTCTCCCGCCACCGATAAAAGTGATCTCGCGGCGAATCCACCGCAGGGACCACTTTTATCTGAAAGCCGGCCGCCGCACGAAAACGGGGATACCGGGGTTATGGCAGCTAGCTGCTGCCATAACAACGATATCCCCGTTCAAACTTAGGACGTATATAGTCGTGCGGCGGTCGGGAAGTGGTTAATGCATAGAATGCATTAAGGTGAAAAAACTTTTACCTTTACAACCCCTTTAAGCCACCACCAGCATCCCCAATGTGAAGCCTCCTCATAGTAAGATTGCTCCAGCCCTCCGCTCTTCCCCAATATGAAGCCCCTTTATAATGAAACAACATCAGTTCCCTATGACATATGCATATTCATCTTTCCCCTCCCCCAAGCCTCCTGAACATTGGTGGTTAGTGTAAATGCCCTTGTTACACTGACATTCAGTGTAAGTATTTGTGTTACATTGGTGGTCAGTGTAAAGCTGGCCATATACTAGCAGGTTTTTGAACAAATGAACATTTTTATGACAATTTTCAGTACATTCAATGAGTTGGAAAGTAGTTAAAAATCTTGTTTGCTTTTACATAGTTACATAGTAGGTGAGGTTGAAAAAAGACACAAGTCCATCAAGTCCAACCTATGTGTGTGATTATGTGTCAGTATTTCATTACATATCCCTGTATGTTGCGGTCATTCAGGTGATTATCTAATAGTTTCTTGAAGCTATCAATGCTCCCCGCTGAGACCACCGCCTGTGGAAGGGAATTTGAACAAATGAACATTTGTATGACAATTTTCAGTACATTCAATGAGTTGGAAAGTAGTTAAAAATCTTGTTTGCTTTTACATAGTTACATAGTAGGTGAGGTTGAAAAAAGACACAAGTCCATCAAGTCCAACCTATGTGTGTGATTATGTGTCAGTATTTCATTACATATCCCTGTATGTTGCGGTCATTCAGGTGATTATCTAATAGTTTCTTGAAGCTATCAATGCTCCCCGCTGAGACCACCGCCTGTGGAAGGGAATTCCACATCCTTGCCGCTCTTACAGTAAAGAACCCTCTACGTAGTTTAAGGTTAAACCTCTTTTCTTCTAATTGTAATGAGTGGCCACGAGTCTTATTAAACTCTCTTCTGCGAAAAAGTTTTATCCCTATTGTGGGGTCACCAGTACAGTATTTGTAAATTGAAATCATATCCCCTCTCAAGCGTCTCTTCTCCAGAGAGAATAAGTTCAGTGCTCGCAACCTTTCCTCATAACTAAGATCCTCCAGACCCTTTATTAGCTTTGTTGCCCTTCTTTGTACTCGCTCCATTTCCAGTACATCCCTCCTGAGGACTGGTGCCCAGAACTGGACAGCATACTCCAGGTGCGGCCGGACCAGAGTCTTGTAGAGCGGGAGAATTATCGTTTTATCTCTGGAGTTGATCCCCCTTTTAATACATGCCAATATTCTGTTTGCTTTATTAGCAGCAGCTTGGCATTGCATGCCATTGCTGAGCCTATCATCTACTAGGACTACCAGGTCCTTTTCCATCCTAGATTCCCCCAGAGGTTCTTCCCCCAGTGTATAGATTGCATTCATATTTTTGCCACCCAAATGCATTATTTTACATTTTTCTACATTGAACCTCATTTGCCATGTAGTCGCCCACCCCATTAATTTGTTCAGGGCTTTTTGCAAGGTTTCCACATCCTGCTGAGAAGTTATTGCCCTGCTTAGCTTAGTATCGTCTGCAAATACAGAGATTGAACTGTTTATCCCATCCTGACTTTAACATTCGATTTTTGAATGAATGGACTTCCCTGAACAAAAACACATATACTGTTAGAATTTTCCATTCTGGTCTTTTGAATTTTCTCATCACTTATGTTGATTTGACCCCACTAACGATTTGAAAATCAAACAAATGCTCAAATGAAATTATTCTAGTGTATGGCAATGTTTAAATGACTTTGTTGCATACATGGTCAGTCTAAATGTCCACCAATACATAGAATAGTATAGAATCCCCCATTACATTGGTGAACAGTGTAGAATCCATTTGGTAAATTGGTGGCTCCTGAAAATGTCCTACTGTATTGATGGTCAGTGAAGAATCCCCCATATTGGGTGGCATTTACAGTGAGCCCCAATATACTAAAATAGTAGCCCTACTGGGAATGGTAATTGAGCAGTGGCACATGAATTTTCAAGCCTTTGTAACCCAAACTTTCATAGCGACCAGACTTCTGAAATTGATGGCAACAACACGTCTCAAACAAGTTGGGACAAAGCAACAAAAAGCTGGCAAAGTACAACCTCAATTCCAAAAAGTTGGGGCAGGGGCATGTTTACCATGGTGTAGCATAGGGGATTTGTCTTTTAACAACATCTGGGAACCGAGAAGACCAGTTGCTGGAGTTTTAGGAGAGGAATGTTCTTTCATTCTTGCATGAGCATACTGTTCCAAAACATGGATATATCTTTTAGCATTGATGGTGCCTTTCTAGATGTGTAAGCTGCTCATTCCATACACACCAACGAACCCTCATACCAGCAGAGTTGCAGGCTTTTGAACTGATTGCTAATAACAAGCCAGAAAGTCCCTCTTCTCTTTAGTCTGGAAGATGCAAACAGAATGTCAAATTTTGGGTCGTCTGACTGCAGAACAGTTTTCCACATTGCAACAGATCCCCATTTCAAATGAGCTTTGGCCCAGAGACGATGGCGGTGTTTCTGGATCATGTTCAGATATGGCTTCTCCTTTGCATGATAGGTCTTTACCTTGCATTTTTGGATGGCACAGAAAACTGTCTTTACAGACAGTGATTTTTGGAAGTATTCCTGAGTCCATGCAGTGATTTGCATTACAGAATCATGCCTGTTTTAATGCAGTGTCATCTGATGGCCCGAAGATCATCACAGGCCTTAAATATTGCATTTCAACCTTGTCATTTATGCACAGAGATTTCTCCAGATTCTCTGAAACTTTTGATGATATTATGTACTGTTGATAAAGTTATATTTAAAATCTTTTGATATTTTACATTGAGGGACATTATTCTGAAATTGTTTGACAATTATTAGACACAGCTTTTCACAGATTGGTGAACCTCTGCCCAACTTTACTTCTGAGACACTCTAATGCCGCATACACGCAATCGGATTTTCCGACGGGAAATGTTGGATGTGAGCTTGTTGGAGGTAAGTCTGACCGTGTGTATGCTCCATTGGACATTTGTTGTCCGACTTTCCGCCAACAAATGTTGGCTAGCATACTCTCAAATTTTCCGCCAACAAATGTGTGTTGTCTGACTTTCCGATCATGTGTACACAAGTCCATCGGACAAAAGTCCAAAGTACAAACACGCATGCGCCGAAGCAGAAGCGATCGCTCTTGTAAACTAGCATTTATAATGGAGAATTAACATTCATGACTTGGCAAATTATGAAATCTCCAAATGCAGCGCACAATTCTCTTCTTCTTTAATGGGATAATAATGAAGCTGTTTTCCTGGTGATACTGATGAAGTTATTGCAAACAAATTTTCAAAGGCTTTTTTTTCTAGTGATATCAAGAATAATATTATTATGTTTTTTTTTTTTGTTTTTTGTTTTTTTTGTGCTAGTTACCACAACACCATTATCCCCTAGTTTTTAAGAACAAAGATACAACTGTTGGTGTTGGTATCCCTTGTCAATTTTACATTGTATTTGTTAAAATGTAACTGCCTACTCCCAAACTGTCATTTGAAGTAAAACACATAGCCAAGTATTATCCTCCCCCCTTTTTTTTATTGTGCATTAAAAAAAATAAAACAAATAAAATTAGACATGCTATCTGCCAATAGAACTTAACCAAAAAGTGCATTCTATGCATCCAAAAATATAGAAAACATACCAAATTAAATCATTATTCAACCAAAAAAACAATGTCAAAGCAATAACTCCAAGGCCAGTAATAAATAACACGTTATCTCCTCCGATTCCGAATCATGTCTGATTGATGAGCGGCCGTTCAGAAACGAACTGAAAAGCATGAATCAACACTCACCAAACTTCTACTAACATGAAATTAGCAGAAGGAGCCCAAAGTGTGGCGCTAAAGAGCTGAAAAAACACGTAGTACGTCTAGAACGTCACTACGTTCGTAATTGTCGGCCAACATTTGTTTGAGCCAACACCCTTCGAACAAAATTCCACGGTTTTGAAAGTCCGATCGTGTGTACGAGGCATAACTCTCTAAGATGTTTTTTTTTAATACGCAGTCATGTTACTGACCTGTTGCCAATTAACCTAATTAGTTGCCAAATATTCTTTCAGCTCTTCCTTGTTAGTGCCAGCTCTCTGTTACCCTGTCCCATTTTTATGAGACGTGTAGCTGCCGTCAATTTCAAAGTTACCTTATTTTTTTCTTAAAATAGTACATTTTCTCAGTATAAACTCAGTATAAGTCTTTGAGATTTGCAAAAATATTGCATTCTGTTTTTATGTAGATTTTACACAGCATCCCAACTTTTTTGGAATTGGGGTTGCAATTTGTTATTCAATGTTTCTACCGCATATAGGTATTTTGTTTTAATATGTTTTTTATTTGTAACTAGATACTCTTTTTTTCCTTCTCTTGACAAACCGCACTGAAAGGGAGTATGAATTATCCTGCTGGCTCTAATATTTTTTTTCTATTAGACCCAAGTGAACAATTGTAACAATGGCTTGAAACTTTTGACATACCAAACTATGTATTGTGTATAAGTCAAGTATATGTCAGGTCTTACCTTGTTTATTCTATTACATGATACCCTTTACTGAAATATTGTTATTCATGTACTTATTTCTATAACTAATAAAGAAATAAAGGTAAAATATAAGCACCGATGTAACAAAGAATTCAACACTCACTGCCAATGTCCCTATCATAATGATGGTCAGTGTAAATCACTTTACATTAGTGTTCAGTGGAAGAGAGACATTGGTTGTCTACTCTTATTTGCGAATGGAACCCTATCATTAATATCAGTAAGAGGAGTGCTCTCAATCATTGCTGTTTAGTGATTACTTACCTGAAGCAGGACTTGTAAAAGACATGCTAACGCCCACATTACCGGAGCTTCAAAGTGATATTGTCTGTAGGGGTAACTTACACCATCAACTAAAGGTCAGTCTTCCCATGGAGTAAGCCTGGACGCTTACTGAGGTACTTTTACTTGCTGCCCATCTGACATTCATCCGTTGAGGTTGTGGGGCCCAATCACAGAACAGGCAGTAAATCTGCCTGTGGTTCAGTGAGTAACAGGCAAAATACAATTTTCTGTAATGGTGTTTCAGTGTTTCCATTGCCTCCTGTGCTGTTAATTTATAAGTAGCAGTAACACAGAGCATTGTGTTAGATTATTAGTGAAACGATGGAGTGACACCAAGTGCAACTATACATTTTTTTATATAATTCATTTTAAATTGTTCTGTAAATATTCTTTTACAAATAGTGAGTGAAGTGAGGATGTTAATTCAATAGAAGTGCTAATACAGAGCATTGCATTGGAGCATTAGTCAAAGTATGGCAAAAATATGAGTTTAAATACCTATATATAAAATTGTATTCTTCTTATGATAAACCTTAGTTGAATTAAATGTATTTTAAAGGCAGAACAAGCTACCATCTGAAGTTCCCAGTTTTTATTTTTGGCACACTGTAGTTTAGGGACTAAAAATTGTGGAAATATATATAAGAAATTTTGACTTGACGGTTTCAATTTGGCACAATTATTAGATTATTGGTTCCACTACGATAACATACAGTACGTTTAACTGGATAATTTTATTTGAGCACTTTACTTAATTTTGCACTGTTCGTAAAGAACTCTTTCACTGTAATCATTTAGGCACTGTACATAAAGATGCATGTCCTAAAGCATGGCACTTGTGGAAGCAGTCACATGTTCATTAGGCCTTAGCAGCTGCACTCTGTATAATCCTCAACTTCATATTTAAAAGATGCTAATGCACACATTAATTAATATAGCAATTGGGAACAGTGTATTAAACAAGATCTGGTTAGGCTGATTTCTCGATTTTGTGCCCAGAGTTCAACATTCAAATTGATGTGTAGGCAAGCTGCTTAATACACAGTTGAAAAACAGATCTGTGAACTGTCTTACCTGCTAAAGTTTTTCTAGTTCTGTTTAGCGGGTTTTCAAATCCTGACATCCCTACCAGGCACTACTCATGTCCCCTTTCTTCACTGCAGTCAGTGCAGTACAGCTTGGTCAAGGCTGTGATTGGATAGTGAAGGAATAGCAGAGTACTAATGAGAAAAACGTATAAGATCTCCTCCAATCACCAAGCTCTATGTGTTAGATTCTCACCACTGTGCAATGTGGCTTGCAGTTCTGCCTTTCCTCTTCCAGTCTGAAGGCTGATGTACAGGAGATTACATGAGGCTACTACAATGACAGCCTGGGGTAATCTTTTAAATTAATTTCCATAGGATTAAAGAGTAGTCTTTGCCTACTTTTTCACTTAATGTTACCCTGTCATTCACTTAGAAAATAATAATAGAGGTTCCCTGCAATAAACAAGCATTTTTTTTTTAACCTCCTTGGTGGTTTGTGTCTACTGCCTTCATCCCATCTCTGCAGCCTCCATCATACTCATTAGCATTCCCCAATTTTTTGGAGTTGCGGATGCCTATGTTCCCTGCTGCGTTCTGTGGTTCCATTCTCCAACCCCTATATTAATAAAGAACACAACAGTGATGTAGAGGCCAGAGAATGACAGGCATCTGACACTTTGAGAAGTGTTGAATGCTGATATGTACAGCAGAAGTTGCAGTGCTGTAATGGAGGGAAGGTCACCAAAGAGTTGAGTTGTCAGAGAGCCTAGCCTCCATTTGGATTTTTTTTTTAGACAAATGGCGTCGCTTTAAAGGTCTATTTAGCAAGTAACTGCAAACAGTGGAAGAATAGTAAACCAAACCAACCATATGTGTCTTTTTTTCCTCCCATGATAAAAACTATTTTTTTTTTATTGTTTGGGAGGCAGTGATTTAATATGCTTACCATTTATGGGATTATATTGCATACCATCATTACTGTGTGTAATATCCTATGAAAAAGCCCAATCATTTCAAAAGTGTATACTTTACTTTGGATTTATTTATGTGATTAAAATTATGTATTTTGCATGCATAATCCTGATTTTTCTGACTTCAATTGGATGCAGTCCTTAGTCCAGGAAACTGATTGTACATCATTTCAACAATTTTCTCATCTTTGTATGTTATGTGTATGCGTATGCAGCAAATTATTATACAGGATTATACAGCAAATTATAACAGCCATTGTGTAGTGGTAAATAAAGTGAAAAGAGCTGAAACCTCTGTCAGGCTTTTAATACTGTGTGCATCACCAAATGGCCCCAATGGCCACATAGGCGTGCTTGCAACAGAGACATGGATAGCTATAAAAACCTGACAGGTTCTAATCCTTTCCGTTTTTTAAAATAATACTTTTTGCCGTCTGTAGCCTTAAAGTGAAACTGAACCCACAAAGTTGAGATCTGCTCTAAGACATGAAAATTGTTAAAATGTTAATTGTGGCTACGTGGTACGCTGTAGCTTTTGCATGGAATTCCTCCATAAAAATGGCAGTACAATTCCTAGTATGTGAGGGTATGTGATAGCTGTATATCTCCGGTCTAATATTAAGGCACTAATGCCTCTGACTGCTATTCTCAGGACCTTACGGGATGTCACCACCATTCTGCTCACTGTTCTTTCTGGGGATCTAACACGAGGAAGCAAAAGTGCCACCTCTATTAGGATAGCTGCCTCTATACTGTGACACAGAGTAGAAAAAGGTACACAGAGTCGGTTTTAGAGCAAGGTCTGCTGTAGGAAGACCATAAACAATGGTGGTGACTAATCCTTTACTCTATGCTTGCCTTTTTTGGGCACAGCTTTCACAGTTCAGTTCCACCTTAATGGAGATTTAAATTAATATGCAGGTCCCAATAACTCTCCCAGAAAATTGCAAGATATATAGATATAAAAGAAGGCACTTTCAAGGCACCAAGACACAAACAGTGGACCTATTTCTTTAAATACATACTTTGATTATAGACAATAGGTAAGAAAACATACATGTACCTTGTCTGATCTGAAGCAGAGATAAAAGACACCATATGAATCCAGGCTCGCGTTACATGACATATCACCACATGTATCATTATTACAAAATGTTAGCACGATGCATAGCAACCATGATGAATAATTCCATGAGCCATAAACTTATGTATTACATTCTCATGCATTACAAATCTACTTTTACATTCTCTGATAGTAGTTACAAAACAGTCATGTTTACCAGTGATCCCATATGTATGGTATAAGTACATCCCAATCACTAAAGACCAGGGGAAATCTGTAGAGGGTAATGGGGGGCACACTACCACATCCTGCTGATATGAATTACCAGTCAGAATATAGGGGGAATTTCTCATCTATCCAGTATTTTATATTTAACACTTCCCCACTGCCCAGAACATTTAGATACTCTGGAGATTACATCATATAGCTATGGATATAGTAGTACATAATTGGACAAAAAGGCTGACTATCTCCACAAAGCATGACATGGCACGAGCACACTGGTGTGTTATAGAGATAACCTGCCCCATGGGCAATGTGCAGACAGAGGAAATGAGCAATGGCAAATTGTCTTTTCTGGTTGGGAGGTTCTTCCATATGGGATCACTGGTTAGACTTGATTGATTTTATAAGTTCAATCAGAGAATGTGACAGTAGATTTATGCAGATATGTATCTATGCCTGTATGTTATATCTTTTTTACATGTTTTAGACTTATTACCTACCTAGTAGACCTGAGGAAGTCAAGCTCCTTTCAACAAAAGGCATTAAGGTGTTATGGCTCATGAAATCTCACACCATAGCTGCTAGCATCATGTTAACATTCTGTAATACTCATATGTGTAATATCATGAAAACATAGATAAAGGAAGGCCCGTAGACGTGGTGTATCTGGATTTTGCAAAAGCATTTGACACAGTTCCCCATAAATGTTTACTGTACAAGATAAGGTCCGTTGGCATGGACCATAGGGTGAGTACATGGATTGAAAACTGGCTACAAGGGCAAGTTCAGAGGGTGGTGATAAATAGGGAGTACTCGGAAAGGTCAGGGGTGCGTAGTGGGGTTCCCCAGGGTTCTGTGCTGGGACCAATCCTATTTAATTTGTTCATAAACGATCTGGAGGATGGAATAAACAGTTCAATCTCTGTATTTGCAGACGATACTAAGCTAAGCAGGGCAATAACTTCTCCGCAGGACGTGGAAACCTTGCAAAAAGACCTGAACAAATTAATAGGGTGGGCGACTACATGGCAAATGAGGTTCAATGTAGTAAAATGTAAAATAATGCATTTGGGTGGCAAGAATATGAATGCAATCTATACACTGGGGGGAGAACCTCTGGGGGAATCTAGGATGGAAAAGGACCTGGGGGTCCTAGTAGATGATAGGCTCAGCAATGGCATGCAATGCCAAGCTGCTGCTAACAAAGAAAACAGAATATTGGCATGCATTAAAAGGGGGATCAACTCCAGAGATAAAACGATAATTCTCCTAATTCTCCCGCTCTACAAGACTCTGGTCCGGCCACACCTAGAGTATGCGGTCCAGTTCTGGGCACCAGTCCTCAGGAAGGATGTACTGGAAATGGAGCGAGTACAAAGAAGGGCAACAAAGCTAATAAAGGGTCTGGAGGATCTTAGTTAGGAGGAAAGGTTGCGAGCACTGAACTTATTCTCTCTGGAGAAGAGACGCTTGAGAGGGGATATAATTTCAATTTACAAATACCGGACTGGTGGCCCCACAATAGGGATAAAACTTTTTCGCAGAAGAGAGTTTAACAAGACTCGTGGCCAGTCATTAAAATTAGAAGAAAAGAGGTTTAACCTTAAAGAGGTTGTAAAGGTAAAAATTTTTTCACCTTAATGCATTCTATGCATTAAGGTGAAAAAACTTTTGACAGTACCGCCGCCCCCAGCCCCCCCGTTTTACTTACCTGACGCCTCGAATCTTCGCTCCTCGTCCTCGTCAGCTTCATTGCAGCTCAGCCTGGTCGCTGATTGGCTGCAGTGGATGGATTGAAAGCAGCACAGCCATTGGCTCGCGCTGCTGTCAATCACATCCGATGACGCGGCGCGCCGGGGGGCGGGGCCGAGTGATACAGCGAGCGGCTATAGCCGCCGGCTGTATCACGGGAGCGCGCCCGCAAGCACTCACCACCGTGCGAGGGAGCTCGCATGAAGGTGGTAAATGCTTGCGGGGAGGAGCTGAAACAGCCGCCGAGGGACCCCAGAAGACCAGGTTCGGGGCCACTCTGTGCAGAACGAGCTGCACAGTGAAGGTAAGTATAACATGTTTGTTATTTTAAAAAAAAAAAAAAAAAAAAACTTTACAACCCCTTTAAACTACGTAGAGGGTTCTTTACTGTAAGAGCGGCAAGGATGTGGAATTCCCTTCCACAGGCGGTGGTCTCAGCGGGGAGCATTGATAGCTTCAAGAAACTATTAGATAAGCACCTGAATGACCACAACATACAGGGATATACAATGTAATACTGACATATAATCACACACATAGGTTGGACTTGATGGACTTGTGTCTTTTTTCAACCTCACCTACTATGTAACTATGTAACTATGTAACTACTATGTAACTATGTAACTATGCGACACCTTGAGATATGTTTTCTAATATGGTGATTTATGACATGTGAGCCTGGAGTAGTAGTGTTTGTTTAACTCTGTACTGGACCACACAAGCTATATACATTATATATGTTTTTCTTTAAACATAAGAAGGTCCAATTTTAAGAAATATGTCCACTGTTAATATATTGCTAGCTTGAAAGTCCCATCTATTATGTCTATTTATCTTGTTCCTCGAATTCTCTTTAATGGAGAGACTTTCCTTACTTTCTGACCTGTTGAGCATACCAGAAGTGACAGGACATTTCTTAATTGGGGTACAGAAAGTAGTAAAAATGTTACAGTGGTTCTAACCCTTAACCACTGAAAAAGAAACAGACCATTTGGTTGTAATTTGCATACTTTAGAAAAATGGTATTATATCTTTTATTAAAGTCAATGAAATGCCTTTTAAAAAAGTACCATGAAAAACATTTCAAAACCACTCTGTGAATTAGCTAAGGTCATAGCATATATTTGTGTGAATTAGTAAAGCTAAGTTTTTTTTTCTGTTAAATAAGCATAGAAGCCTGGAGAGAAAAGACTGAGACAACATTAACGCTATTGAAAGAAAGGAAGTTTTAAGGTTAAAAAGGCAGATGTCATTTAAAAAGCATGAGGCAAGGGTAAAAATAAAAAATAGCATTTTATTGCAGACATAAAGTATCAAAAAGAATAATGTGGTTTTCTCCAGTTTTATACAAATACAAAAATATATAACATATTATATAACATTGGTTGAATACTCTGATTAAAAGATTATAGCTATTTACAAAGAAAAAAGTTTTGTTGGGTCCACTCACTGCTCTAGTCAGCAGTCTCAGAGTTAAAGCACAACTTTCATTGTGACTATATGATATACGATACATAAAATGAGCATTCCTTCAATAAAATACAGTTGATGTCATATTGTTTAGACTGTGTTTCCCCGATCATCTATTATAGTGTGAAATGTGCCTCCCACTCTGAACTGTATAGACGTGTCGAGCTCACAGAGATATAAAGGAATTGCTATGTTTCTGGAACAGTGCTGGCCAACATACAAACAGCTGATGAATTTCTTGTTCCGATCACACTAATTGCCGATGGAAGTTTACAAAACATTTCAGGTTTTGGTTTACATGAATTTACATTCTTTCCACGTTAAAATGAATAACATGCGCAGAACTTTAAAATAGCATTGTTCATATACTGTATATTACTCCCAACCTCAAATACGCAACACATGCCTTTCAGGGTATAAAAGGCAAAAAGGGAGAGTTACTAAAAAGTATTTTTTTTTTCACTTTAGGGTCAATTCAATAAAGCATAATGTGCACAGTATTTTTATTTATTTTTGTCCATGTCTTATTTTGTAGTTTTAAGGACAATTTTTTTCACCTTAATCAAAGTTTTAATGCAAAAACAAAATTAAGCATGGAGACATGGATGGATAGGTGAATTTTCTTTGAACAATAACAATGAATTACATAGCGTTTTCAGATTGTGGTGCTCAAATAAAGTTTAGTTCTGCTTTAAAATAGCTCCTGCAGTTTAGTGAATTGACCCTTTAGTCCTGTGAATGTGCATGTGCTCCTGTATTTTTCTTTAGAGATGGATTCACAGGTCAAGTGAAACAAAAAAAAAAACTTATTTGATAACTCACCCCCCCCCCCCCCAGTATATTATTTTTTACTATTGTGAGTGGTATAATGTATTTATAAATTCTTCACAGTACAAAGTATAAATTTGCTGTAACTTCAGCCATATACTTTCTGTTACAGAGTATCAAGAACTATTCCACAGATCAGCAAACGTGTGTTCACTTGAGGCAGAGATAGGCAAATAATAAAAAAGTGATTTTGGACTTTGCATGCTAATAATATGGTCTAAAATTATAGTCATTTGTAGAACGCATGTCAGACATGCCTTCCAGTGAGTATTCTGATATTTCCACTGCTGCAAAATAAATGTGGATGTCTCAAAACAAAAATATAAGATATATGATTGTAATAAAACATCTGTTATAGATGCTTGCTACATAGTGTAATGCTTAATATTATGTTTAATATAAGCTCTATTTTAGCCCAATATTTTAGCCGGCTCAACTAAAACCATGTCACTATTATAATAAGAATGAAATTAAATTATGAGGTGAATAAAGCAACAACTACTCTGAACTGGAGTATAGTTTAGGAACATCTAGCTCACTATAATAGATGATTTTGTGGGTTTGGATCTAGCCTCTTACTGCCAGCATGTCTAACCGCACATTACTTGGCAATTAATGTGTTAAAAGGTCACAACTATTCTGGTTCCTGGCAGGCAAACCTCAGAAGCACTTCTGGGGCAGCTAATTTATGCACCTCTTTGAGTGTCTGTAATTAAAGCAAGGCCTTGCACACAGGAGCAACCATATCCTGTAGTGAGGTCAGGGGGCAGAGGAGAGACAAAAAACAGCTCGGGCACTCAGTGTGTGATAATAGCTGTATGATTCCACAGGACACCTCAGAATATATTAATTTGAGGGGCAGGGGGGTAAAGGGAGTAGCTAGGGTTGTGCCTCAGCTGAGGGAATCTAACCAGATGTTTTTGCTTCATTACTGCTGACCTCTTTTTATGTTGGTCTGTTAAACATAGTTACATTGCATACCCTTTACCAGGCTGTATGCAGGTGTTAGTTACAGATTTCCTCCACACAAGAAAACGACAAGCTTTTCTTATGTGAATTCGATACTCCTTTATTACAACCACATGTGCCAGATTTGACAAAACAAAATGATTTTATATGCAACAGGCAGTCCTATATGTTGCATATAAAGTTTTTTAATATCATTCAGATATTTATACAGCAGCTTGGGTTGAGAGGATTTTAAGAAATCTTTGTATTTGCTATACAACAAAATAACTTTTGGGAGGTACTGTAAGTTTAAAAGGACCATGTCACTTTTGGCTTAGATTAGTGAGTGAGTAAGGGTTACAATAAGGGTAAAATATCCCATGAAGCTGTCTGCTGTATTACAGGAGAGCAGTACACACACCAGTGGTCTATTTTTTAAGAACATATCACCTTAGTACATATTTATATTAAGTAACCAATTAGGTTTGCCAGAAATTAAAATAACAATTTGGCTTGGACCTGATTATGTATTTGAAGTGAAAATGAATCCCATAGTGTAAATGAGGGAAGAATTTGTAATGTATACTTTGTTTAGTTACCTAACGTCTAAAGTTGCATAAGTAATTTTTTAAAGCTTAAGAGACTATTGTGTGATTGTACTCAGACTCTTTTTTTTATTGCTAAAATACAAGTGCTATGTGGAGTTAGTTAATGAGGCAGTGCAAGAAAAACCATTATGATCTAAAAAAAGTCCATACACCAATGAATTAAAAAATCTGATTGATTGCTTTATGTTTCAACATGTTGTGCATTGATCTTTGCCTTATTAGAAAGTCCACTAATGTTCATTGGTGGTGTATATTTGTGTGTGTATAGGGCATATTTATTTTTTTTTTTTTTGGGGTGAGAGGTTTTTCTGAAGAGCAATGTGGAAGATGTTTTACTATCTATGCTCACTCATGGCTCCTTTGGTTTCTGTAATACAGCATTATCACAGGATCCTCCCCTAAAAGCAAAGATGCTCCATAGAGCATATCCTCTGCACTAAGAATTCCTTTCAAATGCAGGATGAGACAGAGGTATGTTTTCTTCTTATATTTCTAGAGAAAACATTTCTGATTCAGCATTACCATCATCTGTGTTAAACAGGCCCTCCATAGGACCTTTATAATTTTTCAGTTTATTTAATAAGGCAAAAAGCAATGTGCAAACTACAGTTACTCACAACAACCAATGAGAAGTAATCTTTCTTTGTTCAGACTGCTCCAAGGTGTAGCATTTAACTATTATGGATTTTCCAATAACCCTCAGCCTTTACATTGCTTTGTTAGTCTTGATTTTTACCAGACCTGTGAAAAGTATTCTGATAACACTGCCTTTTTAATTTAGAAGCAAGACGAATCTGTAGTTGGTTGTTAAGATTATGTTTCTCTATATTATAAATGTATCAGGGTGGGCATTTATGAAAAAATTAAGAAAATATTGAATCTTAGTCCCGTTTCATATCATTATCAAGACCATGCCATATATATGCAATGCATTAATGAATTCCATATTTTAGCCATTTAGAGCAAGAAAAAAGGTCAGTCTACCTGAAACAGGCGTTTCAGTTATTAGCAGATGCTTGATAGGTAATTAACCAGACAATTTCTTACATCACGAGGACTGTATTGTTGAATTGCCCTTCACTTCACAGTCTGCAACCTGCTTTGTCAATTTCAAGGGGACCTCACTCTCCCTGTTGGACTTTTTATTTTACATTATGGAATATATAATATAAGATGCAGGAACACGTGGGAAACAACCAAAATTCTCAGGAGGACAGGAACAGAGTTAGAAACTTTGACATAAAAAATGCAAGGAGCTACTTCAAACCCCCTGTTCTATCTACAACTAGAACAATACTTTTGGATGGACTGATCCTTTAATTCAAAAGTATATCTCATCATCTATCTTGTTTTATAATAATAATAAAGTTTGAAATTAAAGAGCATGGAAGTGCTGTGAGAGATGTTACACTTAGACATATCCAACTGTTGAGCGGGCCTTTCCTGTCTGTTAACAGAACACTTCAGTGACTACAAAGCAATGGTATGTCTTCCTATATTTGTATTATGGCACTTGCCTGTTAGGTTTTGGCATAAAAACAAACCCAATGTTTTGATGCAGGTTAAAAAAATATTCACAAAACCCCTGGAGGCAGCTGGAAAGGGGTTTTCTTTGTGTAGGCTGTGGAGAAATGGGAACAGATGGTGAATGCATTTCTGTGAACCTCAAAATTAAACATGGAGGCAGCTGAAAAACCGCTTTCACTTTAAAAAAGTAGCAAAAAAAGTTTGCTTTCTGAAACTATAATTGTGTTGTATTGTTACATGATAACATGTTAAACAGTGTTAACATATTATTTTTAAGGTTTTAGGCTTATTGCATAATAAAAAAGTCATATATATCTGTGCCTATCTTGACAGTACCATGTGCTTGTTGTACCAAAAAATAGCACCTGTAAAAAGTAAAGGTTTATTTTTTCCAGGAAAGCTGGTTATCTGCCCACACTCCACCTAGACAAACGCAGGGCCCTTATCTATATTTGATGAAACCTGTGACCCTTTCCCTAGAAAAGATAATATTTCAGTAAGTGCAAGGCATATCCCAACCTCCCTCCATCACAGCTCAATAAGTAGCGAAGGCTATATTAAATATATTTATATATATGTAAATATATATTTATATGTAGAGGCAGAAAAAGCAAGGGCAGGAATGATGAATGTATGGAATTTGGAAGGTTCAGATCTTGAACTACATTTTTAACTTTTGATAATATCTATCCTTCCAAATTCATAAATTTTACATTAAACTCACAGCATAAATGTCTGAACCTTGCAATGTATAGCTGAATGGGTTTCACCTATGGTTTTGATTGGCTTTGAAGGTACCTCTAGGACTCTGACTATGTCAGTTTCTGCTTATTAAGGATGTCCCGGCAATGTTAAGGAGTACCCTCAGGCCCTTGGCAGCATGGGGGTAATAAGGCTCAGCACAAGATACATTACAAGATTCTGGGTTGCAGGTGTGTAGGTGCCCATGGATGATGTGTCTTAACACATTTCATGCCGAGGTGGAAGCTGTACATCTGTTGTCTCCTGCTTACTTGTTCAAAGCTTTCTCCAGGTACTCCTGGATCCATTTAATCTTGGGGTCCAAGCAAATCTGTTTCCCATTATGCTTCAGACGAGCCCTATGGAGTAACAAGGTTGGAGTAAAAAAGGTTTAGGGAGAACTAGTACAGAAGGCAGAGAAACATCCATTATCAATGGGGACCAAATATGTAAATGCTATGATTTAAATGAACCTCTAATTTTCAGGACCTTGTCGCGTCCTACACTACAAACACAATAAAAAAATACTGATCACTTGAATGTTGACTAGCACTGAGATTATGGAGCTGACAAACGGTGGGAGCCTTCATCGGGACTGGACTTTTTTGGGGGTTTTTTCAGATCAGCGGTGGCGGCGGGCGGCGTGATTGACGATGGATCTACACTGGGGGAATTTAAAAAAAAATAAAGGGATTGTCAAAAACTGTCTTGTCTTTTTTTGCACTACACATTTTTTTGGGGGTGAATGAGTAGGGGTACCCTTACTCATTGTGAATGAGTAGGGGTACCCTTACTCATTCACATAGGGAGGCAGGATCTGGATCTTGTCAAAGGGGGCTTCTAGATTCCAATAATCCCCCCCGCTCGCAGACCCCCACAACAGTCCCCTGTCCCCATCAACATGGGAACCGTGTTATCGCATACGGTAATCTTTAGTGAATTGAACCCTTAATCATGACAGTCTTGTGTAAGCCTAGTTGTAATTTCTTCTGTAATAATTTTTGAATTAATACATAACCAGAAAAATGTGCTGGTTTTTTTACATTATTTGCCTTGAGTTTAGCTCTAAGGAATGTTTCAGACATGCCTTTATTTTGCCTTTCTAAAGTTTGTGCGATGTTTGTTTATACTTACACAATCTGCAGTGAGCAGTTGGTGGTGGAGAGGATCTTCAGGTGTTTGATATTGCTCTTGGCCACATTGGTTTCAAAGTATCTGCAGGGACATCGGTAAGTCAAGCTGACTGGTTTCTCTGTAGGATCAAAGGATAAACATTAGGAACGGGTTCCCCACAAGCAGCACATACATTTAACAACAATAAGTCAACACTGCATTCTTTACAGCAACTTCCTGGTAGAAACTGTTCATATTTTCTTTTGTCTGAGGTTATTATGTTGTTAAGCAATTACAGGAAAAACATAAAAACAAGGTATCTGAAAGAAAGCTTTTGGAATCAAGGGGATTTTAGTACTGTATTAAATACATGCGGAACTGGGTTTGCTTGACTATTTAAGAAGAGTCTGCTTGTAGAATAATAATTATGTTGATATGTGAGATTAAAGCCTTTATGAAAAATATAGCAACATGTACACCTATGGATGATGTTTTAAAATAACCAATGCTCCTTAACCTCCCTGGTGGTATGATTATTTCAGATTTTAAGTGCTGAAAGCGGTACAATTATTTTGCTTGGAAATTTGGCGTTTTATAATGTAGGCCTGTATTTCTTAGGAATGATTCACTTAAATCTGTCCAAACCAGAGTCTAGTAGACATCCCGGGTATGATAAAGTTTGAAAAATGAAATCATAAATTATAATATAATAAATCACTATAAATAATTATACCAAATAATAATAATATAATAATAATAAAAAATATTCAATAATGTAATCAAATCAAAAACACAGAAATTTGCTCAGTTGCAGAATTGTCGCTGTCATTACTTTTCAGTGTTTGATGACGGATCTCCCCACAAATCACTATCTCTCAATTCTGCGAGTGATTCTAATTTATTATCGCTGTTTTCTAGCTGGTCTAAAACCACTTTTGATGTAAAGGGACGGTTTTGGTTGCTATGGACAATCTCCAGTTTCCAGGCAGAAAGAACAGTTTTTATAATATAAAACTGCATGCATGGCACTGGGCAAACCACTAGGGACAAAGGGGGTGTGTAATTATTTGATACAGTACTGTAATCTGTAAGATTACATATACTGTATCTATACTATTTACTTTTTGAATTTGGCACTGAACTCCGTCCCTGTGCGTCGCAACGCTCGCAGGGAATGGAGCTCGGCACTGTGAATCGAGCGAGACACGGCGGCTCGCAGATCACAGCGGGGAGACATCGCAGGATCCAGGGGACAAGGTAAGTAACCTCTACATGGATCCTGCGATGCAATCCCGACTGGCTTGGGGTTATTGCTTTTGTTACTGAAAATCCACCCCGAGCCAGACTGGGGAAAACCGCCAGGGGGGTTAAAGTGATTGTAAAGGCTTGTTTTTTTTTTTTTTTTAAATAACAAACATATCATACTTACCTCCACTGTGCTGCTTTTTTTGTACAGAGTGGCCCCGAACATCCTCTTCTGGGGTCCCTCGGCGGCTCTCGCAGCTCCTCCCCACATCAGATAACCCCCTGGGAGAAGTGCTATCCCGAGGGGGTTACCTTACGGGCGCTTTCCTGAGTCCAGCATTCGGCGTCCATAGCCGCCAAATGTAAGACTCGGCCCTGGCGCCTGCATCATTGGATTTGATTGACAACAGTGGGAGCCAATGGCTGCACTGCTATCAATCTATCCAATCAAGAGCCGAGAACCCCGGGCAGAGAGACAGCACCTCCTCACCGGGTCAAGTTCCAGGGCTCAGGTAAGTAAAACGGGGGGGCTGGGGGGGCAGTCACTGCCAGGTGTTTTTTCACTTTAATGCATAGGATGTATTAAGGTGAAAAAAGACGAAGGTTTACAACTCCTTTAAGACTTTACAATAAAACAGCAGCAGTTTTTCTCTGTCTAGTATGCTGGCCATAAATTGATTGAAAATTGGCCAGCTCAGTAAGGACCAGGCGAATTTTGATCCATCTATGGTTGTTACTGCTCAAGAGAAGTTGGTCTAATGATTGGCTTCTCTCGAATGGGAATATTGGATAATTTTTGTTCGATCAGCACATGCAGCCAATCGGCTGCAGTGTTAATCAGTGTATTCTGATAGTGGAGGAGTCCCCACTGTCAGAATACAAAAGCATAATGGGAAGTATTACTCTATCCACCTCACTTGCCCGCTGGCTGATAAAAAAAAAAAAAAAGATCCATTTATGGCCAGCTTAACTCACAGAAATTGTGTTTTTTTGGTAGATACTATAACAGATACTTGAAAGATCACATCAAAATTAAAAACTTTTTACAGTAACCCCATTAAAGTTAAAAAAAAAGATTTATTGGTTGTGGAAATATATTACCAGTTCCTTTGGTCTGTATTTATTTCATACAGCCAGATTCAAATTTAGGTAAAATTAAGGAAAAAATATTGGTTAAAGCCAAAAATATTTTTTTTTAGTTTTGGATAGAGTAGGAAATGGATAAAACTCTTTATCAGGTTATTTTTGGTCACCTATGTCCCATTGCAGATTTCTCTTCACTTCCTATCATCTAGACCCCAAAGACAGTGAGAATAATGCCGCATACACACGATCGGAATTTCCGTCAGAAAAATCTTGGATGGTTTTTTCGACGGAATTCCGCTCAAGCTTGCCTTGCATACACACGGTCACACAAAAGTTCTCTGAACTTTCGGCCGTCAACAACTCGGTGACGTACAACACTACGACGAGCCGAGAAAATTAAGTTCAATGCTTCCGAGCATGCGTCAAATTGTTTCCGAACATGCGTGATTTTTTGCGCGTCTGAATTGCATATAGACTAACGCATTTTCGGATAGGAACTTTTTCCGACCGAAAAATAGAGAACATGCACCCAATCTTTTGCTGGCTGGAATTCCACCAGCAATAGACTGATGGAGCATACACACGGTCGCATTTTCCGACAAAAAGCTCTCATCTGAGTTTTGCTGGCGGCATTTCCAATCATGTGTACGTGGCAGAAGTCTTTTCTAACAAAGGAAACTCCCATGTACACAGTTGTCAGTAGAAAAACTGTTCTTCTCTATTTCTGTTTCAGTGACAAAATTTTGGATTTTCCCTCACTTCATGTTCAAATAGAGAGGGTACACATATGGACAGCAGGAAAACGTGACAGGGGTTCTACCCTTTATCTACTCTATCCACAACTAAGCAAAAAAGTTTTGTCTCTAGATACAATTTAATGTAGTCTAACTTGGCAGGATGTGACAAAAACACAGGGTATAGGTAGATTTGAGAACTGCTACTAAATGTGTGAAAATTTCAGTCATCCTCTTTCCTTTAACAGTAGAGCAGATTGTTTCCTGCCATGAATTTGCTGCATTTTGGTTGGTGAGAAATGTCACATTTGGTCCTAAAGTTTTTTAGATAAATCTTCCAATGTATGTGTTTTTGGCTGGATTGCTCAGTGATCTAATATCCACAAGGTACAAGGGCATAGTTGGGGAATGGCATTTGTAAAGGTTTGAAAACTTTATCTGATGAATTTTGTGTTTACACTAGGAAGCCAATGTCAGGGATATCTGCAAAACACCTCTCCCACCTTCATGGGCCTAGATATTAATAGTTGCCCAAAACTGTTTCCTACACATCCAGTTGCTCTCTAGGGCCTACGGTCAGCTTTAGCAGTGTCTAATGTACATCTGTTCATCTATTTTTCTTTCAATTTCAAATTATTATTATTAGTGTTATTATTATGATATGTATTATTATGTATTATTAGAATTACATTCATTATTATCTATTTTAGTTTTCTTACCATCTATTTTTGGTGAGAGATCTTATGTATGGCCGCCAGTAAACTGGCAAAAAACCCACCAGAATGTACAGTATAGAGACAAAGCACATAAAACTACTAAATAAAGTTTGAATTACCTAAGGCTACTTTCACACTGAGGCGCTTTACAGGCACTATAGCGCTAAAAATAGTGCATGCAAAGTGCCTGTAAAGCGCCTTTCCAGTCACTCCCGTGTGAATGCCTGAGGGCTTTCACACTGGAGCGGTGTGCTTGCAGGACAGAAAAAAAAGTCCTGCAAGCAGCATTTTCGAGGCATTGCGGGAGCGGTGAATACACCGCTCCTAAAACGCCACTGCCATTGAGATAAATAGTTAAAAGCGCCCCAAAAAGCGCTGCTAAAACTAAGGTAAACGCCGCTAAAAATAGTGAGTCCCTTTCACACTGAGGCGCTTCTAAACTGCCAGTAAAACACTGAGCGCTTTTGAAGAGCTTTTCAGGTGCTTTTAAAGAGCTTTCCATTCACTTCAATGGAGAGGGGCGTTTTTTGGCTACTTTCACACTGAGGCACTTTACAGGCGCTACAGCGCTAAAAATAGCACCTGCATAGCGCCTGTAAAGAGCCTCTCCTGTCTCTCCAGTGTGAAAGCCCGAGTGCTTTCACACTGGAAATCTTTGCAGCACTGTAGGAGCGGTTTATAAAAGCGCCGAGCTAGCGGCTGAATAGCACCGCTAAAACGACAGTAAAGCGCCGCTAAGAATAGCGGCACTTTACCGCCGAAGCCCGCTCACCCCAGTGTGAAAGTAGCCTTTCACCACCCTGCCAGCGCACTGCCTCAGTGTGAAAGCATTCATTGATTTTAATTGAAATAGGTTTTCGTGAGCTTTTTGGCGCTTTTTTCAGCGTGAAAGTGACTGAAAAGTGCCTCAGTGTGAAATGGGTCTAAATGTCTCTAGTCATTTCTTGGATGCATATTGATAAAGCAGTTAGTCCCCATTTTTCAGGCGCTTTTGGGCTAAAAATAGCGCCTGTTAAAAAAACCTCCCCTGCAGTCCCAGTGTGAAAGCCAGGGTGCTTTCACACTGGGGCGTTGCTCTGGCAGGACGTTAAAAAAAAGTCCTGCAAGCAGCATCTTTGGGGCGGTGAAGGAACGGCGTATACACGCTGTATTTAACCCTTTATTCGGCCGCTAGCGGGGGTTAAAAGTACCCCACTAGCGGTTGAGTAGCGCCACTAAAACGACAGTAAATCGCTGCTAAAACTAGCGGCGTTTTACCGTCAATGCCCGCCCCAGTGTGAAAGCAGCCTTAATGTGCTATTTACTATATGTTCATATCTTCCTAATGCATGTGTTAATAATAATATAATAATACATTTCAAACGTTTTACATTAGACATCTAACAAGGAACACAAGTTTGCTACTTCTTTTCTGGAAAAAGTAATGCAATATACAACACACATAACAACACCCTCCCCCACAAACACACACACAGATATGCCTACACAAGCTGTAGATAGTAAAGGATATAAGACCTTAGGGACTACATGGATAAAGAAAATACCAGAAAGATTAGGGTGGAACATTACTTAATTGCTTTATGTAGGCAGTGATTGCAATTAGACAAGATGAGGGAAAAGATAAGACAGCTCCCAGCTGTATTATGCCCTCCTTTATTGTTTTTAAACCTCAGGCTACAAAGAAATCTAAATTGGAAGTAGAGGAAACAAAACCCTGTGAGTCAAATTAAAGTTTACCTGCTAGAAAAAGAATAAACCCATTTTGTTAGATTGGGCATAAAAACAAAGCTAACCTTAGGTATTCATACCTGCGCATTCTGGGAACACATGCAGAGAGGCACATTTCCATGTTCATTCTGGGAACATACAAAAAAACCACTTGAAAACTGCAAATTAATTGTTAATGGCACTCCAAACGCAGCTAACAAACGTGTGTTTTGTCATTTGACAAAACGCGCAAAGCTCAATAGATCCCGGGCTGCTGAAAAAAAGTACTCAAATGAATAGGCTGCCCTGTGCTGTTGCAAAAAAAAAAAGTGTAAAAAAACTGTTGCCTTCGCTAGTAGATGCAGCAGCTGGGAGCACTGTATAAACTGCAGGTAGCCCCAGCCCCAGTATATAGCGATGTGTTCCGGCAGTGAGATGGGAACTTCCCTTCCCAAGATTGGCCGAGTGAGAGATTGGGATGTCATACACCTGCCTCTCCCCCTCAAGCTTTATATTTATTCGTAGAATACAAAGTTCACCGTAAAAGGATGAGCATCATCAAGCCTAACCTAAGTTTTTTTAGGTGTGGGACAGGAAGAATACAGTGCAGTATACTGTATGTAGCTAAAGCCTAGTACACACTATGAGTTTTTGAAACTGACAGCTCCGGTTGGTGCCACTGTACTAACAATCCAATGTTAGTACAGCCATCTCCCCCGCTGAGCTGTCGTGTTTTCACAATGGGACCACCCCCCCGCCAGAACACTCCGGTCAGCGCTCTCTGCCATTGGCTAAGAGCGATGATCGGGAGTCAGTCGGCTGCTGATTTTCCAGCATGCACGTCTGACAGAGGCCGGCCGAAAAACTGGCTTCTGTTGGACCAGCTGTTATACACACAGCCCAAATGTCAAACCATTTTTATTTAACTGGCCGGTGTCGCCAGACATTTGGCCCCTGTGTACTAGGCTTAACATAGTCTATAGAGTGCTCCCACCACTGCAACTCTTAGTGAAGGCAATGGTTTGTTGAGACCGGCTTGATCCAAACAAACTATTTGAACTTTGCTAAAAGCTGGAGATCAGCTTTAAGATAAAGCAAAAACATGGTTCATCTTAGAAGTACAATAGTTACTGTATGCCTATTAAAGTAAACCACTATCAGTAAATCATTATATAATTTGTTTTACATGGTGATATCCAATACCTGAGATTTCAGAAATTTTAGATAAGAATCAAAATGTCTCTGTAGTACCAAGCACCAAAGCAAGATGCCTCTGTCAAGAGGTAAAGAATTTTATGGCCAGCAGCTTGGGCACACCATAGATTAATTGATTTTCTTCCCTTCTACCATGGCAGGAAGCAAAGAAAATCGCTTGATTCCCCCATAAACACAGTCAGTGTTGATGAGGGAATGCCTACCGCATTCTGGGGGGGGGTTAGCAGTAATCAGTCATCGCATGCAGAAAAATCCGACAGGCTGGTTTTGCCCAAATCAATTGATGGATTGACTTGGGTACAATCAGCCTGATCATACATGAATCAAAATTTGGCTGGTCAATACGATTTCACTAAAATAAATCTATGCATCTAGTTATACAAACAATTTTGTTTACCTTATCTGCACTTATGTTATGAAACTTTCCGTGGCAGCATATTTCATATCAGAGATCTGTCTCACTATAAGAACTTGGGTATTGTTTTTGAACATCTATATTCTAAACTGTTACCAACAGCTGGGATTCAAATCTGTTCAGCAGAAATAGTCTTCTTCCCGGCAAGGTCTGGCAGCGTCTGCCGGACCTTCGGCCGGGCCTTCACAGCGCATGCGCCGCTGATGTCAGCGGTTGCATGCAAAGTGAATAACTCCTAAACCATACAGGTTTAGGAGATATTCATTTTACCTACAGGTAAGCCTTATTATAGGCTTACCTGTAGGTAAAAATAACAAAAAAGAGTATACAACCACTTTAAAATACAACTCTATTTAGAAAAGTTCATTTTAATTCCTGGAACCAACTTGTCTGTATACTTGCAGGAACTCATATGATATCCCAACTAGCTTTTGTACACAAAGCAGATATACAATATCTATTTGCTGCCTTACTAACAATTTTTGCTTCTGGCAAATTTTATTTGTGAGTAAATTAATCAAAAAAGTCCTTTTTTGCATTGTTGTTTATTCCAGCCTCCAGTGTGAATTGCCCTAAGGATGAAAAGAGTATATACAAATGACTGCAGTCCTTATTCAAAGCAATAGGACACAGTTTAAGGGCCAGTTCACATCACATGTAGTCCAGTGCGTTTTTTTAATGCATCAAAAATGCATGGAAAGTAGGTTATATGGTTTTTAATGGCATAGTTCACACTGGTGCTTGCAGTTCCAGTGCGTTCCAGTTCCAGAAAAAAAGTAGAACATGCTGCATTTTTCCTGCACTGGACTGTACTGGACCAACTAAAACGCAAAAAACGCCATGGAACGCACCTAAACGCACCAAAAATGCACTGGAACACACGTCCTTATTTAAGGTTATGAAAAAAAAAGGGGGTGTGCACTGGACTGCATCAAAAATGCACCAAAAACGCATCAAAAACACACTGGAACGCATCAAAAACGCGCCTGGAATGTATCCGGACTGCATTTCTATAGTGTGCACGGGCCCTTAAGCTAAAAGCTGAACTCTAAAAAACTATTTTTGGACAATTGCACAGCAAAAATATATTAGCACTAATGAAGCTTGTCCTGTATGTGGCAGCCATATACAACATTTTCTATTCTTTTCACCCAATACAAGGCATTCTGTGAATGTAGAAGGAGTATCACAATCTCATCTCCTCCAATCACAAAATGCCTTGTACCGAATGAAAAAAAATACAAAATGTTTATGAATGGCTGAATTGCCTAATGAGTGAACCGCTGTGAGAACTGTACTGGAGCTGTGAGTACTATATGGTCCCTGGAAATGCTTCAATGTAAGGATAATACTAAATATGTGCCCTATAAATACATATACTGATATATAAATAATACTGACACATAATCACACACATAGGTTGGACTTGATGGACGTGTGTCTTTTTTCAACCTCACCTACTATGTAACTATGTAATTATGTAAAGCATGGTTGAGATCATGTACATGTAGGCATCTGTTTAATTTAGGCACTCAATATTATAATGAGGGTTTACAAAATAGTACATTGATGCACATTTTGCAATATTTAACTAAAATTTTATATTTGTCATATTATTTTTATATATTAATATACTAATCTGTACAAGTTCTTCTACTTTTATGTATTCCACAGTTCTTCAAATATATAAAATTCATACACCTGGAGCTTATTGAGGACCATCACAGGCATAACGTGTGTGGATATGCCCAGCGGTGATTAGCATTTTTCTGAGGACTGATTTAGGTGTTATGGTTTTGTACAGCTACAATTTTTCACACATAATTTAAAGTTTCCTTCTTCCATCCAGGATAGTCTTTTGTGCCTCATTAACAATGTCACAGCATCCTTTTCAATGATAACATAGGAACTAGCATAGTCTTTGTTCATCTTTGAAGACCTATCATATTATCCCACTAATCCGTATCAATAACTAGCCACACTCCCTTACCTTTGTGTCCATCCTTCTCACATACATCATCCCTGTTTTACTAAGGTAAAAATGGCAGGCTGGAATGTCCTGAAATGATGTCTTAATGTGCCATTAGTGAGTGCCAGAACACACAAGACTGCACAACAGTCTCTGTTAAAATTAATTGCAGCTGCATTGTAAACTGAGCTGCCAACTAGTCAATGAAAACATTGACTTCAGTGGGAAGCTGTAAGGCCGTAATTTGCCAACTAGGAGAAATGTCAGCATGTGTAAATTATAATGAACATTGTGAGGCAAGCTCATTTCATTCCTGCTACCTCTACATTCTTTTTTTCTCTGAAATTGGTATTGTAACAAAAACATACACATTTCTTAAATCTAAGTCAGTTGGGTTGATTCACTTTACACTTAGCTTAGTGGATACTATGAAGCTGTGTTCACTGCAATTATCTGATCACATGCAACCAAAAAAAAAATTGTATTCATTTCATTTGATTGAGCATTCAGAGTGAATGTTGCTTCCCCCTATTTACTAAGCGATATTTAAAAAAAATGTTTTTTGCAAAGAGTACATACAAATATAAAAGTATTTGCTTAGTAAACAGTGTGTAATCTTTTAGCAGTTTAACTGCAAATAACTTTTCCCATTTTCTTTTTAAATAGCAATAACTAAACTTGACTTTTTTTTTTGCACCTGAACTTAAGTCTACTGCAGGTACTAAAGCTTACCACAGATGGATTGAAATATAGCTTTCGTGAGAAGTCGGTCACGAATAGGCCTGTTTGAAAATGTTTGTTTGATCAGTGTATTCTGACAGCGGAGTCCCCACTGTCAGAATTCAATAACAAAGCATGAAGGATTCCTCTATCCATCCATCTCAATTGTGTGACTGGAGGACCAGTTCAGTTTTTTCAATCAGCCTGCTGGCTGATTGAAAAAAACGAATCCACATATGGCCAGCTCAATGTTAAAATCCAAGTATGATATGCACATTTCTGTGTTCACTAAAGGTAAAAGCTGATTGCTCATGTCAGATGAAGAACATATGATGTTTTCATATTGTTGGGACTAACTTTGTCCCTATGTTGCTTTATTTAGGCAATTTTTTTGATGTAAAGTTTCATTTGGCTACAGTGGGAACTCATTCTACCTTATATTAAAGTGGAACTTTGCCCATAACAACTTGATAAAAAAATAATGTTCTTTAGCACGGAACATGCATTCCACAATAATTATGATACCAAAATTAGTGTGCTTTAAATTGTCTCCAGCATTGCTCGCTCCAGTTTATTGTTGCCAGAGGCTGCCATTTTGCTGAAGCACAGAGCCCCTGAGCAGCTGTCAGCAAATCGGCCTCTAGTGGCTCTGATTTTCAGCACAATGCCAAATATGGAGAGTAACTGAGCATGTGCAGAGCAGGGTGAGACAGTGTATTACTGGATTTCAAACAGCATAGGCACTTATCTTTAATGTTCTGCATAGCTATTCCTGCAAAAGGGGCCAGCAGGACTTAATTTTCCTAATAAAGTTCCACTTTAAATATGGCAAAAGTGAAAGTGACTAGTGCTGGAAAACAAGTCATACATTATTAAAAAACAATCCAGTTCTGTCCTGTGTCCTGTGTGCTCTGCATTGCTTTCTCAGTTTTATCATCCCTGCCCAGGTTACCTCTGAACTACAGAACACCTTTCCCTTCAGTTATGGAGATGAGAAGAGGGTAAGGTGTCCCGTAGTCCTAAACATAATTTTTGTCTTAAGGCGACAAGACAACAATGTTTTACGGACAGCACCACCTATGAAAATAATGGAAAATAAGCATGGAAAAGAAAGAATACTATGGCAGCCACCACATCTAAGGACCACTAAACTGCAACATATTGCATTTTTTGTTCTTGGGCTCAAACACAATTTAAGGAGTTATCTACGGGTGCCTGGCAGTCATTAACCTAGGGAACTGTCTGCTATTCAGACCTCCCATAAATAGAAAATTATTTCAAGTTGTACATTCCTGTCAGTATGATAACATAATTTCTAAAGGACAGTATTATTTATTTCCTTGTTTGAAACAACACATAAAAAAGTAAATTGTATTTTCCAAAAATATATATCCAAGCAAATACTTTCAACAAATATCAGTACAATGTACTAAATTTAGGCAACTTTAGCAATTTAACTTTCCCATACTGTGCATGTGTGAATGATCAGACCCCTAGGAATTATTTTTTCCCTTGACCTGTAAGCCCATGGTACAATGCATCTCAGTGTACTCTCCACAGACTGTGAACTGTAACCCTGACTTATTGCCACACAGAAAATATGGAAACTGATGACAAATTCCAACCTGACAGTTTTTGTTTGGCTTCACCAGTACACCAGGGCTGACTTTATAATCAAATTATTCTCAAGATGGTCTTGCAATAATAAAAAGTTATTAAACCATAATGTTTAATAGTCTAAAAGTAACTAAAAATGAAATAGTAATTAGAGAGTTCAAATTTGAATGTATTTCGCCTTTCCGATTTTCTACAGCCATACAAAGAAATAGTAAATGCAAATGGAATTCAACTAAGCCCACAAAATGTTTTATATGTTTCTTATACATGGTTTTATGTGCTAGTTGTATTTGGAAAAATAGCATTTTTATGAATGACATTCATTCCAATATTACAACAACTATATAAGGGCAGGAGTTTGTAGTCAATAGATCAAGAATTCCCTACAGACTAATTGCCCTTTATATACAGTGAATCGCCAGTATAAGCTTCATATTTGTTTTTTCTCCCCTTTGGCAGAATAATATGTATGTTCAGTAAGGCCAAACAGGATTTTCTAGAAGATATAAACAGAAAAGGAATGAATGATTGGAGCAATATGTCTGAGAGAGTCTTTGGATTGATCCAGTATAGGTTTAAATATGTTGGCTAATTTACAACATCCTAAACCCTTTATTTATGCATTTGAGGGCTGGGCAATAGTGATGAAACCCATCTCTGGATTTAATATTTTAATAAAGCTTAAAAAAAACAATGAAGTATATTTATATTATATATTCTGCACAAACATTTCATATTTGGCCCATTCAGCAGACAATTGATTTGTCTGGTATGGCTGCAGATTACTTGGACAGGACCATATTGTTTATGTATACTGTATGTACTGTAGTAACTGTTAAATATGACATAGCATCAAACCAGGTCCAAAGAGAAACTATAAAGTATTTTCTATGAACATGTATTTTGAGCTATCGTAATGTATGGTATCTAATGTATATCTTGGAATAATTGTTTTAAATGGCTTTAACATTGTTTATATGTCTAATGTACTTTAATAACAACACTGTTTCTTCATGTCCCACTGATGATTAGCTAGGTTTTACTGCAATCTCTTAGTCTGCCTTATCAACAACTGCTGAGATAAAATGACTGAAGTAAAAGCACTATTTACATTTAAAAGTGTTCTGTTCTTTAAGCTGGCCACTGTGCAAATTTTCCTGATAAACTGGCCAACATATACTTCAATGGGTGTCCTTGTTGGCTCCATCCCTGCCCCATTTTTCAATCGAAGGAGCTAGGTAGAAATTTGTTGGGTGAACGGCACACGTTTAAATGTCTGGGTATTCTGGCAGCTGCCACTGTCGGCTGTCAGAATGCAAAAGCCAAGCAGGGGGATTCATCCTTCCAAGCTTTGTAACATGGATGGAGGAACTTGCAGTCTCAATGAAAATAATTATGTATTTTTTTTTGTATGTGAGTAAATATCCCATACCCTTTTTGTTTATTGGTTATTGTATTAACCTCAATGTGAGATATATTAAATCTGCAATAAAGCATTGCTCTAGTAAGGCCACATCTAACATATGGGTCCATTTTTGTAAAATGGGCATGGGAAGGGCTCAAATGCAAGCAATTATATTAATAAAAGGAGAGAAAAAGTTACGTTCAGTGAAAGATTTGACAAACTGAGTATGTTAAGCTTGGAAAAATAATTTTTTTTAGGTAACTTAAGTAACACATTTAATATATCTAAGGTCAAGAGAACATAGATTAGGATTGTAAAAAGGATTAGGGGAAATGGAATGAATATGGAAGAAAGAACATTTTTCCATCTGTTTAGGAAGGGGTAATTTACAGTAAAAGTGGGTAAAGTGCGGGACATTTTACCCAATTAAGTGGAAATTATAAAAACAGTAATGGATTTGAAAGAAGGACTGGATAATTTTCCTGCATGTAATAAAATCTAAAGTTATAATATTGAAAGGCCAAAACTGGATAGATATCATTAAGAGGAGAGAGGAAACCACATTGCGATGTAAAATCCAGTGTTCCAAGTTGCACTCTGCAAATAAGTCCTTGGTTGGAATGAAATGCATTAGAAGACGGAGGTTCAGGTGGTTTGCCTGTGCATCAGATGCATTAAAAACATGTAATAGTGTTTTTTACTGGAGAGTGTGGCTTCCTCTCTCCTCTTTATGGCTTATGTTTCAAGAAGATGACAGAGCGCTGGATGAGGCAGGACTTATAGTTGAGACTGGGAGTGTGTGGACAGATGATTAGCAGTGGAGTGCTGGAGTACTTGATAGGTAACAGTCATTTCTGTTACCTAAGTAACTAAAACTGTAACTATTTAGAATGAAGAAGAAGCAGATTACCCACATATTCCCACTACTGTATTTCCCTGAAAATAATCCCTAACCTGAAAAAAAGACCTAGCATGATATTTCAGGATGCTTGTAATATAATCCCTACCTCAAAAATAAGCCCCAGTTAAAGATGTTGTAAAGTCAGAAGTAATCCGCTCTGTTACAGGATTATATAACGTGCAGTGTGTGTGTTTGTGTAAAATTATTATGCAAAATACTTTGTTTACAGCGCCAATGTACACTCACGTGACCTCCCGCTGCTCTCATCTTCTCCTCCCAGCTGACTTCAGTGGGGGATCTTGGCCCCTCCCTCTGCAGTGCTCGGAGTGTTGAAGAAAAAGTAAGGTATTTTACACAAACACACATACTGCACATTATATAATCCTGTAACAGAGCGGATTACAGTATTTCATAATGCTACAGACTCCTGAGCTGACAAGTAGGGAGATGCATCTTTTGTAGCCAGAATTAAAGCTCAAAAGTGGAACTTCCGCTCATTTGTTCCCCCCCCCCCCCATTGCCACATTTGGCACCTTTCAGGTGGGATTGTGGAATGGGTACCTGTATATGACAGATATCCTTCCCCACTTCCGGAGCCGGCTCCGTGGCGCTGTCGTTCGGAAGTTTGCCCCCCTCCTCCTTCCTCAGCCGCCAGGCCAATTAGAAAGTGCAGTGCTCTTTGCGCATGCGCAGTAGGGAACCGGCTGTGAAGCTGAAAGGCTTCACTTCTTGTTTCCCTTACCAGGAATGGCGGCGGCAGCACCTGACAGCCGATCTGAAAATAGGCTGGGGTGCTGACATTGAGGGAACCCCAGACAGGTAAGTGTCCTAATATTAAAAGTCAGCAGCTATAGTATTTGAAGCTGCTGACCTTTTCTTTTTTCATGAGAGGGGGAGAGAACCTCTTTAATACAAAACCTGGCTTTATTTTCGGGGGAAACACTGTACAACCACATATTGAAAAAACAAAAGCATTGGTTACAAAAATGCTCAAATTCAGGGACGTGTGAGAGACAAGTGAGATTTTCTCATTGTAATGTGTCTGTTTTGATTGCTAGTTTAAAAAGCACTTGTTCCTTTACACTCATGTTTTTCTCATCATAGTTATAGATATGATTTACAGATGGCACATATATTCATGGAGGTAATGATCATTAAATGGTAAACTTTTTGCCCTTACTGTATCTTACATCAAACACAGATGAATGCTTTTCTGGGGAAATAGAGAGGAAAAATAACTTTGTTGACAGAAAAGAATGTCAATATCAAAATGTCTAAATTGACAGAGCAGGATATAAAGAAATCCCAGATTGCCTTATAAATTATATACTCAGGCCAAGTGTAACTTGATTTTCTACAGCTGGGAATGTTTACAAAATTAGAAATTCTTAAAAATGTAGACATTTTAAAAGAGAAGAAACTATTGGTTCAGTATGAAGATGTGCTGCTTACCCATCAAAAGCATATATAAAAGGCAGGAAGCATTGAATTAAAAAATAAATTAGTATGGGCTAGTATTTGATCTTTCTGCCAATAACATCAGAGTGAGGCAACAAGGTACTAAAAAGGCTACATTCTAAACTAGCTTGGCTAGAGTATTTCTGATTCTACACTTTGTAGAATCTACACTTTGTTTGGTATAAAAATAAAGAAATGAATTATTTAGTAAAATCACTGTTAAGCTATTTATTACTATATTTTCTAGTTATTAACGCTTATATATGCTTATATGCTGAATGCTTATATGCATGAGCAAGCGAGCCTGCTCAAAGGCTGGCATGGAAAAATAAATGTTGGTGTATGTAAACTCACCTTTAGTAAACCATACCCAGTGTTTTTGATATAGATGTATCCATATTTCTTTTAAATACCTGTTTACAAGTATGACATCCACAGATCTAGACTACTGAATTGAATGCTTTAGTACCAGATAACGAAATTATTTTGTCTCTCTTTTATTCCCAGTGGTGGTCTTAGAGAGCATTTTGAGATGTACAGTAGCTTTGTGTTATATTTCAGCAACAGGAATTTGAAAATAAAAGACAGATTCAGGTTAGGTACCAGTTGATGTAGTCTCTCTTATTAGCTATAATTACCCAATTTATATGTCACGTCATCACTGGACTCCCTGCTGTTAATTTTTTTGATGTCAGTGAAGCTAAGATGGTGTGTAAAATTGAATCTTGTAACTCACGCATGTAAAACTTTGAAAGTTTATTGATGTACATAGAGGTCTATTGGGGTGGGGGGTGGTTAAGATTCTTCAGCTTTAATTTCTACCCTCATGGAGGTATTTGCAGCCAACCTTAACATTTTAGTTTTTAGAGGAATGTCAACTCCTCTTATCTTCAACAGATCTGCTACCATTACCCTACAAAGTGAACAAACACATATGACATGGAAAGCAAAAGACTTTCCAGTGGGGTCATTTTGAAAGTTAAGTGGTAAATAACTGTCCAAGATCAATTACTTTATTAGGTCACAGCAGATCATGAACTCCTTGACTTTTCTACTAGTGTATGATAATTCTATGTCAGCAGGAGGTCAGTAGCTGTTTTTATGGTCAAAGGCCAACCTGTCATTGACCCCAACAGTGACATTGTCATAACTCTATTGTATTATCAGTGATTGTTTTTGTTGCATATAGAATATATTTCATTTGCCTTTAACTGCCCCAAGCAAACATGCTACACTTAAATTATCTCAGTATAAGCACACTTGTAAAAACAGTCTTTTTTGGGTTGACCATTCTGCTTAAAAGTCATCGAGCTAAAAACACTGTATTAAAACTCAGACAAGGAAAGCATTAAAGTTAATCAAATATGCACTGTAAGCAAACAGATATTTTTGTGATTTGCGCATGTTAAATTGTGAATATACTGATATAATTACCATGGCAGCAGAAGATTTAGCTGCTTCCAGGCCAATAACGCCTGTAGTAGCCCCTAATGTTATTCTACCACTTTTTCTCTTGGTCATAAGAGTTGATTTTTTGAAGGACACCTATAGGCATGAGATAAATGGTGGTATCCTAGCCACTACAATAATGCCGCATACACACGTGCGGATTTTCCGTTGGAAAAAACTTGGATGGTTTTTCCGACGGAATTCCACTCCAGTTTGTATTGCATACACACGGCCACACAAAAGTTCTCTGAACTTTCGACCGTCAAGAACACGGTGATGTACAACACTACGACGAGCTGAGAAAATGAAGTTCAATGCTTCCAAGCATGCTTAGAATTGTTTCCGAGCATGCGTAGGAATTTTGCGCGTCGGAATTTGTACAGACAATCGCATTTTCGGATAGGAACTTTTTCAGACCGAAAAATTGAGAACCTGCTCTCAATCTTTAACTGGCGGTAACTCCGCCAGCAAAAGTCCGATGAAGCATACACACGGTCGCATTTTCCGACCAAAAGCTCTCATCAGTCTTTTGCTGGCCGAATTTCAGATTGTGTGTACGGGGCATTACAGTTAGATTATAAGACAAATGTTTTTTTCTTTTGGGCACTCTGCAGACATGCACTGACCAATTAGTGTAGGTATTACTGCCATGTTTTTTCAGTACATGGCAGAACAATCCAATCCTAAGGTCTACTGCAAATTTCCAACTGTGATTATGCTGTGCCTATGTTAGCCCAACAATCTCTTACGCTCCCAGGTTTCCTCCAGCAATACAAAAAAAATGTGTAGAATATTAATTTGCAGGACTTTATAATGGTTACATCCTTAAACAAAAAAAATTATGATTCTGACCACTTCTTGCAGTATCACAGAGGGGTATTTTATCACCTAAAACCCAACTACTACTGCTACTTTCTTTTTAAATGTCCCCCAGGTTATGATAACTACAAAAAAAAAAAAAATACTCACCTTCAACCTGGAGCCACCCAACTCTTCTTCACTACAAGAAGTCCTTAGTCATCTGGGTTGAATGATGCCCACTGCCATTCACTCTGGAAGACTGAGAAATTATTATAAATGAAGGACGTCATGAACTCATCCCTGAGCACAGCACCATGCACTCACATGTGGTGTAACTGCCATCTAGGACCACCCACCAGAGGACCACGGAGAAAGGAGATCCACCCAGTGAGTCCTGTGACTGGACAGAAGACATCTAAACAAAGCATAACTTAATGCCAGTAGAGGCCTTAAGGGGAGAATGGTGGCCACTGGGGGGTATAGGGCAGAGATGGGCTTTTAGTAGATGTTAAACCTATTAGAAATGCCATTTGGCTTGTCTAAGCATGGTGCATCATTGCCACTTTTTAAAAATAAAATATTTTCACTTTGTATTGATATTTTATTGCATCCCTGTGATGCTGATCTCATGTAGCTTCTATTCTGGCACTTTCTGCCTAAATGTATGTTTTATAGTGAGGGCTACATATAATTTCTCTGGGTGTATTTCTAATGCTTCCAACAGTAAATCTTGTTAGAGTAATGTGTGTTGAAATGGCTTGGATGACTGTGTAACAGGGTGACAATTAAGAGACAGGAACACAATATTGTCATCCTATAAGAGGAAGTGCTTGAATAAACATCCTCATGGCAGGATCGCCGAGTATTACAAAATACAAATTTAATGAAGGATGTTGATTTAAAAATATTATAAATGTTTTTTGAAATTATACTAGCAAGTTAAAGAGAAGACTTTAGTGATAGGGCTTACATATACTTTAATGATGGGATTTAAATATATTTTAATACTTGAGATTTTAGTGATGGGGTTTACATATATTTTAACACTATTCAGGGGTTTATTGTTAACTAACTATATCAATACCTTCTTTAAGGGGTCTACATATAAAAAATACACCATGCGAACATGTCAATCATTTGCACAGGCTCCATGAATCGTCACCATAATTTACCGAATGGGTTTATTTCCTACAATTGTCATCGCCATCTAGTGGCGATAATGCTGTATTTTTCTTGACTTGGGTATTTTTAAAAATACAGCAGTAATTCCACTAGATGGTGCTCACAATCCTAGTAATTTTTGTGTACAAAGGCCCCTAAGATGTAGAAGCTAATCAATAGTTACGAAAACCTTACCTAGTAATTAACCCACCTGAGAATGGCTGATCCAGTCCTCACACTTTTATCTATCCATATAAATGAATTCACCAAATGTTCTAAATTAAAAACTTTCTTTCCATAATAGGGCTGTACAGTAAACATTTAAACATTGATTGTTATCATTAGTCTTCCCAGAGGGTCGTTCTAAATGTTTTTCTAACAGATCCCTGTGAGCAGGGTAATGGTTTGTGGCATCTGCCTGCTGTTATTTGACTTATTTGGCCAGGACTCTCATTCCTAGGATGTTATGCACCTGTATATATTTTAAAGTTATTTTTATAGCCTTATACAGTATGTTCTTGTTTATTCAGCTCTGCAGAATAGGCTGGAACTACCTAAATCGGTTATAATTCCTCTTTATTTTGAATATCAAATCATATCACATGTCCATACTTTTTCCTATATGGAGAACTAAAGTGAATATTTACACCATGTTTTCGTGCAGATTTTCAACTCATTTTGGGTAAATAATGTGAGCAGCCAGGGAGCTGTAAAAATAGACAGTGGAGCCATGGTTTTACCACCCCCCAACTAGCCAGCTTCAAGTTGACATGGACAGGGGCTTGATGCAGCAGAAATCTATGCAGTAGGTTGCTATTGGCATATAGTTCCACCACCAAACCTGACCTATTGAGAGAACAGGTTGATTCCGTAACTGTGAGCCAAGCACTTGGCTTGCGGTTGCAGCATGGTATTCCAAATAAAAATCCCCTTTCAGTTGCAGTACGCAAACACTGTAAACCACAGGGCTGAACGAGAGAAATCACCTAATTCCCCCGTCCACACTAAACATCACGCATGATCGAATTTCCCTAGCTATTTCCCATGAATACCCAAACAGTAAATGCAACTGATTAGACAAAGACACTGCCAACAATTTTCTGCACAGCTCCTTTAAGCCCTTGTTCACATTGAATGCGGCTCTGCAATTGTGCTACATCTGAAATTGCACGATTTCAAAGCTGCATGTCGGTGCGACTTCGAAAGACATCTGTGTGGCTTCATCCATGGATTTTTATGCAAGTCGCACCTGAAATCGCCAAAAGTAGTGCAGGAACTACTTTTCAAGTCGGCGTTGCACCGATTTGAACAGTGCCATTGCCGACAATAAGGTGCGACATGTAATGCGATTTGACCTGTCAAATTGCATGACAAGTCACCCTGGTGTGTATAGGGGGTTATTTTCAGATTGAAGGATGTCAAGTGGAAGGATGCTGACACAGCAACCTATGGCTCAGATTTCAGATTTTTTTTTTAGGAAGTGAACAAAACTTTCTCTTTGTATGGCCAGGCTAAGTTCACACTGCTGCAATGATGTAATGCACACACCAGCGCAAAACACAAACATTTTAATAGCCCCCCCAAAGCACCTTGCCAATGCACATGCTTTGCAGCGCACCACAACACATGGTAACACACTATTGTGTCTTGTGCACTGCATTACAAAAAAAATCATATCTGCACCTTTTTATTGCATTTTGATGCATTAGGCTGCCAATTCAAATGAATGGACTGCCTCAGTGAAACACAAGTCAATGCGTGACTTTGTAGATAAGTTAACCCAGATGCTCACAGTAACTTTGGCGATGATTTAAAAGTGAAGAGTGCAAAATTTGGTGCAGCTCTGTATAGAAACCAATCAGCTTCCAGATTTTATTTTGTCAAAGCTTAATTGAACAAGCTTAAGTTAGTTTGGCTATACATTATACAATATTCTGTTTCAAGTTTTCTTTAGATTTACCAAAACCATATAATATGAGGTCTAACCTAAAAACTTTCAATTTGCATGCAATCAGGCAGGCCCTTGCACTACATAGTTAAAGGTAAATCTAAAGGTAATTGAGCAAGAAAATTGTATAATGTATGGCCAGCTTTAGAAGCTGATTGGCTACCATGCACAGCTGTACCAGATTTTGCAGTCTCCAGTTTTAGTAAATCAACCCCTTTATGACTTATGATGTGATAAAAATTTACTTTGCAAAACCGTGTTGAATAATTCTTAGGACCATCCAGGCACTGGAAGCTAAGACTCAATGAAGCCTCTAAGCAGTGTTTTGTTTTTCTTGTGTGTTTTTGTAGTCCTGTGCCTCACATGTTACAGATTTGTTCAAATACATTAATTATTATATTATTATTATACAGTATTTATATAGCGCCAACAGTTTACGTAGCGCTTTACAACTTGAGGGTAATAAGTGATGATGGTTAGTTTGCACAGTTGGTTTGAATAAATTCATGTATATATTTACTCATTTGATTCAAACTTTTCCTTACAGCATTAGCAACAGCTAACATGTCCCCTTTATTGATGTATTTTAATAGTGCTAGTTCTAACATGAAGTTGAGCTTGTGATTTTGCTCGAGGGCAGAAGGTCTTTTGTGGCACCTGAGGGCATGGTGGAACCATACTTAAGCAAACACAAATGTATTACCATATGTAGTGGAGAAAACAATAAAATGTACCTTAATGACCATTCATATGCATGAACTCTCAGATCTGTGGCAGATGACCTGAAATGTAGCTTTTTGTGTTTTTTAGGGTATAATATCATATGTATAGTTTGATTTTGTGCAGGTTTACTATAAGTGATGGGATCATGCGGGTCCCCCTCCCCACCCCAAACAACACATACACTTCTCACCTTTGTTGTGCAAACACCTTTCCAAACTTCACAATCTCGATAGAGCACAATTGACTCTGATTTCAAACTGTCAGTTCTTCAAACAAAATTCAGCTACTGCTCTACTGAATGCATGTAAAGCACCAACTGCTATCATAATTGCCGAGAGCTTTAATTTGATAATTATTCAGACACCCAATTCTGTCCCAGAGCTTTCTAGCTGGAAATACAGTAGCCTGTATTTATATTCTGTAGTCCAGTATGTACATTTTCTTATATATTTTTTTTTGCTTTCTAACTACAGTATGAAAGATTTTGAGAGTGCGTGGTAAAATGCTCATTTTATTTGTGTTTGTTTTATTGTCAGCACTAATGTTAGCAATTGGTGTCTGCATACATTTAGTATCTGAAATTTGTTTGAAGAGTAGAGAGCCAGGAATTAGAGTGAATGGTGCTCAGGGGAGCTGATGGAGGTAGAAGGGTGTTTGCACTACAAAGGACCCCCTTTCCTCAAGAACTTCTTTTATCTGCTGTAATGGTTCATCAGAGCCCTTCTCCACTTTCCCCTGTCTGTTTGTTCTTATCCATAGGAAAGCTTGTAAAATAGAATGGCAATTGAGTCTCATTAGGGGGATACTAAAACCGTGTTGGTTGAGCTTTGGACGTGCCTGTAAAAAAGCACCCAAGGTGCTCTTCTCCCACTGCTCCAGGTTGGCATAGCGGTGTGCTGCAAGAGACAACCTTTGGCAATGGCACTGCCATGTATGTGAGTGGCTAGTATGATTATTCTATGCCGTAATCCTGTTGTAAATGTCTGGATCTAGTCACAGGTCAGCAGCATTAGGATAGATGCTTCCATAGCAATCAACATAGAACACAGAACAGAGAGAAGGAGAAAAATCCATGTTCAATGCCTACACAATAATTGTTTGGAAACTGGTTTGTGTCACCCGACTTGCAAATGGATATATATATTTATATTTATATATATATTGTGTATGTAGCCAGCGTAAACCCATCCTAGTATAAAGTCTTCTGTGACATAGTCTAATCTCCTTAGTCCTCATGCACACTAGCGTCAAAAACATTTAAATGTGCTTTTCAAATTAAGAAATTTTTTTATTACTGGTCTGCTTAGCGTTGGTTTTGTGGAGAGGGAGGCCCACTCAAAATGAATGTTGCCACTCCAAAAATGTGCCACAAAATGCAGGAACATCGAAATGAGAGGAAAAATTACATTGGAAGCATAAAAGTTGCTTATGCTTTCCAGGAAACTTCTGCAATTTGAAAAGTTATATGCAAGTTTGTAAATGTGCATGAGACCCTAGACAAGGATTGTGTAGGGGAATGTTTACACAAGTGTGTGCAAAATAAATACGTGCTTCAAAATATGTAAAATGGACTTTTATGCATCTACTAATCTATCAATTGCATGTAAAAATGCATAAACAAAATACAAAGCACCTCAGATGTATAAATGTGAACATATCCTAAGCCTGCTATTACTAATAGTTGCTGGGTTTGTAAAGCGAATTGTGCTTTGTACATGTGGGGCAAGTCCTGAGCTACTAGCTAGGCCTCAAGGGTTACTCGCCACCAGTTGCCCCGCCCAACCCCTACCTTGCCCCACCCCTAATTCTGCCCCTAATCATGCCCTCATAAATTATCTCATGAAATGACACTTAAATATTTTATGCAGAATTAAGTTACAGAAATAAATATTAACAACAACTTTATCAGTTCCCCTCAGCACAGCCTCACCAGTGCCCATCGATGCAGGCTCACCTGTGCCCATCAATGCAGCGTGACCTGTGCCCATCATTGCAGCGTGACCTGTGCCCATCATTGCAGCCTCACCGTGCCCATGATTACAGCCTCACCGTGCCCACCATTGCAGCCTCACCATGCCCACCATTGCAGCTTCACTGTGCCCCCATTGAAGCCTCACTGTGCCCAACATTGCAGCCTCACTGTGTCCCCATTGCAGCCTCACTGTGCCCTCATTGCAGCCTCACTGTGCCAACATTGCAGCCTCACTGTGCCAACATTGCAGCCTCACCGTACCTAACATTGCAGCCTCACCGTGCCAACATTGCAGCCTCACTGTGCCCAACATTGCAGCCTCACTGTGCCCAAAATTTCAGCCTCACCGTGCCCAACATTGCAGCCTCACCGTGCCCAACATTGCAGCCTCACCGTGCCCAACATTGCAGCCTCACCATGCCAAACATTGCAGCCTCACCGTGCCCAACATTGCAGCACCACCGTGCCCAACATTTCAGCCTCACCGTGCCCCCCTTGCAGCCTCACCATGCCCACCATTGCAGCTTCACTGTGCCCCCATTGAAGCCTCACCATGCCCCCATTGCAGCCTCACTGTGCCCTCATTGCAGCCTCACTGTGCCCCCCTTGCAGCCTCACTGTGCCAACATTGCAGCCTCACTGTGCCAACATTGCAGCCTCACCGTGCCTAACATTGCAGCCTCACCGTGCCAACATTGCAGCCTCACCGTGCCAACATTGCAGCCTCACTGTGCCCAACATTGCAGCCTCACCGTGCCCAACATTGCAGCCTCACCATGCCCAACATTGCAGCCTCACCATGCCCAACATTTCAGCCTCACCGTGCCCTCATTGCAGCCTCACTGTGCCCAACATTGCAGTCTCACTGTGCCCAACATTGCAGTCTCACTGTGCCCAACATTGCAGCCTCACTGTGCCCCCATTGCAGCCTCATCGTGTCCCCATTGCAGCCTCACTGTGCCCCTTGCAGCCTCACACATCCCAGCATTGGACCCGCATTCTGTCTATCACAGGAGCAGGGTTAGGAGGAGGTGGGGCTGTGTGTGATGGCGAGCAGAGCAGAGGCAATTTCAATGTAAGCTGTAGCAGCGTGCTATACTGCTCGGTGATGCCGCGGCTCTCCTCTTCCTCCATGCTCTCATCCACTGGGGCAATCACGGAGAGAACCCAATCAACCCTGCCCGGTTGTTTGCCCCCCCACTCCCAGGCAGCCCAGCTCGCAAGCCCTCATTTTCCACTCGCAAAATGCAAGTAGGCAAGTGGAAAATGTGAGGGCTGCAATACATTATACAACTATGTAGTGCAAAGGCCTATCTGATTGCATACAGATTGAAAGTGTTTAGGTTTGGCCTCATATTATATGGTTTTGGTAAAACTAAAGGAAAATTTTATAAGAAAATTGTATAATGTATGGCTAGCTCTACTTTCCCACAACTCAATTGCCTGCAGGGAGCAAAAAGTAAAGCCTTGTGTATGTCACTTTTCACTTGGAGTTTACACAGAGCTCAGGACTCTTTCTTCGCCACCATATGACAGCATTGAGCCATCATCAAGAACCAGAACAGACATCTGGGAGAAATGGGAGTGAGTCATATACTCCCCCATACCTAGAAATATTTGGGTTTTCTCTTGGCTTCTGAGACTAAATGGAACAGGAGGGAACATAGGGAAGATGAATATGTACTGGTGGGGAGGAAGGAAATTGAAGCTATACACTAAGAATTAGGCAAAATATACCCTTTCAATGGGGCCTTTGTAAGTCTGGGGGGGCGGTGAAGTGGATCTATTACTTATCTTATTACCTGCTCCAGTAAGCTCCTGCACTCTCCTCCTCTCTCTCCCCAAACCTCCAGCCTGTGGGCGATCCCACAGCGTCATTATGTATAAAACAAGTCCATTAACTCTACATTGTACATGTAGGAAGCCGAAGTGTCCCACGGCCAGAAGTGCCTTTGATAGGAGGCAGCGAGAGGCCTGTCACATGGACCAAGAGAGCCCTACAGGAGCAGGTAATAAGATAAGTTTTTCTCCTTATACTAGCACTAGTAGGGTTGCCACCTCATCCCTTAATGATACAGTTTCTGTGGCTGAGGTGGTAATCAAACTCACTTAGTGCCTTATCTGCATTAAATTAGCCTCAGCAATTCATATGTGTTTGGGTTTAAAGGGTTGAGGTGGCAACCCTAAACCCTAGACTTAATAGGCAGTTAAGCCTTGCAATATGGGGGGGGTGTTGCAAGAGTACATTTTGAATAATTCTCAGAGATGAGATCAGCTTTAAAGTGCTTTAAAGTGTTACTAAACCCAGAACCCTGCATTCACTATATCTGGTCTCCCGCAGTACACAGAACATGGAAATTCAATTATTTTAGTAAACAAATATAAACTACTAAATACCTTTTCTCATTCACCTCTGACTGTCCTATGAGGCTGCATGACCCCTGACTTTCTTTCTGGAGAGTGCTGATCACATGTACCCTGAGCATGTGCAGAGTGCCTCCTAGGGCTCTGTTCTATCAGCAGATGGATTGGGGACTGTGGAAGAATGGGAAGATCAGAGAAGACAAGATCAAACAACCTTTTTACACAATACGGATGATTAAGCCCTTAGGTTCAACAGAGAGTATAACAAGCATGCTTTATTGCCTATACAGACTGATTTTACTGTTGTGAGTTTAGTAACACTTTTTAAGTGAGTGTTTTGCCCTGCATGGGCGCAACAAGGATTTCCTTTAAGACAATTAAAGGAATCATACAAAGAAAGAATACGATAAAAATCAGATCCCACAGTGGCTCTGCAGGAGCAATTAAGGCATAAACATGCCTATTTTGTTAAACAAGATGCACATTTATGTATTTAGAAAACTCCGGACACCTCCTCCTAGGTAGAGTTGGGCGAAAGGTTCAGCCGGAGCATGAGTTCAGGCCGAACATTGGCTGTTTGCCCCCTTTTGGGAACACCCAAATTTGCAGGGTGTTTGGTGGGTGTTGGCCCTGCCGAATGTCCTGCAATGCACTGCACTCTGCACAGTACATTCTGCGCCCTGATGGGGCAAAGCTTTGCCCTATCAGGGAGCAGTATAAGCTAGTTGTTAAGGAGCGGGGTTGGGAACAATCAAAGGGCTTTCCCGGTGACAGCTGAATTGAAAAAAAAAAACATTTGCAGGTAAAATAATAGTAAAAAAAAAATGCTGTGGGCCGTAGGAGAACTTCATGCCAGTTTGTTTTTTAAAAACGGCGTAGGAACCCCCCAAAATCCATACCAGACCCTTATCCAAGCATGCAGCCTGGCAGGTCAGGAAAGAGGGGGAATGAGGGAGCTCCCCCTCTGAACCCTGAACCATACCAGGCCACATGCCCTCAACATGGGGGGGTGAGTACTCTGCTCCCCCCCCCAAAGCACCTTGTCCCCATGTTGATGGGACAAGGGCCTCTTCCCCACAAGCCTGGGCTGAGGTTGTGAGGGTCTGCAGGCAGGGGGTTAATCGGAATCTGGAAGCCTGCTTTAAGAAGTTGGCCCCCAGATCACAGCCCCCTAGTGATAAAAACACAGAGAGTGTTTGACAATTCCTTTATTAAGGAGCCTTGTCCTCATCAACAGCCCCCCCCAGCCCCAAAGCACCCCTCCCATGTTGAGAGCATGTGGCCTGGTATGGTTCAGAAGGGGGTGTGCTCGCTCATCTCCCCTTTCCTGACTTTGCCAGGCTGCATGCTCAGATAAGGGACTGTTATGGATTTTGGGGGGCCATACACCATTGTTTTTTATTGGGGGAGGCACCACGCTGCGTTTTTCTTTGTTTTTTTAAATAGAAGGGTGACGCAATTGCAACCGCAAGTCAATTCAAATGTGATTTAACTATTTTTTTTTCTTTGGAAATGTCATTTTTGCTGCAGCATGATTTATGCATGCAACAGATGCGCCACTTTACATGCAGACTAAGGGGACCCCCAGGCACTATATTTAACCTCCCTGACGGTATTCCCGAGTGTGACTCGGGGTTAAATTTCAGCACCATTAGCGGTAACCCTGAGCCTCACTCGGGATTACATTGCAGGATCCTGGTGCGGTGTTACTTACCTTGTCCCCAGGATCCTGCGATGTCCCCCACTGTGTCTGCGGGTTGTGTCCTCCTCCGAAACCTCTCTGTGCCAGGCTCCGTTCCCTGTGAGCGTCGCAACGCACGGGGGAGGAGCCTCGCGGCAAATTTAAAAAAAAAAGTAAAAATCATAACACATACAGACAGTACTTACTCTTACAGCATACATTACTGTATGAAATTATTTCACATCCCTTTTGTCCCCAGTGCTTTGTCCAATGCCCTGCATGCAGTTTTATATTATATATACTGTTCTTTCTGCCTGGAAACTTGAGATTGTCCATAGCAACCAAAAAGTGTCTCTTTACGTCAAAAGTGGCTTTAGACCAGCTAGAAAACAGCGATAGTAAATAAGAATACTTGCAGAATTGAGCGATAGTGAATTGTGTTGAAATTTATTTTATTATTATTATATTATTTATTTTTTAATTATTTATATTTATTTATTATATTATAATTTATGTTTTTGTGTTTCAAACTTCATCATACCCGGGATATCTACTAGACTCTTGGTGGACAGATATAAGTGTGTTATTGTTAAGAATTACAGGCCTACAATATAAAACGTCAAATGTCCATGCAAAATAATTGTACCGCTTTCAGCACCTAAAATCCGAAATAATCATACCGCCAGGGAGGTTAAGGGCATTTTTCATTTTTATTCTTTCACTTTAGGCATCATTAAAATCACTGCTCCTGAAAAAACTATAGTTTAAAAAAAAATTTTGCAGTGATACATGTCCCCCAGGGCAGTACCTGGACCCCCATACCTTTTTTAAGGCCAATTACTTGCATATACGTCTTCAAAATGGGAACTTTCGATTTTTCTTGTTCAGCTCCCATAGACTTCAATGGGTTTTTCGCTGTTTGGGTCAGAGCTGTTCCCATGTTCGGAGTTCTGCTGTGAACTGAACAGGGGGGTGTTTGGCCCATCTCTACTACTAGGAAATCAATAATGTTCATTTGGGAAAACCCACTGTGGAATCATTTTTCCCCCAAGAGCAATCAGCTAGGAAATGTGTGCTTGGATCACAATCTGTGTGCTCAAGACACAGGATTCTATCTCAATCTGATTGTTTTGGACAGATCAGGTTATGGTCATCTCTTGTCTATGGGTGCAACACTTATGCATGCAATAGTTGAATCTCTATGATTATATATAATATGATTATACTTTTAGGGGAATGTTGTTTGCCTGGACTATCTTGTGGACACATTAGTGATTAAACCAGAATATCCCAGTGCAGGCTCGGGTAGGTAGTTCCCTCCAGGATCTACAAATTTATAAGCACATTTACTAATGTGACCATATTTTGTGGCACTTTTGGAGAAATACACATTAAAGATGAAGAGTTTAGGGTAGAAATTGGGTAAACAGTAAAGCTGGACATATACTTGTAGCATTTTGTTAAAAAAAAAAAAAAAATTCTTGAACATTTGTTTTATAATGGTTAGTGGGGTCAAATCGATGTTTTGTTTTTGACCATAGTCCTGAAAAAGATTTGATGAAACCAGATGTGTTTTAGTCCCCCCCCCCCCCCTTGCCCTAAACCAATTCTCGAGTTAACTGGGAAATATGGGTTCATTTGTGTTCGACTGGCAGACAGGGCTGCTGTGCTGTTAGAGATTACACTGTGTATACAGAGATGGCTCATGGCTGAGAGATAAGAGGCAGGGTGGCCAGTTAAACATCTAGCCAGACCAGATCTTGCACACCATGAGTTCTTTCTTTTTCCTTCTATACAGATTGAGAAGAAATCTATACAAAGTTGGAAAATTACATCCACAGCGATGCGCAATAAAAATATAATTCAGAGCAGATCCTGTGTGACTTATGGAGCCAGTATGTAGTAAACCTAAACTACGCTGCAGACGGGACACATTCCTATAGGATATGATATGCTTGGATCAATGTGGGATTAATGTCACAGACTGACTTTATCAGTAGAAGATGTACAATTATCAGTTCCTTTCGTTTTGCAATAATTCACTGATTGTACTTGCAGCCAGAGTCATGTTCCCATAAATGTACTGCAAGTAGTACAATAACTTGGCATATAACAACTACATTTTTACTAGTCATGGAATGACTTGGGAAAGGAGCATAACAGCGCCACCAGCTGGTGTTTGATGCAAACTGGAACTTGTAAGGCTGAGCAAACTAAAAACTGTTTATGGGCACAAAATTAGGAAACACAAAGGAACAATACAACTCTGCAACCATGCACAAAGAGCCAGATTAACAGGCAACAATAATCTTGTACTGTAAGGCATCCTTCTTCATATTTAATAAAACAAAGTAATCCATAACAGATAGAAAGATGGATTCAGGTAATTTTTCTCCTGGACTACATTTTCACAAATTATTTACTAAAAGCGTGCGATTATTTAGATAGCCAGACTTGTGTTCCTTTGACCACACAGTCATGTGCAATGGGATTTTAATATATAGGAATATTCTTGGGAATGCAGCTCCACTTACGTTGATGAAAATAAAGATATTTCCCCTGAAGCTGGTTAAAAAGTTTTTTTTTTTTGGGGGGGGGGGGGGGCTAAGCTATTAGTTCACGCACATAGAAACCAACTGATTAAAGAACCACATGCTGATTTGTGGAATTGTAAAAGGCAGAAGTATAGGCAAAATTGGATTTACATACTATATAATGGAGTAATTGTGGATTGTTACAGATTTACTAAAATAATACAATTTAATACAGAAAACAATCTTATTTTCTTGCAAATCCTTATCACGTTTTCAGAAAGTTTAATATTCCATTTTGAAGCAATAAAGAGTTATGTGCATTGCTTTAACACCAGGCATACTTTATTTTTATAACCCTGGACATTTAGACCAATATATGTGGCTGATCTTTGACAGATAAGCAAATCGGATAGCAACAATGGGACATTTTGGAAGACTAACAAATTCAGACACCTACGGCATACATCTAGTGGATAATCCCCATACATTGAGACTTGAGTTCTCTTCTATATGCGGTGTATTGAATTAAATTTACAAAAAGGAGAGTTTTTTTTTTTAATTTCTCTTGAACTGTGCTGGGTATTGCATGATTATTTCCTGAAAATTACTCTTTACTAACTAAATTAACAGGGAAACGAATGACAAAATGCAGTTGTGGAAGATAGAGACAAATCAGAAAGAATTCTTGCTTAAAATAAAACGTTTTGATTGTTTTGCGAAGAGCAATGACCCTGCTTTTGCCTTCCATAGATATAAGCAGTATATATCTGAGATATTTCTTAATACATAGGGATACTTAAAAGATCATACTATGTGTTTTGTATCATATGAATGCTTTTAGTAATCTTAGTACATACAAGCTTTTATAAACGCATACCTTGTGCGTCTAGCGATCTTTTTTGTTCATACCTTATTCTGTGTATTATATCAGATTTTAACACACTTTAGTAGTACATATGGACTATTATAAACTAATTTCTTGTTCTGTGTATCATACTACATTTTAGCCCTGTAGTACATAAGACTATTAATAAGCTTATACCCTGAGTTGTGTATCATATGAGAGTTTAGCACATTTTAATAGTATACAGACTATTATAACCTCATATCTTGTTCTGAGTATCATATTGTTTTTTAGCTCTATTCCTTGTACATACAGACTTTTAATAAGCTTATACCTTGAGTTGTGTATCATACCATTATCTATTTAGAAATATTTCTTAGTACACACAAACTTTTATAAGCTCATTCATTGTGTTGTGTATAAAACGGCAGTTCATTCAGTGTCGGTTCTACTTGTAATTAAAAGGAAATCTACTAGTTGTATATTTTTATTTGAGGGCTGACAGTGTGGGTGGAAGGACATTGCTCCATGGAAGAAGCGCTACAACACAGAGGCTGTCGGGGGGTGAGCAGGCTGGTACTGCTGTGCTGCCTCCTCTGACATTCCTCTTCTGCACCTCATCGCACACCTGAATATATATCATGCTATAAAAAGCCAGGCACTATTTATTGCCGACCTCATCTGTTCCAGATTTGATTTTGTCTGTGGCTTTGCAGATCAGCGGGGTTATCAGGGCGAAGAATCTGTTAACCTTTTAGGGGCTAGCCTTTATTGATTGAGCTGAACTGGCGGAGATAGTCTGTGTTCCAGATGTTGGTCACTGATACACTGACTTGTAGGATGACTACTAATCAGTGGAAGGGGGTCTGCTCTCCTCTGTTGTCCTGCTGGATCCCACACCCTCCCTGACTACTGCTTCCTTTATTCTGCTATGTTAATACTGTTGTGGCCTTCTCCCTTTATTCTTATGGAAAGTAATTTGATGGGCTGCTCCAGACCCCAAACAAATCACCGTGTGTCTTTTATACAAGAAACACAGGCTGGAGGTTACAAGGAGTCGGGCATCTGAATGCTCTTGATGAAAGGTGGTCTTGGCTTGACAAAGGTGACAATACTGGACTGAATAAGGTGGTGATGGAAATTTCAGGTATAGCTCCCCAGGACCCCTGGCCACTGCCATACAGTCTTCAGCCTGGGATAACGTGTGATCATAGTATAGCCCTCCAGGAGATGTTATGTCTGCATGTACGAGGATTAGTCATATTACAGAATCACACATTTGGTATGCCTATCAGGTCACATAGTAGACAAAACGGATAACTGATGCTATCAATCACCAGCAAAAGACAAACATTGTATCTCTTACATGAGATACATGTATTCACCAGAACCAACATTGTAAATTGAATTCTGTGTGTGTTGCAAAAATAAGCAACACAATCCGATATGTTATATAAATATATACAACAAGCATTAAAGATAACAAAGTTTTGAACGATATTGCTGCAAATATGTTGACTACACACTACACAATCTGACTGTACAAGTTTCTTTAGAGCTGCCATCATTAGGTAGTCCGAGGGTCTACCTGATTGGATACAGACTGATTGGATCGTTTAGTTAGGTCCGTATAACATACTTTTGTTACATCTAAAGTTGACTATACAAAAATTGTAGTCTGATTGTAAGGTGTTTGGTGACCCCAGCTTTAAACTCCTAGACCCAAATCATGGAAAATCTTCACTACCCAATCTTTAAACAGTTCAAGTTCTTTTTAATTTTATTGATGCAACAATTGCCGCAAAAATCAGTTACAATAGATAGCAAATTAACAGAATGTGGTTGATTTAGTCAAGGAATAAAGACAGTTCCTAGATTATAAACTCTAACGAGCAGGGCCCTCTGATTCCTCCTGTATTGATTGTATTGCAATCTGCCCTCATGTTGTAAAGCGCTGCACAAACTGTTGGCGCTATATAAATCCTATAATAATAATAATAATAATAATAAAGTTCACTAAATAAATGTTCATCGATCTTAGTAAATATGTTCAAGCAGTCTTCATTTAAGAAATGTTTCTGCTAGAATATGACTTACATTTTCCTGGTTATTCAGTATTTATCAGTTACTTTGCAAACACATTTTTATTGAAAGCTATTTTCATAAACAATACACAGGGATCCACATAAACTTCAAATACATAAAAGTACACATGTTGGCATAGTAGCATACACTTTTCACAGTAATCATTCGCTTATCTTTGCTTCTGTAGTAAATTAACCCCATGCACACAAAATCAAATAGAAGATGAATGACACAGACTCAGGGTGATAAAATATTGTTATATAGCAGGATAGGAAATTATGTGCCCTCTAGTGCCACAGAGACAGTGGGCTTCCCATTTGGATGAAGGATGTGATGGCAGCCACCATCAGCAGTACATAATAATGTAGCCTGGAGCTATAAGAAATGGTACTGGTGGACACCATTTGGATGAAGGGTGTTATGGCAACCACAGTAAGTGGGATCATTATTTGGGTGAAGGATGTGATGGCAGCCACAGTCAGTAAGCTCCCCATTTGGATGAGGGATGTGATGGCAGCCAGCAACATCAGCACATAATAATGTAGCCTGGAGCTATAAGAAATGGTGCTGGTGACACCATTTGGATGAAGGGTGTGATGGCAAACACAGTCAGTGGGCTCCCCATTTGGATGAAGGGTGTGATGGCAAACACAGTCAGTGGGCTCCCCATTTGGATGAAGGGTGTGATGTCAGCCACAGTAAGTGGGCTCCCCAGTTGGATGAAAGATGTGATGGCAGCCACCAGAAGCAGCAGCACATAATAATGTAGCCTGGAGCTATAAGAAATAGTGCTGGTAAAACTCATAGCTAGAGGGGAGGTCACTTTGTGGGAAACAGCACAGCCGAGCAACCATGCTTATGTCAGTACAAACACAACACATGGAACAGCTGTAATGGATTCATGACTGAGCAGGGAAACCAATACAAAGTAACCAGGTAAAGTAACACACCGAACCACTCCAACACCTGCACAGGGAGAAGCCACATTTCAACAGTCTGCACTTCTCATCACCGCAAAAACCAACCACACTTAGAGCAACTAGTGCACAAATAACGAATGTGCTTTGTAAAGCCTGACTCTGCTCAACACATGTTCTCCTCTCCCTTAACATTTATCTCGCCTTGTGCAAACACCGGAAAACTAATCACCAACCATCATCATCTACAGATCACACCGAACAGATGGGACTGCTAATGTAAAAAAATAACACTTTCTACACCAACTTATGATTGAATAAAACAAGCGATGGAGCCAACACAGAAATCCCATGTGTGGAAGTTGAACAATAATGTTGCCCTGTGTTAATAAACAGATGACACTTATATACTTTTTGTGGAAGGCTGCCCTGTGTACTTACCGTCGGAGAGGCAGATAGTCCCCAGCAGGAGGGTGAGGATTGCAAGGTTGCTCAGGTCCATGTTACTCCTGGATGGCTAGGCTCAGCTCTGGCTATGTTCTCTAGCAGAGTCAGTGTGAAGAATGAGCTGAACTCAAAGAGGAGAAGCCTGGAAGTGCAGAGCAGGGGGAGGAGAAAAGCTCCAGTGATTTATCACCTCTGGCATGTTATTACATCCTTCCTCTATTAAAGAGTTGGATGGAAATCAGCAGATCTCTATTTCAGCATAGGTAGGTTATCTGCTAATAGCACGTGAAATCAGAGTCCCTCTCATTTCTAATGCTATAGATTTTGTCCCTGGGATGTTTGCATGTTTTTTTTGTTTTTTTTTTCTGTTCTGGCATCGGGGATTCCCTGGGTGTTCTATAGTGTTAGCTGCATCAATTTCCATCTGTTACACATTACTTAGCAATGCGGACATGGATCTATTGGTTCTCCTGTTACCTGGCTGGACTCTCTAGGGATGGAGCAGATTTACAGAACAGAAGTGTTACTTGCAGAGGAGCAGAATGACAGGTTGAGTCAATTCTTATAGTCTTGGAAAGATGGAGTGTAGAACAGATAATGAATCTATAATATAACTGTATAATCTAAAGCTGGCCCATAGATGGATAGAAAATCGAATGGAAAATCACGTTAGCAGACTGATTGTTCGCTTTTCATATGGTTAATGTGCTTACTGCAACAGTTGGTTTACATTTCAAGATCGAAAATGAACGAACATGTTGGAAAATTGTTTTTTAACAAACAATTTTCTAATCATTTGTAGGTCAGTTGTTAAAAAAAAAATGTAAATGACATGCTCATGAGTATTAGGGGTAGTAGTAGAAATGGATCAGAGAAAAACAATGTTTAATGTTGAAAACGGTCGGAAAAAGTTCGATGACAAATTTCCCATACTATGATTGGGCTATCCAATGTTAGATTGATAGAAAGTTTAATTTTTGTTCCAATTTTTGTTCAGTCTACTCATTTATGGCCAAGGAACAAGGATAACTTTGCGCTTACTCAGTGGTGTAAGCGGCTAACACAACAAATAGAAATTTTGTAATAAACAATAGGTGTAACAAGGTGTAGCGCTAAACAAATAATATGAAACAAATAATAAAAATAATATTTTTAGAAAGTCTCTGGTGTCTTTTTAAAAGTCCATCATATGTAATAATGAATCACAGTCCATTTATACGTGAGACCATCTTGATCACCATATGTGAAAACGAGTAAAAAATGTGGAGAAACCGCCACCGAGGTGAATAGAGGCCTACCAAAAAGTTTGAACCCAAAACAGCATATGCTCAATGGGTCAAACCAGCTCGTATTGCCCACCGACAATAAGAAGAAATCCTTGATGACCAGTGAAAAATGGGATCCTGAGAGCCTTCACAAAAGGTGTTGCGTGCATATACATGTGAAGATACCACAACCAAAGTGAATGGAGGCTTACCGTAGGGTTTGAACCCAAAATAGCGTACGCTATATGGGTCAAACCAGCTTGTATTGCCCACCGGCAATACAGGGGAAGCCTTGGTAACCAGTGAGGGATAAGGTCCCAGGAGCCTTCATAAAGGTGTCTTCTCCATAAAAGTGGTTATACATCCAAGGACATGGCCCATAAAGAATAAAAAAGGGGCCACATAGTGTGATTCCATAAACAAAGTAAACTTTATTAAAAGAAATACACTTACATTTGAGTAGTTTAAAAAGCGCTTGTACATAAAAATGGCGGCAGTGGAGTCCTCCCGACGTGTTTCGTCTAACAAGACTTCTAACAAGACGAAAAAATTACTGACACATTAAATTATGTAAAAACTAATAAAAAACAAAATCATAAAAATGAAAAAATACTGACACTGTCCACTGCCCTACTGACACTAATCTCTCCCCTACTGACACCGCCAGTATATGTACACATGCACACACACACACGCATGTGTGTTTGAGCTTTGGGGTGCACCCTAATGCAATAGGCTATGCACACCAATACTGCTGTGTTGAGTTGTCATGCTGCAGCTCCTGTCATACTCACCCATTATTGTCAATAGGGCCATGCCACAGCCATGAGCCCAATGCTTGGCTCACAGTTATGGCACATTAGTGTAATTAGTGGGAATGCTTTAGCAGTCCCACTATTGTTATTCGATTTTATTTATTTTTATTTCTTTATTCCGTACGTTTTTTGGCTCTGCGTAACTTCTGCATACTTTCAGCTATTAAAACCATTCAACTATTAAAATGTTCGTCTCTTTCAGCTGATGATGAGACTTTTTCAACTTTTTTTTCTACTATTTATACTTTTTAAAATATTAAGCTTTTTAACACTTTTTTTTAACACTGAAGTCAATCGAAGCATGCTTCAGATCCTTAAAATCTTCTTCCGCTCCCAAAAGTTTCAGCTCCTTCATACTTTCATCTACAGATGCCAAACAAACTTTAAAATGTTCACAAAATATTCAGCTATCTGGCTATATCTTTTCAGTTTGATATCTTTTACAGTTTTTGTGAAAAAGCTTTTTGTTTAGAGGTCATTTCAGGAAATTTTAGCCATTAATCAGAGTGTACTGTGTTGCTTTTGTTGCCATGGTTACCAAAGCTTCTGTTATACACGGGGGGGAGGTGGCTGGAGCATCTCAGCTCTGATTACAGAGCCCGGGGGAGGGGACAGACACACCATGTACTGATTTATAATAGAGGAATATGATGGGGCAGTTTTGATGGGGCAATTATGATGGGGCAGGTTTGATGGGACAATTCTGATGGGGCAGTTTTGATGGTGGTAATATGATGGGGCAGTTTTGTAGGGACAATTCTGATGGGGCAGTTTTGATGGTGGCAATATGATGGGGCAGTTTTGATGGGGCAGTTTTGATGGTGGCAATATGATGGGGCAGTTTTGATGGGGCAATTCTGATGGGGCAGTTTTGATGGTGGCAATATGATGGGGTAGTTTTGATGGTGGCAATATGATGGGGCAGTTTTGATGGGGCAATTCTGATGGGGCAGTTTTGATGGTGGCAATATGATGGGGCAGTTTTGATGGGGCAATTCTGATGGGGCAGTTTTGATGGTGGCAATATGATGGGGCAGTTTTGATGGGGACAATTTTAATGGAGCAGTTTTAAAGGTGGCAATATGATGGGGCAGTTTTAATGGGGGCAGTTTTAATGGTGGCAATATGATGGGGCAGTTTTGAAGGGGCAATTCTGATGGGGCAGTTTTGATGGTGGCAATATGATAGGGCAGTTTTGATGGGGACAATTTTTATGGGGCAATTCTGATGGGGCAGTTTTGATGGCAATATAAATGGGGGCAGTTTTGATGACGGCCGTTTTAGCAATTCAGCTATTCAGCATTCCCACGCATTTTCCCCAGGAAGTGCATTTTCTAGTTGAAAATTGCCATTCGGCAAAAAAAATAAAAATAAAGACACTGACTGATGAGTGACAGCAACATCTATCTTAGCTGCACTCTGAAAATCCTGCCCACTGTCAATCACTGGTTGCCAGTACCAAGCCGACAGCGACCGTAACAACCAGAGACAGGTAGGGAGGAGTAGTGCTGGCACCTGATACACAGTGTACATAGATAGATACTGTCTCTGTATCCCAAGTTACATCTGGACTCAATTACCTTCAAGTGATTGTAAAGTCTCGTTGTTTTCAAACATGTTATACTTACCTGCTTTGTGCAGTGGTTGTGCACGGAGCATCCCAGATCCTTGCTTCTCGGGCACCTCTTCTGTGCTCCTGGCCCCTCCCTTCTGTTGAGAGCCCCATAGCAAGCAGCTTGCTATGAGGGCACCCAAGCCAAGCTGCAGCTCCGTGTCTCCATTCAGACATGCCCCTCTCTCACCTGATTGGCTAACTGACTTTGATTGACAGCAGCGGGAGCCAATAGCACCACTGCTGTGTCTCAGCCAATCCCAGATGGCTGAGACACTTGTGGACATCATAGAATCATAGAATGCATTAAGATAAAAATCCGTCTGACTTTACAACCTCTTTCAGTTTAGTTATTTATGAACTGGAGTTAATTTTTTTTAGTTTGGTGCAGTAATAGTGCTACTTTGCTAAAGTGATTCTGTTAAGAGTTACCTGAATCTGTTTCATGTTTCAGTAAAGCTACTAAAACAGATGACATAGCATTTTAAATTTGGCGTACGACCATTTAGGCCATAACACCAAAAAAAAAAAAGATATTAATATCTTACTGAATTCCTCTGACTGTATTTTTTCTTGCACCAGATTGGATGATAGAAGTCAGCAGAGCTTCTCTCATTCACTGACTAAGCTAAGGGAAAATATCCTTGCAAAGTAAAAAGTCCATTTATGTAAAATGCATAAGCTCCACGCTATAGAACCAAAAGAACTCCTCCACTGCTTCATATATCAAACACAAGTCACATAAAACCTGTTACCATAGATAAACTATAAACAATGTAGTGCTCTCAATACCCCTGATCACTTTGTATTATCACTTTGGTATCTTACATAGACTTTATTATGTGACTTTATTGTTTGTATTTTTCAAATGTAAATCTTACATGTTTGGAAAATACATCAGACATTCATGTGCCAAGAACAATGATGTAAAGAAGCATCCGTGGCCATTCACTTGTATGGCAGGCTGTATGCGGCATGCGCAGCTCCCTGAGTGTGAGAAGGCACCAGGAAATTGCTCTAGGCATATAGGGATATGCATGTGAAAGCCCCATGTGCATGAATGCTTAATGTGTACAATATATATATATATATATATATATATATATATATATATATATATATATATATATATATATATTCACAGCACACAATATATATACAGTGCCTTGCAAAAATATTCACCCCCCTGGCTTTTTTCCTATTTTGTTACAATGTAGTCTTTAGTTCAGTGTTTTTTTAATCTGAATTATATGTGATGGATCAGAACACAATAGTCTAAGTTGGTGAAATAAAATTAGAAAAATATATACATAAAACTATTTTTAAAATAAAAAAACTGTGTATGTATTCACCCCCTTTGTTATGAAGCCCATAAAAAGCTCTGGTGCAACCAATTACTTTCCGAAGTCACATAATTAGTGAAATGATGTCCACTTGAGTGCAATCTAAGTGTCTGTCATTACATATACACACCTTTTTGAAAGGCCCCAGAGGCTGCAACACCTAAGCAAGAGGCACCACTAACCAAACACTGCCATGAAGACCAAGGAACTCTCCAAACAAGTAAGGGACAATGTTGTTGAGAAGTACAAGTCAGGGTTGGGTTATAAAAAATATCCAAATCTTTGATGATCCCTAGGAGCACCATCAAATCTATCATAACCAACTGGACAGAACATGACACAACAGCAAACCTGCCAAGAAACGGCCGCACACCAAAACTCATGGACCGGGCAAGGAGGGCATTAATTAGAGAGGCAGCACAGAGACCTAAGGTGACCCTGGAGGAGGTGAAGAGTTCCACAGCAGAGACTGGAATATATATGTACATAGGACATCAATAAGCCGTGCGCTCCATAGAGTTGGGCTTTATGGCAGAGTGGCCAGAAGAAAACCACTGCTTTCAGCAAAAAACAAAATGGCACGTTTTAAGTTTGCGAAAACGCATGTGGGAGACTCCCAAAATGTATGGAGGAAGGTGCTCTGGTCTGATAATACTAAAATTGAACTTTTTGGCCATCAAAGAAAATGCTATGTCTTGCGCAAACCCAACACATCACATCACCCAAAGAACACCATCTCCACAGTGAAATATGGTGGTGGCGGCATCATGCTGTGGGGATGTTTTTCAGCAGTCGGGACTGGGAAACTGGTCAGACTTGAGGGAAAAATGGATGGTGCTAAATACAGGGATATTCTTGGGCAAACCCTGTACCACTCTGTATGTGATTTGAGGCTAGGACGGAGGTTCACCTTCCAGTAGGACAATGACCCCAAACACACTGCTAAAGCAACACTTGAGTGGTTTAAGGAGAAACATGTAAATGTGTTGTAATGGCCTAGTCAACGCCCAGACCTCAATCCAACAGAAAATCTGTGGTCAGACTTAAAGATTGCTGATTACAAGCGCAAACCATTCAACTCGAAGAAGCTGGAGCCATTTTGCAAGGAAGAATGGGCAAAAATCCCATTGGTAAGTTGTGGCAAGCTCATAGAGACTTATCCAAAGCGACTTGGAGCTGTGATAGCCGCAAAAGGTGGCTCTACAAAGTATTGACTTTAGAGGGGTGAATAGTTATGCACATTGACTTTTTCTGTTATTTTGTCCTATTTGTTGCTATCTTCACAATAGAAAAAAAAACATCTTCAAAGTTGTGGGCATGTTCTATAAATTGAATTATGCAAAAATGCCAGGGGGGGGGGGTGAATACTTTTGCAAGGCACTGTATGTATATAATTTTTTATTTTATTTTTTATTGTGGACAAGCAGGCCAGCACACTTGTGTATATATATCCACGTGTGTGTGTTGGATGGAGGTGTGTGTGTGTGTGTGTGTAGGATGGAGATGACTGTGTGTAGGATGAAGGTGTGTGTGTGTGTGTGTGTGTGTGTAGGATGGAGATGACTGTGTGTGGGATGAAGGTATGTGTGTGTGTAGGATGGAGGTGAAAGTATAGGAGACGAGTAGTGTGTGTGTGGAATGTAGATGACTATGTGTAGGATGAAGGAGTGTGTGTGTGTAGGATGGAGCTGACTGTGTGTAGGATGGAGGTGTGTACATGTGTGTGTAGGATGAAGGTGTGTGTGTGTGTGTGTGTGTAGGATGGAGATGACTGTATGTAGGATGAAGGTGTGTGTGTGTGTGTGTAGGATGGAGGTGGATGTATAGGATGGAGGAGTGTGTGTGTAGGATGTAGATGACTGTGTATAGGATGAAGGAGTGTGTGTGTGTAGGATGGAGGTGAATGTATAGGATGGAGGAGTGTGTGTGTGGGATGTAGATGACTGTGTGTAGGATGAAGGAGTGTGTGTGTAGGATGGAGATGACTGTGTGTAGGATGGAGGAGTGTGTGTGTGTGTGTAAGATGGAGATCACTGTGTCTATGTGTGTAGCATGGAGGTGTGTGTGTGTGTGTAGGATGGAGATGACTGTGTAGGATAGTGGTGTGTGTAGGGTGGAGACGACTGAAGCCATCCCCACCAGATAGAGACCTAAAATGGCTGCTGCCCCCCCTTTTCTCTCACAAATATAACAGAAGGAGAGAGCCTAGCCATCATGATCTGCCATCAGAGATGGAGATGCAGAGAGAGCCCAAATTGCAGCACTGAACATACCTATGCTCAGGTCCACTCCAACCACACACGTGTTGCAGTTCAAGGCTCAAGGCGGCTGGCATATTCATCTTTACCCCTCCAGGGCTGGCCATGCCCCCTGCCCGAGTCCCACCCAATCACTGAGAGGCAAACTCCACCTGACCTCCTCGCATGCTGACTTCATTGAAGCGGAGGAGGTAGGGGGAGGATCTGAGTCAGCCTATATGATTAACCTCTGTGTTACCCCGGCATCGCGGCAGTGTTGCAATGCTGAGTGAGCTAGGCTGCTGACTGTCGATGACAGAGCTTAATTTTCATGATTCTGCCCAGGACAAGGTCTGAGCGGGACATCAGTTGGTTTTCCATGAATTTTGCAGGCAACTATGGTAATGTTAAAAAAGGAAGGGGGTTTGGGACTTTGTATAGCGATTGATACGTGGTGAAATGTGAATCAAACAAAGAAAAAGTGAAATTTCTAAAAAAATGCTGGTATGGTGAAAAATGTGCTAGTATGGTGACTATACCATAAGTAAAGTGAGATAGAAATGAGGGTGTTAATGTTGAACAGAAACACATCAAATAAACAAGGATTAACACATAATGAATGTGAGTCCAAACTAGATGTGGAGTCCCGTTAGACATATGGGGGATTCCAATCACTGGTATGAACTGTGAAGGGAAAAACAGAAGTACCACCACTGTAAACAGGGGGAGGCTTACCAGATCTTATTGACTTGGCGGGGCTTACACCACCCAAGTCTACAGAGCTTATTAGGTTGAACACATCTGTTGGAAACAACTGGTCCTAGATCTGTATCAATCAATCGACCTTGGACTATCACTGAATAGTCCACCCATGGGTGGACCTCCTCCTTGTATCGCTCTTTGTTATATACATGCTTTTGTCTACTCTTCCAAACGTAAGTGTTTTATTCTATTTTAATAAATTGCCTTTTTTATATGGTATCACGCTATGTTAGCTCATCTTTTCATTGCATGATACATCCCTGCTGGCATTTACCTTCCACCCTCCTCACAATGATTGGAGTCTTAAAGTCACTATTCAGTGACAGTCCAAGGTCGATTGATTGATACAGATCTAGGACCAGTTGCACGACCCCATGTTTCAAGGATCTGTACACAATTTCTGGAAGCTGAAAACATCCCAGTTCTGGAATGGCCAGCATACTCACCAGACATGTCACCCATTGAGCATGTTTGGGATGCTCTGGATCGGTGTATACGACAGCGTGTTACACAGTTCCTGCCAATATCCAACAACTTCGCACAGTCATTGAAGAGGAATGGACCAACATTCCACAGGCCACAATCAACAACCTGATCTATGTGAAGGAGATGTGCTGCACTGCATGAGGCAAATAGTGGTCACACCAGATACTGACTGGTTTTCAAATCCACCCGACCCCCCCAATACAGTAAAACTGCAAGAGTAACCTTTTATTGTGGCCAGCCTAAGGCACACCTGTGCAATAATCATGCTGTCTAATCAGCATCTTGATATGCCACACCTGTGAGGTGGATGGATTATCTCGGCAAAGGAGAAGTGATCACTCACACAGATTTAGACAGATTTGTGAACAATATTTGAGAGAAATAGGCCTTTGGTGTACATAGAAAAAGTAATAGGTCTTTGAGTTTAGCTCATGATAAATAGGGTCAAACACAAAAGTGTTGCGTTTATAATTTTGCTCAATGTAGATGCTACTTGTTCACATTTTAAGAGTGTTACCAACATTATACATTGATCATGCTATACTGGATTGTACCAATTAAGTATGGTTTTATTTTATCTATTTCGTATGGAATAAAACTATTATATTTATTAATACTTTTTTGCTTATACCATGTTATGTTTCTACATATTTAGATACCACATTCGCCAGACATTTATTGTTCGTGTTTCCCCTTTTGGTTGTATGTTTCATTTAAAGTCCCAAACCCTCCCATATGTATTTCAACCATAGTAATGTATTTAGCTAATTTATACTGAAAGTTCAGTTAAAGTTGGGCTTTAAAGCAGCCATTTAACCACTTCAGCCCCGTCACGATTTAACCCCTTCCTGACCAGAGCACTTTTTTTGATACGGCACAGCGTTGCTTTAACTGACAATTGCGTGAGGTCGTGCGACATTGCACCCAAACAAAATTGACGTCCTTTTTTTCCCACAAATAGAGCTTTCTTTTGGTGGTATTTGATCACCTCTGCGGTTTTTATTCTTTGCGCTATAAACAAAAAAAGAGCGACAATTTTGAAAAAAAAAGCAATATTTTTTACTTTTTGCGATAATAAATATCCCCAAAAAATCTATAAAAAAAAACAATTTCTTTCTCAGTTTAGGTCGATATGCATTCTTCTACATAATTTTGGTAAAAAATCGCAATAAGCGTATATTGATTGGTTTGCACAAAAGTTATAGCGTCTACAAAATAGGGAATAGATTTATGGCATTTTTAATATTCTCTTTTTTATTTTTTATTATCAATGGCGATGATCTTCGATTTTTATCAAGACTGCAACATTATGGTGGACACATTGGACACTTTTGACACTATTTTGGGACCATTGTCTTTTATACAGAGATCAGTGCTATAAAAATTCATTGATTACTGTGTAAATGACACTGGCAGGGAAGGGGTTAAACACTAGGGGGCGATCAAGGGGTTAAGTGTGTCCCAGGGAGTGATTCTAACTGTGGGGGGGATTGTCTCACTAGAACATGACAGAGATCACTGCTCCCGATGACAGGGCAGAACAGGGAAATGCGTTGTTTACATCTCCTCGTTCTGCCGCTCCGTGACACAATCGCGGGCCCCCGGCGGACATCAGGTCCCGGAGTACGCAGCGGGTGCGCGCGCGCCCACAATGCCATGATTTAAAGGGGATGTACCTGTACGCCCATTTGCCCAGCCGTGCCATTGTGCCGACGTATATCGTTGTGCGCTGGTCAGCAAGGGGTTAACCTGCTCATATTTTGCCTTCCCTGGTTCCTTCCTTTCATCCTACATGAACATACTAATGACACTTTTAAATAAAACCGTTCTGTCTTTATTACATACTGTATTTTAGTTCCAGTGATTCCACCACTGTGTCTCTGTCCTTCTCTAAGCAATGCTGGCCAATCATGGCTGGTGAGAGAGATGAGCAAGGTGCTGTATATAGCTTCCAGAAAACACCACAGCATCCTGTCTCAGTACTCTTCCCTAGTGCCATCAGTCTTGATGCAGGCAGTAGGGTGGCATTTGGGAGGACTTATGCAAATCTCAAATTGCTTTGATGGTTGGGTATCAGTCTGGAGGAGTGGATTTGCTGAGCCTTCATGAATGAAAGAACTGAAATCCAGTGAATGAAAGGGGAGGGCTAGGGACAGTCAGGCTGGAGAGGAAAAGGCTAGGATGCTGAGTGTTCCTCCAGCCAGGAAATGAAGCAGGCTCTATTTAACTTGCTGCATCTCACGGTGTTCAGTGAAATAAAACTCAAGCCGCGTACACACGGGTGGACTTTTCGACCAGACTGGTCCGACGGACTTTCCGACAGACTTTCAACGGACTTTTGACAGACTTCCGATGAACTTTTTAACGAATGGACTTGCCTACACACAATCACACCAAAGTCCGATGGATTTGTACGTGATGACGTACAATGGACTAAAATAAGGAAGTTGATAGCCAATAGCCAATAGCTGCCCTAGCGTCGTTTTTTGTCCGTCGGACTAGCATACAGACGAGCGAATTTCTGGGTCCGGCGGAGTTACGACGTAAAGATTTGAAGCATGTTCCAAATCTAAAGTACGTCAGATTTTCGACTGAAAAAGTACGCTGAAGGTCCGATGAAGGCCACACATGATTGGATTGTCCGCCAGACTCGGTCCATCGGACCAGTCTGGTCGAAAAGTCCGACCGTGTGTACGCTGCATAAGATGTTTCAATATAGGAGAGAAGCCTGTACAACTGTGCATCAGTGAGCCTAGGTTCACATGCATGCGATTTGACATGCGATTTGACATGTTTCTGTACTACTTTTGGCAACTTCGGGTGCAATTTCAATAGACATCTGTGCAGGAATCTGCACAGATGTCTCTGAAATCGCCCCCCAAGTCGGACTGACATGCGGGCATGAAATAAAAGAGGGGGAACAATAAGTTGCCCATCAAATGGGAATGAGACAGAATGAGGAGTGAAGGAAGAGGAAAAAATAAAAACCTGCATCCAATTTGCACTATTGTGAACCCAGCCTTAGTGAATGTCTGCTTTCAGGGCTTGTTCACCCAGGTGGTTGTAGGGGAAATCATAAAACTGGGTGGCTGTTTTACCCAAACGCCCCCCTTAAGCTGCAAAGGCAGCCGAACATAATTATAAACATAAAATAGGGATGGAAGCAGCGCTAGCACAAAAAATTAATATATGATGAATAAATAATGGTGTTACAGCTGCTAGATACAAGTGCTACAACTTGATATATTTAAAACAAAAAAAACAGCGCTAGTAACTAAGGATATACAAAATATATAAAAAATGATGTTGTCACTAATATAAAGTATAAAAGTGAAATAGTTACATTGAAAACAAGTGACTAAACAATGTGAAAAGATGAATCTGTTTGAAAAACAGATGCCGCCAACAATGGGATTGGATCTCAGCGTATAGCGATAATTATACAAACACACATAAAATATTCAAGTTCAAAAATGGGTGTAGACGTTCCTCAAGAGGAACACACAATAGTATCAAACTGACAGCCCCTCGGTACAGGGGATCGTATACAGTCACCTAAGATGCTGCTGTTGAAACCTGGACTGTTGTTAATAGGATAACGCTTTGGGAACCACAGACATCATATCGCACCCAGAAAAAAATAAGGAGAAAAACATAGTGAAATACCATAGGGAATTGGTCAGGTGCGCATAATAGTGCTACTCACAGAACGAAGGTATAAACAGGTATTCAGAATGGATCTGTGGTCACCGCTGTAACAGCGTGCGTTCCACCGAAAACAGGAAATCGGCTTCGTGGAGAGAGCAGAGAGCCGAGGGGGTGAGGCCTGGCTGCGGCACTGCCTGGAGATGCCAGTGGAGGAGGAAGATGAGCTGCGCGGGGTGGTCGTGGAGGAGGATAGACAGCAGCATGATGGGCGCGGAGCAGAGCAGCCTTCCCCTAGACGGCCCACAGGAACGACAGGGGAACGTGGGCAGTGTATCTGCTACCAGTGCGGAGGTAGTCAGCGGGGTGGTGGAGCCCGGTCGGCGGTCTGGGCAGAAGAGGGGGCTCCAGTCACAATCCCCTGCGAAGAGGAGGGACGTGAACTCACAACCTCGGAGAGGAGGAATTGGAAGAATGGCGCCGCCTGTCTCTGTGGGCACCAGACATCAAGCGGCAGCTTCCTCTCAGTTGCTGGCTATGTAGAGCGGCCTGATTCCAGGCACACTACTCAGCATGGTGCAGACAGATCCTGCGGCATCAGCACATGCTGCAGCACCAGCTTGGGGGTCCAGCACTACCAACATCAGTTCCTGTCACAGCGCCAGCACCAGCTTCAGTGCCAGGTCCAGTATTGGTTACAGTACCAGCGCCAGTTCCAGGTCTGGTGCCAGCTCCAGTACCAGCTCCAGTGTCAGCTCTAGTTCCAGGTCCAGTATTGGCTTCAGCGCCTGCCCCGGTGGGGCAGGGTGAGTCTTTAATGCATAATGTGTTGCCTGATGTAATGGTTTACCTGTCTGGTATTTCTGCTGCACTTTCTTCTGCTGGTATACCTATTTCGGTGGGTTTACCTGCTTCTGCTGCTGCATCCTCCCTGGGCTCTACCTCCTGTTCTTCTCATCTTCTCATGCTGCTAATGCTCCTGTTTCTAATGTTGCTGCTCCCGTGTCACACAGTTTGTTAGGTAGCACTGTGCGCAGCCCTGATTTGCGCTCACCTAGGGAGACAACGAGATTGTCAGTCCCTGAGGTGAGTATGAAGGAAGTGTTGCCATGTGAGATGTCCCCTTTAGGTTATCATCTACCGGGGTCAGTGAAGGAAAACATTTGGGCTGGGGATTTTGTAGATATGCTATCCCTTCTTCCGGCATCAAAGGATTTTATTTTTAAAACGGAAAAAAAAGGGGAGGATAGGCAGGAGGAGGATAGGTGCAGGCCTATTGCTCGATCGTTTAATAATTGGTTGCAGGCATTTTTCGTTTTTTCCAGCGTACTGGTTGAAAAACAGCCTGAGCTGAGCGGAGGCCTTTTTCAGCATATGGATCATGTGCTAGAGGCCTATAAAAGTTTTGGCGGATTGGGCTGGTATTTTTATGACGAGTCCTTTCGCCAGAAACTGGCGGTGCATCCATCACTAAGGTGGGGGGTGAAGGATGTGGGCCTATGGCTGAATTTCCTCAGAGACCGACCATAAGTAAGTTGGGCCAGGCTAACCCTGTTAACGCAGGGTACCGCAGGGGTTGTCGCTTTGCATTTAATGAGAGTTCCTATCGGTTTAATGCAACATGCAAGTATAGGCACGAATGCTCGGTTTGTGTGGGGCCCCATCCGATGGTAAAATGCTTCCGGAAGACGGCTCCGCAGTCTTCGCGGGATATTTTCCTAAAAGCCTGCACACCAGTGAGGCTGGGAAGCATGCACCCCTGGTTGGACCTGTACCCAAACAGGGAGAAGGCGCTTTTATTGATTGAAGGTTTTTCGTGCAGTTTTCCCCTTCCGTTTTTTTCAGCCACAGGTTGTACGGTAGTGGAGAATTTAAAATCTGTGCAGAGTTTTCCGGAGGCAGTACGGGAGAAGGTGTTTAAGGAAATATTGGAAGAGCGAATGGCAGGGCCTTTTTCTTTGCCTCCATTCCACAATTCCCGTATTTCACCGATTGGGGTGGTGCCTAAAAGGAACCAAACACCTTCCGGTTGATTCAGCACCTCTCTTTCCCCAAGGGGGGTTCGTTGAATGACGACATTGATGGTGCTTCCTGTTGGGTGGTTTATGCCACCTTTGAGGAAGCTATCGTAAAGGTGAAGGCACATGGCTGTGGGGCTCTTTTGGCTAAAGCCGACATCAAGTTGGCCTTCCGGCTTTTGCCCATTGCCCCGGCAACATTCAGTTCATTGGGTTTCTGTTTTGAAGGTGCTTATTTTTTTGACAAATGCCTCCCAATGGGGTGTTCCTTGTCTTGCACTTATTTTGAGACTTTTTCCACTTTCCTACATTGGGTCTTGTTTTTCAAGTCTGGACAGGATGCGGCGGTGCATTATTTAGACGATTTTTTGTTTGTCGGCCCTGCAAATTCAGATCTCTGTTCCCGTTTGTTGCATTTGTTTACATTAATTGCAGGACATTTTGGTGTTCCCCTGGCGGGGGAAAAGACTTGACTGCCTACAATGCAGATGGAATTTTTGGTAATTCACATGAACACTGAGGCCATGGAGTTTAGTTTGCCTTTGGCCAAGGTTGCGAGGATGCGGAACCTTATCGCTTTCTTTTTGAGGAGGCGGAAGATTCTTTTGAAGGAAATGCAGTCATTGATGGGCCTTCTGGCTTTTGCATGCAAAATCATCACGTCGCGGCATCTTATGTGGTTGGGTCACCCCGGAATCCGGGGTGGACATATTTGGTGTTGATACAGTGAAGCTGCCCAAGTTCCAAAAACTGGGCAGAGATTATGTGATTTATGGTATTAGTATTAAAGTGTTTCAGTTATATTTGGTTATATAAATATGTTGTTAAAGCAATAAAGTGCTGTGGCCATTTCTGCCAAATAAACTGGTTTGGGTGTTTGTTTTATATGGTTGTATCTGGGGAATAGGTGGGGGCGGGTGTGGCCTACAGTCCCATTATTTTTTTCTGGGTGCGATATGATGTCTGTGGTTCCCAAAGCGTTATCCTATTAACAGCAGTCCAGGTTTCAACAGCAGGATCTTAGGTGACTGTATACAATCCCCTGTACCGAGGGGCTGTCAGTTTGATACCATTGTTTGTTTTGGATTACTCTTGAGGAACGTCTACACCCATTTTTGAACTTGAATATTTTATGTGTGTTTGTATAATTATCGCTATACGCTGAGATCCAATCCCATTGTTGGCGGCATCTGTTTTTCAAACAGATTCATCTTTTCACATTGTTTAGTCACTTGTTTTCAACGTAACTATTTCACTTTTATACTTTATATTAGTGACAACATCATTTTTTATATATTTTGTATATCCTTAGTTACTAGCGCTGTTTTTTTTGTTTTAAATAATTATAAACATGCCACAGCCGTTATGCTTTTCTTTTTAGATATGACAAGTTTGGTGGGCAGTACTGCCAAAGAACGTGCCCAATCCAAGTGAATGGGACTGTGTCCGTGGCAACCAGTGATTTTTTGAGGGGGGGGCGGCAGACAGTACCACCCCCCCATTGGGTGTGTCTGGTACACTTACCCCATCTATGCAGCACTTCACCGGCGGTTTCCCTTGCTCTGCGGCGGTGATCTCTTCCTCTGCTCTCCATGGGCATCAGCGGCTTCCATTTCCTCCCTCCTCCTCGGCAGCCAATCGGGAGTCTTCTCTTTTCGGCCAATCGAAAATCGGGTCACAGACCTGCTTCTGATTGGCCGAATTGAGGATCAGTGTTACAACAGAAAATATTCATTCACTATTGTAACACCTAGGTGGGCTCATGGGGCAATGCTCTGCACTCAGAGCCCACCCTATTTTGAAGCCTATTAGAGCCTATGGCTCTAATCAGGTGCTTCTAAAAAACACCCCCGCAGCTGTAATTCAGACGCCTGGCATCCTGAAAGGGGCTGGACGCAGGAATAGGGGGAGGCCATGCTGGCCGTGGATAGATTCATGCAATGCATGAATCTATACATTATTCATATAGGGTGTGGCATGGATAGAGGAGGCTGCGCCCGGTCGCCCCTAATGGGTGGGCCGCCACTGGACTGTGTCACACCTGCCCTGCAACTGCATTTAATGTATGCTGCTGAAGCATAGTGGTGCAAGCTTTTCAGAGTTAAAATGGGCATTGAGGTGGCAGCATATCACCTCTCCAGCTGCAGGTCAACCACCCTCTGAAAAGTGGTTTCAGCTTTTCAGAGGGTTGGCAGCGGCTGCTGCATGTGTGAACAAGCCCCTAAGGTGTTTATAAACCTTCCTCATGTTTCAAGGAATCCTTTTGTGTCTTTTTTTGTCTCTTTATTGAGTGCAGTCTTCTTGCATTTCATTTTGAAAACATAGCGTCATGTCTCTTGAAACTGGCGTTGAGAGGTAGGGTCAGATAAGGTCCAGCTGTTAAGGATTCTTTTCCTCCTAAGTGCAGATACAACAAGCATTAACTGCTTAGCACCTTTAAAGAATCTCTCACAATCCTGTCCAGCAATCCTTTAGATTGCTCATTCAGGAGTGTAAAATGGATACTTTACAAAGAGTGTGCAGAGCATTACTAAATATTTGGTGCCAGATTCATCAAACCCTTTCACTGCCACAGCCAGTTTTGCTGTTGTTTTGGACTCATGTTTAAAAAATAATTTTAGGCCTGAAGATTATGTAAAACCCCCAAACATTTTATATTTTCTAAAAGCAGACAAGCTAGAGAAAATAATAGTGGTAGTTCATTTTTTTTATGCTAGCACAATGGTTTATGAAACACTGAGTACAAAACAAACTGAAGTTAATTTTGGGAAACATAAATGCAACATATTACTCACTTTTTTGACAAAATATAAAAGATGAGGTTGCGCCAAGTACTATAAATAGCTACCCAGCATGTAAAACCTTAGAATTGCGTCCACACGTGAAGTAGCTAAAATTTCGGTACCTTGTATTTTCCACAGTCGATGTTTTAAATGCCCTTTAATGTCATCAATTTAAAGTTAACCATGAACAATGGGCCTAGAATTATTGCTCTCACTCTGGTGTGCGCGGTGATATGTAACATGTGTAGTACTATCAATGTTTTCATGCATAGGTGCCCCCAAAATGTGCATTTATGTTTTGTACAGGCATGTACAGTATATGGAATTGTAAGTCATTAGGTGTAGCTTTCATTTATCAATGATTTTTTTTTTTTACTAAACTTTTCTTTCATCACATAGGGCATGAAAATTCCCCTATGTGATGCATTTTTAGGGTGACAGGTTCTCTTTATTGAGACATCAGGGGTCTCAATACCCCTGATGTTTCACTTGCCCACCAATGAGACTAATGCAGTACTGCTGCTTTCCTTTTTGAGATAACACATACTTTGTGTTTTGTACCCTTAAAGTGGAAGTAAACTAGGGTTGCCACCTTTTCTTCAAGCCAAACCCAAACACTTTTGCGGCCTGGGACACCTTTGGGTGCCCCAAGGAGAGTAGTAATGCGGTGTGCATAGCATGCCGTAGTGAACAGTGGGTGTGGCAAAATTGCTCTTGCTGACAACATTGTGCTGCCCCCCCAGTGATGCCGAACCTGCACCCAGACAGCTGCCCACAGCTCCTGAACGGCAACAGATTTGTGTGTGACTTTCTTGATTACTTGGGGAGCCACAGTCCGCTCTGAATAATGCGTGCAGGTTTCAGTCAGCCTGAAACCTGGACACATGATTTAAAACCCGGACTGTTCGGATGAATCATGAACAGGTGGCAACCCTAAAGGAAGCTGCCATCTTAGCCTCTGTTTAATCTGCAACTGCCATGATTCTTCAAATGTGATACGTTATGACACCGGCCATTGGATGGTTTGACAGTTTGTTTGAGAGCACAACCAATGTGACAGCTAGCATTTCCAGCATGCCAGGAATGTTAACTGTTTTTTGAAACTATCAAATCAATGGGTTTACTTCCGCTTTAATCATTTATTTTTTGTCACAGTAAGGTGTGCCCAAAAGTTTTCAGCCCTGGACCCTTATGAGGTATTCTAAACCTGAGGAAATGTAAAACCTATCAGCTTTTTATTGTTGTCTGTGTTCCCACTGGGAGATTCAACCTGTACATTTGTCCTGGTGATAATTGTTCAGTGATGCAAAATCAAACATTTTAGAGCTGTCACAGAAACAAGAACAGACACAATGTGAACTATTACAGCCTATGCTATTATATTTAGGCTGATAAATGTCAGTAAAGGTTTCCAAAGTTTAAATCTAACCATCTATCTCACCATAGGTGTAAAGATGGGCACATTTTATTTACTGTATATATATATATATATATATATATACAGTGGGGAGAACAAGTATTTGATACACTGCCGATTTTGCAGGTTTTCCTACTTACAAAGCATGTAGAGGTCTGTAATCATAGGTACTCTTCAACTGTTAAGGACGGAATCTAAAACAAAAATCCATAAAACCACATTGTATGATTTTTAAGTAATTCATTTGCATTTTATTGCATGACATAAGTATTTGATACATCAGAAAAGCAGAACTTAAAATTTGGTACAGAAACTTTTGTTTGCAATTACAGAAATCATAGGTTTCCTGTAGTGCTTGACCAGGTTTGCACACACTGCAGCAGGGATTTTGGCCCACTACTCCATACAGACCTTCTCCTGATCCTTCAGGTTTCGGGGCTGTCGCTGGGCAATACAGACTTTCAGCTCCCTCCAAAGATTTTCTATTGGGTTTAGGTCTGGAGACTGGCTAGGCCACTCCAGGACCTTGAGATGCTTCTTACGGAGCCATTCCTTAGTTGCCCTGGCTGTGTGTTTTGGGTCCTTGTCATGCTGGAAGACCCAGACATGACCCATCTTCAATGCTCTTACTGAGTGAAGGAGGTTGTTGGCCAATATCTCGCGATACATGGCCCCATCCATCCTCCCCTCAATACGGTGCAGTCGTCCTGTCCCCTTTGCAGAAAAGCAGCCCCAAAGAATGATGTTTCCACCTCCATGCTTCACGGTTAGGATGATGTTCTTGGGGTTGTACTCATCCTTCTTCTTCCTCCAAACAGGGCGAGTGGAGTTTAACCAAAAAAGCTCTATTTTTGTCTCCTCAGACCTCATGACCTTCTCCCATTCCTCCTCTGGATCATCCAGATGGTCATTGGCAAACTTCAGACAGGCCTGGATATGCGCTGGCTTGAGCAGGGGGACCTTGCGTGCGCTGCATGATTTTAATCCATGACAGTGTAATGTGTTACTAATGGTTTTCTTTGAGACAGTGGTCCCAGCTCTCTTCAGGTCATTGACCAGATCCTGCTGTGTAGTTCTGGGTTGATCCCTCACCTTCTTCATGATCATTGCTGCCCCACGAGGTGAGATCTTGCATGGAGCCCCAGACCGAGGGAAATTGACTGTCATCTTGAACTTCTTCCAAATTCCTAATAATTGAACCAACAGTTGTTGCCTTCTCACCAAGCTGCTTGCCTATTGTCTTGTAGCCCATCCCAGCCTTGTGCAGGTATACAATTTTATCCCTGATGTCCTTACACAGCTCTCTGGTCTTGGCCATTGTGGAGAGGTTGGAGTCTGTTTGATTGAGTGTGTGGACAGATGTCTTTTATACAGGTAACTAGCTCAAACAGGTACAGTTAATACAGGTAATGAGTGGAGAACAGGAGAGATTATTAAAGAAAAAATAACAGGTCTGTGAGAGCCGGAATTCTTACTGGTTGGTGGGTGATCAAATACTTATGTCATGTAATAAAATGCAAATTAATTATTTATAATAATTATGGAATTCTGTTTTAGATTCCATCTCTCTCAGTTGAAGAGTACCTATGATACAAATTACAGACCTCTACATGCTTTGTAAGTAGGAAAACCTGCAAAATATATATACAGTATCTCACAAAAGTGAGTACACCCCTCACATTTTTGTAAATATTTTATTATATCTTTTCATGTGATAACACTGAAGAAATAACACTTTGCTATAATGTAAAGTAGTGAGTGTACAACTTGTACAACAGTGTAAATTTGCTGTCCCCTCAAAATAACTCAACACACAGCCATTATTGTCTAAACCGCTGGCGTATATATATATATATATATATATATATATATATATATATATATATATATATATATATATGTACAGTATCTCACAGAAGTGAGTACACCCCTCACATTGTGAAAGGTGAAAATGTCCAAATTGGGCCCAACTAGCCATTTTCCCTCCCCATTGTCATGTGACTCATTAATGTTACAAGGTCTCAGATGTGAATGGGGAGCAGGTGTGTTAAATTTGGTGTCATCGCTCTCACTCTCTCATACTGGTCACTGGAAGTTCAACATGGCACCTAATGGCAAAGTACTCTCTGAAGATCTGAAAAAAAGAATTGTTGTTCTACATAAAGATGGCCTAGGCTATAAGAAGATTGCAAAGACCCTGAAACTGAGCTGCAGCATGGTGGCCAAACCATTCCTTGGTTTAACAGGACAGGTTCCACTCAGAACAGGCCTCGCCATGGGCGACCAAAGAAGTTGAGTGCACATGCTCAGCGTCATATACAGAGATTGTCTTTGGGAAATAGATGTATGAGTGCTGCAGAGGTTGAAGGGGTGGGGGTCAGCTTGTCAGTGCTCAGACCATAAGCCGCACACTGCAGCAAATTGGTCTGCATGGCTGTTGTCCCAGAAGGAAGCCTTTTCTAAAGATGATGCACAAGAAAGCCTGCAAACAGTTTGCTGAAGACAAGCAGACTAAGGACATGGATTACTGGAACCATGTCCTGTGGTCTGATGAGACCAAGATAAACATTTTTGGTTCAGATGGTGTCAAACGTGTGTGGCAGCAACCAGGTGAGGAGTACAAAGACAAGTGTGTATTGCCTACAGTCAAGCATGATGATGGGAGTGTCATGGTCTGGGGCTGCATGAGTGCTGCCGGCACTGGGGAGCTACAGTTCATTGAGGGAACCATGAATGCCAACATGTACTGTGACATGAAAAAACAAAAAAGCAATCTTGTGTATTTTAGAAAACAATGGAATGTAAAAAATGAACAGGCTGCAACAGTGAAATGTGAGATATAAAACAGCAAAATAATTGAACAAAAGAAAAAGTTGTGCTAATTGTGTATTAAGAAATGAACAAAGTCCAACAAGTGATCTGAATGATCCAATTCGATTAACAATGGGTGATGCAATTCATAACAGATGGTATCCAGTGATATCCTCCACCAAGAGACATCACCAGTGTTTAGTCAAGGTGTACTCTTACCCACATGGTGGACCCTATAATTATGGAAGGTCAATCTCACTTATGATATATCTGCTAATAAAAAGGATATGATGCAGGCAGTCCACGTCTCTCCAGCCATTTCTCCCGCACTAGGAATGAACCATCATGGCAGCCCAGCAGTATCCAAAAATAATTAAAACAAGGGGCCTCCGATAGTGTAAAATCTATGAGGTATTGACACATCAACAAGAAGACTCTAAAGTGCATATGATAAAAAGTGCTGCAGCAAGCACAAAAGCTAAAAGCTCAGAAAGCTAAAAATAGCCTTGAAGTAGGTTGGTGTTTCCTTGCCCAACTGGTTTTCACGTTAAAACTTCTTCCGGAGCTTAGGAAACACTTCCTGTCACCGCAATATATACAGAGCATCCTAACCAAGCCTCGTTTTCACATGCGGGCTTATACAATAGAAGCCAAGCCTCATTTTCAGTGAGCAGTGGAAAAGCGTAGTTGGTTCAACACACCAGAAGTGACAGTTGAACCAAACCTCTATATCACATAAATAGTTCACCAAAAAAAGGGGGAAGTTTGCGCTTCCATCCGAAGTGATACAGGAAAGGAAATGTATGTGGTCAGAATCCTCCCACTACAAGAGAGGATCACAGCGACCAAGGTGTCCCCGAAAGTGAGAAATAACCAAAAGGACAATGCATATAATCTAATAAAAATATATAATAAAAAATATTTATTTAAAAATATTTTAACATATCAAAGAAAACAAGGCATAGCCTGTGAAGCTCTGGTGAACTCCATGCCCAAGTGAGCGCTGCAAAATAATGGTGGCCACACAAAATATTGACTCTTTAGTCCCAATTTGGACATTTTCACTTAGGGGTGTACTCACTTTTGTTGCCAGCATTTTAGACATTAATGGCTCTATGGAAAGATATAACAAAATGTGAGGGGTGTACTCACTTTTGTGAGATACTGTGTATACATATATTTATACAAAAAACAGTACTTGTAAGTATCATCAGTTATTAAAAAATTGCTACTAGTGTGAAAGTAGATGTACAATATATAAACACTGAGAGGTAATGCTCATCAAACAAGTGTTTATTTCTCATTGTGGTTATTCATGGGATCATACTTGAAAAGAAGCTGGCACTTATGTAAATGGAGATCTGGGATACTTAGGATACTAAGTTCTAGAACTGTCCCCCTAGATATCTAACATATCCCAATCAAATAAAGGCAAATGCAGATAAAAATGAAATGGCAAAATGTTGGTAATGTTGGGTTAGTATGTAAATTACAGTAATTTAAATATTGAAAATCATCATCAACTTGCTGGGCCTGTCAGTCTGAACCTACACTCAAATCTGCCTTCATTCATTATGGCTTAGTGGAATTGACCTTAAAGTATGGACTATACTTACCTTCAATCAAGTGATACACCGTCCTGGAACTTCTCGTCATCCGCTGACAACTTCAGTGGCTGGCTTCCGGATCTCGATCGCTGGTCACAGTCATTTGCAGGGGCCTAGATGACATCACTCCTATAATTGCGTGAGAACTCTGTCAGCTTTGGCATTGCCTAATTTGTGCAGTGAGCTGCGCTTGCACAGCTCACTGTACAAGGTCGAACAGGCAGGTAAGTAGCTTTAATGCAGAAGAGACAAAACATGTCTTTTTTGCATATAAAATCCTGCTGGTTCACCCATTTTCATTTCCTAGCATAAAGTTATACTTTAAAACATTTCTGAACCCAAAACTAAGACTTTAATATACTGCTGCATTTGTTCTATTTTTATGCTTTTTCCCTTTTATTTTCATCTGGTAAACCAGCTAATAACCCACATCCTGTCATAGGTTGGCTTTTCTCAACCTCTCCAGTGTCTCTATGGAGGAGGCCATGGCTATCACACCGGCTGTTATCCCAATTTGGAATACAAATATGCCTCCCTCTCATTATCATAGAGGGCAGGTGAGTTGTTGATTTCAGTTCACTTAACAAGAAGTGACAAGGACACTGGATTTTTGGCACAATCAACAAGATTTTTGGCACAATCAACAAGTGTTCTCTGTATTTGTTGAAACTGTTTGTAGCCATCAAATTTAAGGACTAGTAAGCTGCACTATATTAAACATTTGTTCTTGGGTTAAAATATCCTTTAGGAGTCAGCTTATGTGTCCTGTTTTTCCCACGACAGTTCCCCGTATTTCCCACAATATGTATTTTTCAATTCACAATCCTAATGAGCTAAAATTAGCTAAATAAATTGGCATAGATTTCTGAGAAACTTCATGTCACTTTCATATCTCCTTTTTTTTCTTAAAATGTTGGCATTCCACAACAGTATAGATTAAGTACAAAGTGACAGATTCCATGATAGATGCCATATACTACCCTTTATCCAAAAGTAGCTTATCTGAGGAAGAAATACATTTTTCCATTCCCAGTTTATAATCTTTTCTTTACAATGGGGAGTTGTTTAAGTCTCTTGCATGTGGCAGTAAAAAACGTCACATTTGTTACTGATCTAGATAAAGATGCATTGTAGTCTATGGAATCGTACACACAGCTGCGTAAAGATGAGTAATAGGCCTAATTCACACTGGCCGTTTTAACATTGCTGTTAGGGGCATCTGGCATTTTTTTACTGCCTCTAAATGCCCCTGCATGTTAGCCTATGTGTCCATGTACACATAGGAATTTAGAGACGGGGGCATTTAGAGGCAGAAAAAACTCCACACCCAGTGCATCCAGGAGAAGTGTTTTGGCAGAAAAAAAATGCTTGACGAGTGTAAATGCATGTAAAGGTGTCTAAACGCATGCTTAGCGCCTGAGCATTAATTCAATTCAATGGCCAGAATAAATGATTATTCTGGCCATTGAAATGAATTAACGCTCAAGTGCTTGACACGCCTAAACACATTACACGTGTTTACAAGCGTCAAGCATTATTTCTGCTAAATCGCCACTCCAAAGAGCAAAGGAGTCTAGCAGAGTTAGCAAAATGTCCAGTGTGCATGAAGTCATATAGAGGAAGGCTTTCTTTCATAGAATAATGTGTGTATGTGTCCAATAAGTATAATACACATGCTTGTATTTGAAAGCAAAGAGAAATATTTTAACATCTACTTATGACTACCATGTTTATGTGTTTTACAGCAAACATTTTATTTTAAAGTGACAGAAATTATTTAGTGCTACCTGTGCTATTTGTATAATCTTTTCTACAACATGTAAATACCTTGTGTTTACAGACAAGGGGTATGTATTGTTGAATGTGAAGCTTTTACTGTTAATATTCATATTGGTTTCTTTAGGGCCTCTTGCACACTACAGTTTGAAAAAGCTCAGTACAGCTTTTTTTTTTACTGAGCTAAAATACGGGCCATTAATTGCAATGTGCCTATGCACACAGGCGCGTAATTAAGTGCTGTGCATTCTTCAGTAAAAAAAAAAAAAAAAAAAGAGAAATATGCTTTTTTGGTCAGTAATTTATGCCTATTGTGCAGAAAGCGAAAGCGAGAATAAGTTTGCGCACATTTGCGCAAAATTCGCAAAGGCATATACGTGAAAAATACACGCAAATACATACCAAGATGAACCGTCTGAAAAAATATCATGTTCAAGAGGCCTAAATGATGAAAATATAATAATAATGTAATTTATACACAGAAAGATTGTGAATATGTGTTCTGAACAGTTAAACTGGGTTTGCTACACTACTACATTTGTGATGGCAATGCCATGTTATTATACCCTTTTGGCCAGACATCAGAGCTTAAATAATGGTAATACTTGGCTTGGATATCCCCTTCTCCCCGGTACACTTTTCTCTTCCATATACCTCCTATACTGATTAGACTAGACTAGATTAGTATAAGAGAAGGGTATTGCCACACCTCTTGAATGCGGCCAAACATCTGCTCCCAATTTATTGGAAGCGCACACATATCCCTAGCGCACACATATCCCAATGAGGAGTGGATAGGTAAGGTGAAAGAGATCAAGGAGACAGAGGAATAGGTAGCAACCTGTAAGGGCACAGGTGAGCGCAGGACATGTTTCGTCTAGCCTAGATGTCGCATTGCTGGAGTTAGTGGAGCCCACTCTCAGACAACGCCTTCAACCCCAGCACTCATGAGACTAGAGCTATTTTTAAGTCTCTGAACAGCCAACTTTCCTCTATTCTTACCCTACAGCAGTGATCATCGGTGTGAGCGATTGTATTATCAGTGAGAAACCATTTTCGTGCATGTTTTTTTTTTTTTTTCTTTTTGTTAGTAATGTGTTTTTTTTTTTTTTTAATTGGCTTTGTGTATTTCTCCAATTGTAACAGTCTGATGTACTGACCTACCAACCTGTATTGTAACTGCACATGTGGTCTCCTCCTGGGAGAATGCTACCAGTTTATATAATATCCAATAGAGGTTACTATCTCTGTGTAAGATACCATAGGTTGCCTACCTGCACTTATGCATGATCCCTCATGGTCCTTGGTGTGGCACCTTGTTGGAGGAGGTCTGATGGAGGCTTTTAAGGCCCTCCTCCTCTTCCATGGGCCAGTAGAACACATGTGTTTTTGAAAGCTTAAGTGGTAGTAAAGGCTGTTTTTTTCTTTCTTAAAATAACAAACATGTCACCTTTATAACATACACTATATTGTCAAAGGTATTGGGACACCTGCCTTTACACGCACATAAACTTTAATGTCATCCCAGTCTTAGTCCGTAGGGTTCAATAATGAGTTGGCCCACCCTTTGCAGCTATAACAGCTTTAACTCTTCTGGGAAGGCTGTCCACAAGGTTTAGGAATGTGTTTAAGGGAATATTTGACCTTTCTTCCAGAAGTGCATCTGTGAGGTCAAGCACTAATGTTGGACAAGAAGGCCTGGCTCGCAGTTTCCGCTCTAATTATTCCCAAATTTGTTCTATCGGGTTGAAGTCAGGACTCTGTGCAGGCCAGTCATGTTCCTCCACCCCAAACTCGCGCATCCATGTCTTTATTGACCTTGCTTTGTGCATTGGTCCGAATCATTTGGCGGAGAGGGGATTATGGTGTGGGGTTGTTTTTCAGGGGTTGGGTTTGGCCCCTTAGTTCCAGTGAAGGGAACTCTTAAGGCATCAGCATACCAAGACATTTTGGACAATTTCATTCTCCCAACTTTGACCAATGCACAAAGTAAGGTCCATGAAGACATGGATGAGCAAGTTTGAGGTGGAGGAACTTGACTGGCCTGCACAGAGTCCTGACCTCAACCCGATAGAACACCTTTGGGGAGAGCAGAGACTGTGAGTCAGGCCTTCTCGTCCACATCAGTGCCTTACTTCACTTCTGGAAGAATGGTCAAACATTCCCATAGACACAATCCTAAAACTTGTGGACAGCTTTCCCAGAAGAGTTGAAGCCGTTATAGTTGCAAAGGGTGGGCCAGCTCAATATTGAACCCTACGGACTAAGACTAGGATGCCATTTAAGTCCATGTGCGTGTAAAGGCAGGCATTCCAATACTTTTGACAATATAGTGTACATTAATCTCCTTAAAGTGTTTGTAAAGGCTATTTTGTTTTATAACAAACATGTCCTACATACCTGCTCTGTGCAATTGTTTTGCACAGAGCAGCCCCGGTCCTCCTCTTCTCAGGTCCCCTGCTGGTGCTCTAGGCCCCTCCCCCCTGCCGAGTGCCCCCATCTCAAGTACCTTGCTATGGAAGTACTCGTGCGTGCTTGCTCCTGAGCCCCGCTCTCTATGTCCATAAGACACAGAGACTGTGGCTGAGCCCCACCCCCTGCTCCTCCCTCACTGGCTGTGATTGACAACTATGGGAGCCAATGGCTCCTGCTGCTGAATCTCAGCCAATGAGAAGGGAAAGGCCCGGGAGAGCTGCTGCTCTCGTGCACATCGCTGGATCTGGATCAGGCTCAGGTAAGTGTTAGGGGGCTGAGGGGGGAGCTGCACACTGAAGGGTTTTTTTTACTTTCATGCATTCTATGCATGAAGGTAAAAAAAAACTTCAGCTTTTTCAGCCTTTAGAACCACTTGAAATGTAACTGATATCAGTAAACCCGCACATTAAACATTACCTAACACCTACTACCCCAACCCCTAAAGCTGGTAATACACATAGATTTCTTTGTCTAGGGTCTAGGTTAAACAGCATGGATGGATGAATCTCCCCTGCTGACGATTAGTATTTGACAGAGCTGTCAGAATATCAAACATTGACTGCAGCTTATTAGCAGCTCATTAGGTGCGATTTTTTTTTTGTATTAGATTAATAAACATGTTATACTTACCTGGTCTGTGAAACAGTATTGCACAGACAGCAGCCCTGATCCACCACTTTTTGGTCCCCTACTTATGTTTCTGGCTCTACCTCTTCCGTGAGTGCCAACACAGAAAGTCGCTTTCTATGGGGGCACTTGTGTGGGCTTTCTCCCGAGCTGCCTTGTCCCCCGCTCCGTCCCCCATCATAAAATTTGATTGATACAACAACATTGTAATAACAATACAAACAATAGTTATTTATGACAATCCAGCTTACTTGAAAAATATTCTTCATGTTGTGATTGCTGCCTGTCTTCTGGTCATCTCTTTTAGTAAATTCCCGGATTTCAGGTTTACTTTAGATTTGCAAGATTGAAGCAAATAGATGTCGATAATAAAATAGAATGAATCCAGAGAGGTCTGAAGTTTAAAATATATCAGGAGAAACTTCAGTAACTTAAAGTGATTGTAAAGGCTATTTTTTTAAATAACACATATGTAATATTTACCAGCTCTGTGCAAGCATCCCAGTACCTCCTCTTCTGGGGACCCTGTCAGCGCTCTTGGTTCCTCCTCTTTCGATGCTTTCTATGGGGGCTCTTGTGTGGCCTCGCTGCTGAGCCTGGCTATGTGTATCCATAGACCCACTTAACGTGGTTCGGCCCCACTCCTTGCTCTCTGCTCACAGGATTTGATTAACAGAAGCAGGAGCCAAACATGCTTGGGACAAACATAGATCAATAAACAGGCAAAAAAAAAAGGTTATTGAAAAAAAAAAGTATACGTTAAAGCGGACCTTCAGTCATTTTTTCAACTGTCCATCTATTAAATCTTCTGCCCTTGTTGTTTTAACTTTGGATAGTAAATTTGTTTTTTTCTGCCAGTAAATACCTTACACAGCCCACTTCCTGTTTCTTGTCTGGTCATTAGCCTAGGCTTATGACATCATGCACAGCTCTTCCTTGCCAGGAAGGGAGGGAGGATGAGTCATAAGAAGGCCAATGAGAGTTGCAGGGCTGGAGAGCTGGAGGTGTGCCTCTGTGTGTCTGAGTAAATCCAGGAAGTGAACAGGCAGCAGCTTCAGCTGCCCAAAGTTGGTTGCAGCCAGACTCAGTGGAGGGAGATTTCTGCAGCATACTTGGCAAGTACAGAATCACAGTGTATATAAAATAATATGCAAAGTGGTTGGAGGGAAGCTTCAGAATGGCAAAGATGTTTTTATTAAAAATTATGTAGCAGACTGCAGTTCCTCTTTAAAGAACAAAATGGAGCAGTTTCAATGGACCACTTAGACTTTTGGTCTTTTTTTGCCATATGCCAAGCTTTGGTCAAGTCTTTAATTTGTGCCAGCATCTCACTCCCTCCCATAAAAAGACCAATAACAGTTGTGGATTGTCTCAGATAAATTTAGGAGTAGCTTGTGGGACTGTCACTTCTGAGTTTTGGGAAAACAGCATAGTTTGTCATCCCTGATTTAAGCAAATTAAAAATCTGCCATTGTTTATGTGTCCTTTAATCAAACTGTGACTAAGAGGTAATAGAGTAGGAGTTCTGTAACCAGGGCCATAGATAATTGAAATAAGGGGAGGGTAAGCCTCCTCAAATGATTTAGACCTTTAGAGGCATAGTGAGAACCTACAGGAGAAACAAAGAGGCAACTGAAGTGAATTTTGGATGTGGCAAACGTTTGCTAACAATGTGCGGGGCTTAAAATGTGAGGCTTCATACAGAGTGCAGGGGTTAGAAATATGTAATGTACAAGGTTCAAGTGTCAGTATTTATGTATCTAATCTAAATATTGCAGAGGTAAGGTGTATGTAATGTACATAGTGTAGGGGTTAGGTGTATATAATGTACACAGTAAACATTTGCTTGTTTCGGTGCATAACACAAGCATCACACCCCTTAATAAATTGTGTATGAAAAAAAAGAAAAAGGAATGAGACTTTTATGACGGTGTTGCATTCTAAATAATAGCTAGAAAACACATGAATACTGATAAATACATTTACATTTTATCAGCAGAACCAGAAAAAATGTCAGATTTAAAATCATAAACACATAGTTTTGATGCTAGTTTTGAATCATGCTTTTATGATTGAGATTTTTGGTTATGCTAGTAAAATGGAAATGTTTTAGAAGTATTTATATGTTTTCTGGATATTATTTGAGAGGTAGCACCTTCATAAAAACCTCATTCTTTTCCTCCTGTTTTTATAGTGTACACATTGCAGAAGTCAGAAGTATATACAGTTCAGCAGCCTCTGTGATTCTTTTTGCTACTACCTCTTTATGCATTGCACAGCAGTATACCCTATTTACATACACCATGCACACATACATGGACACCGTTATACCCATACAGGCAGTCCCCGAGTTACAAACGGGTTAGGGACTGCCTGTTTGTTCTTAAGTCGGATTTGTTCGTAAGTCGGAAGCGCATGCGCAGAACGGCAGAAACGTTGTTTTCCGCTGTTTCCGACATTGTTTTCCAATGTTTTCTGCTGTTTTCCAATGTTTTCCTCCCGTTCGTATGTAGGAGTCGTTCGCAAGTCGGAGGTTCGTAACTCGGGGACCTCCTGTATACACACTGTACATACACTGTATATGTACATATATGCACTGGTATATACATACACAATGTATACACCTACATATATACAGTAAATACACTAATTTACCCCTCTGGTGATATGGCTGGCTGTCCCTTCAGCTACTCCTGCGAGCCAGTAAATACAGAGATGGCAGTGGAGTGGCTTGAAGGCTGTGCCTTGTTTAAGACCTTCCTTTCCATACCCGTATAGAAAAAATGTAAATGCCCAAAAGCAGCAAAGAGCAGTTTCCCCTTACAAAGATCAACTGTCTATTTGCTAAAAGTGTATTTTATATGAGAACTCAAATGCACATGGATAAAGAAATCCTGAACTGGCAAGAGCTGAGTCTTGTGCCTGGTTGCCCATAAAAAGATTGTACATAATAGCTACACTTTTAAATATGTCACACATAGAATTGTTCCCACAAATGTATCTCTCTATTTAGGGCACAGCATTTCTATACAATGCAGATATTTTTTAATGGAAATTAATATCAACAGCAGACACACTGTGTACATGGAGTTTGGGCTTTCTTTCTGTGTTTATGTTGATTTTCATCAGGTGTTTCCTCCAGCAATCCAAAATATAGTCGTTGGTTCATTAGTACCCAACCAAACTAGATCAAGTGGTGATCACATCAGATTTTTTAAATGTTTAATTATGATGTACTGTTTGGTTGTGTGCACTGTGGATACATTTGCATCCATAAGTTTACTCAAATAAAATAATAAAACACTTCACTTATTTGCCTGAATTACAAAACATATTTGATCATTTCTATGCATGTAACTGCTTATATATGTGGTAATTTTTAACAAGCTTTTTCCATTGTTTCTGCCAATTATAATTTAAGGTTTGCTTCTTCATTTCAGAAAATGACAGTTTTCTGCAGCCAGTTATAGAAAAATGTTCTAAGCCAGCTAACATGCTCTGCACCTGCCAATTCCCTAGAATTTAGAAATGATTCCCTTGAATCCAATAATAATTCTCAAAGAAATAATACAAACAATGCATTTTTTGCAAACCAACATCTTAATTGGGTATGACTGAACTTTTTTTTTTTTTTACTGAATTGTTTTACTAAACTGCTCTTTGATTGCAGATCTCCAGAGAACTTGAGTTTCTGGTATTGTTTAGCAACAACTGAGGAAACATCATGACCTGGGTAGTGGATCACATTGGGTGGTAATAGGAGGGAGAACATGGTTTGTGTACATCCGTTTGCTCCCTTCAGTGTGCAGGTGTCCATCTGCCTCTTTGTTTTCTCTTATGGGCCCCTCGCCTGCTAGGAAAAATGCACACACTGACTTTGAAATGCAAGTGACCTCTGTCAGAGGTTACTGTAGGGCTCCATGAAACAGACTATTAATGATTTTCTGGCAATGACATTGAACACAGCAGCAAAAAGAGAAATGTAATTTATGTAAATTTTTGCTCAATAACTGGTTTTAAAACATTATTATGACATCTGCTTTATGAAGTAAAAAAAAAAATTAAATAAAATGTAGAGATACACAGAAAAAAATACACAAAAGCAACAAATGAATAAAGATACATATAAGTTAATTGAACCATTTTTTGAGTAGCATTTTATTACCTATTAGATTTCATAACAATGAAAGGGATTGGGTGGTCTTTATAAGGTTTTAGTAGTGTTATATAAATGAAATGTTCATTTTACATTTGAGAAAAACCTAGGTAATTTGTTCTATAGTTGCTTGCAATATTACTGTGAGTTTGTGGAGTTAACTAGTGTTTTCAGTTTCATTTTTTTTAAGTGGGACTAAAATTACATAAAACATATACCTCAGTGAAGCTTATCCTGCTCTCTGAAAGTCATAAAAGCCAACAGATTTCTAAACATGGTTTATCACATGATAGGTATTTGGTTAAACAATTTCTGTTGAAGGGTAGGATCAACTAGTCTGAACTCTGATCCGGCAGAAATTTCCTAACTACATGGCAATATGTTTGGCCATACTATTGGCCAGCATTGGATTTCACAGTGTCTACAGCAGCCTCTGAAAACCGTTTTTACTTCTGAGGAACACTTACAATAATTTACATGTCTTAAGGAAACCCTGCTAAAATGAATTCATCAGAGGTCAATGGGAAGAAGGCTACATACATTGGTGGTGAGGGGGAAGAATGCCCTTCTTACAAGTGTGGTCACAAAAACACCCTTACATACAGCTAGATCACTGATCACTGGTGTACATCTGGTTCAGTGAATTGGTGCTGGAGCTGGAATTATGAAGGCATCATCAGATGAGAGGTCAGTCAGACACAGCTCAAGGACACCCTAGCCACATCTGGTGGAACCCTGTTTGCGAATGGCTGGTCTAGAGCAAAGGTAAATTTTCTGGGAAATCTGGCTTTCTCAGATTTCCAGCATGTGGAGGGTTGCAGAGAATGCCTTATACGAAGATGGGCCTGTCTTTAATCAACTGGTTGAACAAAAAAAACCTGAAAGATCCTCGTATCAACGCAAATTATGTGTGATGCAGTGATCTCTCCCACTGAGCTATTGTATTCTGACAGGGCGGGCTCATCTTCAGAATACACTGATTAGTACTGCAGCCATTGAAAGCACTGATCGAATGCTGGTTTTTCAGCATGACCATTCAACAGAAGCCAGTCGTTAGACTGGCTTCTGTTGAACTGTCATTTGTACACAGGGACCATGTATACCCTTTAGTTCCTGTAATGTATTAATCTGCCACTTTAAATTGTATCTATGGTAACATTTTTAAATCATACAGTATATTCATTTTGTTGGAATACAATGTTCATCTGTATTTTATTCAAGAACTGCTGCCCATCAGTGTTTGATAGAGATGTGTTCTTCAACCAGTAGATTTGTGAGGATAGGTAAAAGGAGCGCACAGTATCCAATCAGAAGTCAATATAAGGTGAACGGTCATTTTTTTTTTTTTGGAAATAGTAGAGCATGATAAAACCAGCGCGTTTCCGGGGAACAAAGACTCCCCCATTTTTCAGGGCTGCTGCTCTATGCTATGATGGATGGAGATGTGCCCAATTTGGTGTGTTTGTAAATCTGCGATTGGGACAATTGCAGTATTCTCTGGCGGTGCAGCATGGTGAGAGGTAGTTGGCCCCACTGGAGTTTGAATTAGACTTTGATCTCAACCAGTAGATGTCAGTGTTTATAATTTTGTATGTGCATCTATGGTGTGCTTTGTGTGTTTTCTCTGAATTAAGTTCCTGTTTCCTGTCTGCAGTTAAGGAGCAGGTAAACACATGTGGAGTGTGCACTGTCTGTTCTGTAGGACCTTATACAGAAATTCTAACTGGTTATGGACACAGATACAGTCCAAGCATTGCCCATCTACAGCAGATAAGATACAGCAACAGAAAGAAGACTGCAACAGAATAAAAGAAAATGGCCAGTAGCAGCTGCAACAAAGCTTTAATTTGCAAATATAACAAACCAGAACTACCAGTCTTGGAAATTCAGGTTGAAAATGCTGCTAATAAGAGGACATGTGGAAATGTATACATTTAGTCAGGCCAGAACACCCTTTAGATGAGTAAATAGAGAAGACCAAAAATCTCAGAGCATAATCTATCTTAGCATAGAAGATGATCAAATCATACATATACTGTATGTGAGTGTGAAACTGCTAAAGAAATGTGGGAAGGATTACAAAAGGTGCATGAAAGCGCTAATCTTGGCAATAAACTGTATTTGATTAGAAAGCTATACCAAACTAAACTGATGAAAGGCCAGAATATGCAGGATTACATAAGGCACACCTTGGAAATGTTTGAACGCCTGAGGGGTATAGGAGAAGAAATAAAAGATTTTCATGTTGCAGCATTATTACTAAGCGGCTTATCAGAAACGTTTGTCACAGCACTTCATGCACGTCCAAATGATGACCTGACATTGGAATATGTTAAAAGCAAGTCTGTGGAACTGAATATACAGGCGATAATACAAAGGCGATTCCCAGAAAGCATGGCATAATATTTTGAACCGCTGTACCATACAACTCAGAACAAAACGGGGTTGCAGAAAGAATTAACAATACTCTGAGAGTGGAAGAATCATGCTGTTTGATGCAGATATGCCAACGACATTCTGGGGAGAGGTAATTATGACTACATGCTATCTCCAAAATTGACTACCAGGAAAATCAACTGAGAAAAGTCCATATGAGCTGTGGAATGGAAAAGAATTTAATTTGAACCATATAGACATTTTTGGAAGCAAAGACTATGTGCACATCCCAAAAGAAAAACATACAAAATGGGATGCTCGTGCAAAGGAAGGTGTACTTGTGGGGTACAGTGAATCTCAAAAATAGGATTTTTAAAACAGCTTACCTGTAAAATCATTTTCTTGGAGTACATCATAGGACACAGAGCCTCAAGTAATTACTTAGCGGGTTATGGGCCTACCTTCAGGTGTTGACACTGGTATAACCAATACAGGAAGTTGACTCCCCTATATAACCCCTTCTCCTTCCAAGAGTCCTCAGTTTTTGTAGCCAAGCAATATAAGCAATATACTCTCACCCCATAAAACAGAGGGGCGGGAGCTCTGTGTCCTATGATGTACTCCAAAAAAAGGATTTTACAGGTAAGCTGTTTTAAAAATCCAATTTTCTTTATCGTACATCATAGGACACAGAGCCTCAAGTAATTACTTAGTGGGACGTCCCATAGCAATGCTACTTTAGGGTAGGGAGACACAACCCGTAGGGCAACCCCCAGACCTTGAGGACCTATACTGCTGCCTGCAGCACACTGCGCCCGAAGGCGATATCCTCATTCCATCTTACATCTACTTGATAAAATTTTGTAAGTGTATGTACTGAAGACCAAGTCGCGGCCTTGCAGATCTGAGACATGGAGGCCTGGTGACGCACTGCCCAAGAAGCACCAACCGCTCTGGTAGAGTGCGCCTTAACTTAAAAAGGGGGAATCTTTCCCTTTAAATCATAAGTTTGAATTATAACTTGCCGAATCCACTAAGCGACAGTGGATTTTGATGCTGCCTGTCCTTTCTTAGGACCCTCTGGCAGAATAAATAAGACATCAGTCTTACGAATCTGAGCAGTTTTCTTTAAATAGATTTTCACTGCTCTCACCACATCAAGACAATGTAGTGACTTTTCTTCCCTGGAACATGGTTTTGGGAAAAATGATGGCAGGACAATATCTTCATTCAGATGAAAGCCTGAAACCACTTTTGGCAAAAAGCCTGGATGAGGGCGTAACACCATTCTGTCCTCAAAAATAACCAAATATGGCTCTCTACAGGAAAGAGCAGCCAATTCTGAAACTCTCCTTGCTGAGGACATAGCTACCAAAAATACCAGCTTCCTTGTCAAAAGGACTAAAGGAATATGCTGTATCGGTTCAAATGGCTGTTTTTGTAACACCGACAAAACTAAATTCAAGTCCCAAGGACTTAAGGGTGATTTAACTGGCGGATTAATCTGCATCACTCCTTGCATGAAACCCCGGACTAAAGAATGCGTAGCAAGTGGTCTTTGAAATAAAATTAATAAGGCTGAGACTTGGCCCTTAATAGTACTCAGGGCCAACCTCATCTCTACTCCTACTTGTAGAAAGGCAAGAATTCTGCCTATAATATATCTCCGAGGGTGCCAACCCATGGATTCACACCAGGAAACATAAGCTTTCCAGACTCTATAATATATAGCTCTAGAAGCTGGTTTCCTAGCATTAATCAAAGTAGAAACAACTGACCTGCAAAGCCCACGTTTCTTCAGAATGTGGGTCTCAATAGCCAGGCCGTTAAATTTAGCGTTCGGAAAGTAGGATGGAATATCGGCCCCTGTGATAGCAGGTCTGGCCTTAGTGGGAGGAGCCATGGACCCTCCATTGCCATCTTTACGATCTCTGCATACCATGACCTTCTGGGCCATGCTGGTGCTACCAGTATTACTGACTTTCTTTCCAGCCTGATCCTGCAAAGAAGTTGAGGTAGCAACTAAATCGGGGGAAATGCATAGATCAGTGAGAACTGATCCCATGGGGTCACCAACGCATCTGTTCCATATGCGAGTGGATCCTTTGTTCTGGACACAAAGTTGACTAGCTTAGTGTTGAACCTGGATGCTAGAAGTACTTTTGTGAATACCCAGGGGGCTAGTGCTTTTGTGAATACCCGGGGTGCTGTAGCAAGCCCGAAGGGCAAGACTACAAACTGAAAGTGCTTTGTTCTACCTCGAACCGCAGAAACCTCTGGTGAGGAGGGAATATAGGGACATGCAGATATGCATCTCTGATGTCGATGGATGCCAGACGTTCTCCTCCTTGTAGGATGGAAACGACTGACTTGATTGACTCCATGCGAAAGGAGCAGATCTTCAGGAACTGATTTTTAGATTCCATAGATCTAGAATTGGTCTGATATCCCCATTTGGCTTTGGTACCGTAAACAGGTTTGAGTAAAACCCCAAACCTTGCTCCTATTTGGGAATCTGTATGATCACCCCTTGAGCCAATAATTGGTCTAATGCTTGCAACAAGAATTGCTTTTTCCCTGGATCTTTGGGAACGTTTGATCTCAGAAAACGAGACGGTGGAAACTCTCGAAACTCTAGCTTGTATCCTAGAGAGACTGTGGAGAGAGTCCATTTGTCCTGAATCTCCCTTTGCCAGACTTCTGAGAACCTCAGAAGTCTTCCCCCCACTTGCTGCCCCAGGTCTTTCTTTGTACCTGGGTTTGACCCTGAGGTCTTCCTCTAGAGTCTGACGGTGGAGGCCGTCGCCCCTGCCTAGAGGTGGCTGTACCTGGCGCGGGAAAACAAGTGCGTTTAAATGAAGGATGTTTATATTTTCTTTTGACTGGCAAAAGAGTACTCTTTCCGCTAGAAGTTGTTCGGATATATTTATCCAAACTCTCACCAAATAGTCATTCCCCATTAAAGGAAAAACTAGTTAAAAGGTTCTTACAAGGCGCTTCAGCTGACCAACCGTTTAACCAAAGGGTCCTTCACATGTGTACAAGTACAAGTGCAAGGCGAGAAGCCTGATGAATAGAATCCTTCATAGCATCTATGGCAAAGCCTAATGCTTTTGGTAGCTCTGCCAACTCCCGGGCCTGTTGTGCAGGGAGCTTGTTAAAAGCATCTGTGAACTGGTCCTTTAAGGACTGACAGATGCCTATAGCTGCAATTGCGGGCTGAGTCATGGTCCCTGCTAAGGAAAAAGAGGATTTTAACAGACCTTCCAACTTCTTATCTGTTGGATCTTTAGGCATATGCGCATTGTCCACTGGACAGTTAAATTTTTATTCACATTGGAAATCACAGCGTCAGCTGCTGGAACTTTCCATCTTTTTGTGAATTTTTCCTCCATAGGATAGAGAATTGAGAATCTCTTCGGAGGTGAAAAATGCTTATCCGGATGATCCCATTCCCATTCAAGCTTCTCTAGTAATGCGTGGATGGGAAATGCATGCAAAGGCTGTAAAGGTTTCAGGGAACCCAGGGAGGTGACCATACCTTCAGCTAACTCTGTTAATTTCAGTAAGGCTCTGTACTTCAGTTTGTGAAGCTGAAACATCAAGTATTGTTTCCTCTGCAGAGGAATAACCAGCTTGTCTTTCCTCTAGATTGTCTGAGGGTAATACCTCATCTTGTTCCCACAATTCCCTCCACTGTTTGTAAAGTGTTTAAGGTGGGGGAGGGGTCCTAGGACGTTTCCTATCCACCTTGATGGAGGATGCGATATAAAGCCGTTAATCTTCCTTCTAGGCCCTGCAGGGCTGAGGAAAATGCATCTTCAGTCACGTATACAGGGGCTGCAGTGTGTGAAGCAGTTGCACCACCGCTAGCTTCCAATGACTCACCCTGGCTTGCCATGTCTGGTATCTCCGGAGAGGATGGCAGTATGGTAGCATGACTGGGTTTCCCAGCACCTGGGGGTGGCATCTTAGGTACCTTTACAGTAGCTCTGGAAGTCATAGTGCAAAGTACAAAAGCAGAGGTAACAAAATATATAAATATCTTTTGCTTTGACAATAGTTTTCAAGAAAACAATGTCACCATAAGATCAGCAAAATGCTGATAACTATAGTGTTTCCTGTTGGAAATGTCTATTTTACACCCCTTACGTGCCCAGCGCTGCTGTGTCTCTTTAGTGTGATGTGGCCATAGGCTGTAACAGACTCTTTTATCAGTTTAGCTTTGCATACTGAGAGCGTTTGTGTTACAAGCATCAGGTGAAAAGCCTGATTGGCGTCCTCAGCGTCTTTCGCCCTTAGCACCATGTGTTTCCAGACTGTAAAGCTATGTGGACGTCTTTACGTCCTACACACAGTGCTGCCTGACTGTAGAAACACGCCCCTTAGCAAACCCGCCCCCTCCTCCTCAGCATAACATAGTCTGTGCGCGCCCTGTTTATCTAAAACACAGACACAAGGGGAGGACGTCGCCGACGAGAGCATGCAATGCCTGCAATGCCGCTGGACCTTTGAAAGCACTGCCTGTAACAACAGGCTGGCAAATCTTGAATAAAAAATACTCAGCAAAGCTAAGTACATGAGGGCAAGTTTTATATATAAAAAACTGGAAGTGGCCACCGTGCCTCCCGGTGGAGGGAGGTGGAGGGGAATATTATCAGCTATCTATTTATACATAACATAATTTATATGAAGCAAAACTCAATAGTTGAACTAGTGGCTTGTGGATAAAATCCCATGCCTGTCAGGAAGTCTCCTAAGGCTGCATTAGCTGCCAGAGTACTTTAACCTGTGAAATGCTGCTTCTGTAACTGCTGTATCCCCTTGATTCCTCTAGAAGAGTCCCTTGTTCACTAAGAACCACCCTCTGGCTGCTGGGACCACACATGGCTATTTATAGCCAGACACAGAGCTGCTTGAAGCATCACATTAAGGTATGTGTAACTTACTCCTTCTAGAGGAGACATTTTAAAGGCATACTTTTAAATATGGAAGCAAAGCATAGGCACCTTTTTACAGTACCTAGACTCTTCCTTTACCTTTTCCTCGCTGCGAATACTGCTGATTTAACAGACAGATCCAACTTTCACCCCTCACGGCGGGCAGCGTAGTTAAGCCTTCAAAGACTGGGGCCCTTTTAATAGGGGTTCAGCTCCTTTGGACCTGTATAGCACCCCTCAGGAACAGCTTTAGGTAATGTAGCAAGACCAAAAGAGTCCTGGTTCCTAGGGTCCAGCTCTCAAAGAGAAGCTTACAGGCAAAACTTCGTTCTTGAATCGAGGTCCAGGTACCATCCTATGGCCTCAGTGGCAAGGATGGATCTGGTTGTGGAGGTTTTTTAAGTCTAGCATGGATCCCTCCCTGGAGCTCCTCAGAGCACATCTTCACTCGTGACCAACACCTTAGACACTGGTGAAAAATCTGAGGACTCCTGGAAGAAGGAGGGGTTATATAGGGGAGTCAACTTCCTGTATTGGTTATACCAGTGTCAACACCTGAAGGTAGGCTCATAACCCACTAAGTAATTACTTGAGGCCCTGTGTCCTATGATGTACGATAAAGAAAGGGGACAGAATTATACACCAAGACACAAAGTAACCATTAGTAGAAGTGTAATTGTTGATCAAACTTCATTGTGTTCAAAATTTCAGAACTAACACAAACACTTCAAACTGAGGGAAATGTCACATCAGTGTCACATGAAGATAAAGCAACAAAGTGACACAGAAAGAGAAATTAACACAGACAATCCAAATGCAGTAAAAGAAGGAACCAGGCCACAAAAGCCTTCAATCAGAAAATCTACCAGAAACAATAAAAGCACCCCAGCCAAAGGTTTGTCCTATGTTGCGTGCTGTGACATTATGAAAGGCGAGGTGATTGATGGACGCTATGTATCACCTCGCATGCATTCATATGCAGGAAACTAAGGTGGAATCAGGGACTCAGGAAGCCAAACCTGAGAGAGCTAGTGATGTGAAGGATGTGAAGTTTGCTTTGTGAGAGAAAGAAAAAGGTTTGCATTATCCTTCTTTTGTAGGTGATTGGGAGAAACCCTTCACCTGTGAGTTAAGAACCTGAAGAATTAACCCCTGAAAGTCTGAAATCTTAAAGCAGAGTTCCAGCCACAAACATTTAAAAAAAAAAAGTCAGCAGCTACAAACACTGTAGAAAATGCTACTTTTAATAAGGACACTTACCTGTCCAGGGAGCCCGCGATGTCCCCCCCCCCCGAGGTCGATCCCTCCATTGGATCAGGTGCAGGTGCCGCCATTCTAACTAAGGGAAACCTTGCAGCTTCACTCCCGGTTTCCTACTGCGCAAGCACGAGTCGCACAGTGCTTTGTGAATGGCCAGCTTGTCTTCTGGGACACACACAGGTCCCAGAAGACAGTGGGGGGGGGCTTGCTGCACATGAGGACATGACATCCTGCACCGGGCCCAGCTGGAACGGAAGTACACTTAGTAATTCAGAAAAGGTGAGTTAGAAAAAAAAAAATAGTTAGCCAAAAACGAGTGGTGGAGGGGTTGTCTTTATTTTAAGACAAGGTTCTAAACGTGTGTAGAACTCCACTTGAAATATTAATATGGATAAGAAAGATGAACAACAATTACAAGAACAGTTTCTGTTCACATGGCAGAAAAAATTCAAATACGTAGGTATAAAATTAACAACATCTCCAAAGGATCTGTATCAAAATAATTACATACCATTATTAAACGAGATTAAAGAGGAAATAAAAAAAATATCAATGAGGCCACTAAAACAACTCACAGGTACAAACTAAAATTTCCAGGGAATTAGACACTATTTGGATTATGATTAAAGGATAAAAGTGCATGATTAAATGATATTATGAAAGAGGGAGAGATATACTGTACACAATCCAGGAATTAAGACACAAAAAGGAGTTACTAGTGATAGATGAACTAAGATACCATCAGTTAAGACATTTAATAAAGACACTGCCATATTCAATAAAATCAGGAGAACATTTATTACCATTTGAAAGATTGCTCAACTTAGAGGTAGCACCAAGGTACAGAATCTCCCAGATTTATAAGATTCTTACTCGAATGTCATAACCATTGGTACCTTTCTTGAATAGGTGGGAAGCAGAACTTGGGGGGTTATTTACGAAAGGCAAATCAACTTGCATTATATGTTCACTGCAAGTGCACTTGGAAGTGCAGTCGCTTTAAATCTGAGGGGTAGATCTAAAATGAGGGGAAGCTCTGCTGATTTTATCATTCAATCATGTGCAAGCCATTTTTTACATTCCTTGCATGTGCCCCTCGGATCTACAGCGACTGCACTTCCAAGTGCACTTTCAAGTGCACTTGTAGTGCAAAGTGGATTTGCCTTTAGTAAATAACCCCCTAGGCATAACTTGGAGTGAGCAAGAGAAAGAGAAAATGTTGAAATTAGCAGATAGAAAAGCAATAGATACAAACACGATAGAAACAAATTATAAATGTCTTTCAAAATGGTATATAACACCTATCAAAGCACACAAATATCAAAAAAAGAAAACACCGCTTTGCTGGAGAGAGTGTGGGAAAAGAGGAACAATGACACATATATGGTGGGAGTGTTTGAAAATCCAGAAATTTTGGCAAGAAGTGATACAACAGATCCAAGAAATTGCGGGACTAGATGTGCCTAAAAATCCAGAAACCTATTTATTACATAATACCGAACTTACAATAAAACAATATAAGAAAACGATAATAACATATTTAATAAATGCAGCAAAACACCTGATCCCAAAACATTGCCAAGCATAGGAAAGTCCATGGGCTCAAAGGGTAGAACTTATATATACCATGAAAGAATTGTGTCATTATGGAGAAGACAGAATAGAAACATTTTAAAATATTTGGAAAGGATGGAAAAGGTTTAAGAATGCAAAGAAATACTCTGTGATAATGTGAATCTGAAAAAAGAGAGGTAGAGCGAATAAATGAAGGAAGATTGTAACACGTTTAAGGAATGTGGGATAGGGAAAGCGAGGGGAGGGGGGATAGGGGAAAACTATATTTCCTGAAAGATTCCATGGCAGCATACTTGTGGGTTAGCCCCGCCTCCATAACTACCCTATAGGACGCATCTCCCATAAATCTTTACTCCGAACTATAGGCCGTGTTCCTTTTTAGTCCTCTTCCGTAGGACCAAGTCGATGGTTCTCCTACCTGAAGACAACTTCCCTGCGATCAGGATCGGCCGAGCGACCAGGAGTCACATCCCCCTGATAAACCTTGACTGTTAAGCAGGGTATGGAGTGTATGAGCAGAGTAGCACTGAAGAGCTTGAAGCCTGCCCATTGGAAGGTGAGCACACATGGGCCTGTTTGCCTAGCTGTCAGCAGGCAGCCATTATCTGCCACAAAAGTCCAGTGTGTGTGGGTGGTCCCCTTGGCCCAGGCAATCATACGGTGGAGTGGTAAGGTGGACAACGCTATCCACGGCAGCAGTGTTTGTTTTTGCATATTGTTTGTTTCTTGTTTGTTTCTTGTAGTCCTGTTCCCCTTATTTTTTCCTCTAGGTGTCTTTGCCCTGAGCATGGCGGCTGGTTCCTTCTGCGTTCCAGCCCCTCTCTCTCTTCCTGGTCCTGGCGTGCACTCTGCACATGCACTGACCCGGAACGGAAATGAGGCCTGGTTCGTGCATGCTAGTGAGCGTTTTGTCCCTGGCACTGGCGGGGACGTCAGGCAGTGCCATTTTTAAATCCTGGGGAAGCCAGAAGAGCTTCAGGAATGATTGTGAGCATGTGCGATTACTTCCCCAGCCCTCTGGCACGGCTTCCCCAGAAACAGGTCAGTTCTGTGGGGAATGGATGGTCCCCTTTCTGGCAGCTGACCTGTTCTCTACCTGCAGTGACCTACATTGGACATCATGGATCCTTTACTCCCTTCTGGTGGTCAGCCCTCTCACAGCAGGTATGCATTTGGGGACTATCCCTGTGTTTGCCTGCTGGGGGGGGGGAGGGGGTACAAGGGCACCAGTCTTAATGTATTACCTTTTTTCTCTTTCCATCTGTCTCTTCTTTCTTCTCCACAGCCCTTCTAGGTCTGATGAACAGCATGGTTCCCACAGAAGAAGCTGCTCTTCAAAATCACACCACCGGTACTCCTACTCCAGGTCCAGGCACCGCGGATCTCCCTCTGGTTCCAGACACCGCAGTAAAGATCCTCCTCACCCCCCCCTCATGTCACCCCAGCAGTGGGATGGAGAAATTATGTTGGGGGTGTAGGGCCCAAGTCCCTGCCTGCAAGTGCCTCTGTGACCACTGTTTTTCCAAAGCAGCAGTAAAGAGGGAGGGTGCAGACCAGCACCTTGAATCCTTAGTTAAGTGGGTCATGAGAGAATCCCTGCCACTATGCTCTCCAACGGTAGAATGGCAGGTTCACGATACATGGGAATCTTCCCAGCCAAGCCGCCCATCTGCCCCTCCCTCGGACAGCAAGTCGGAAGTAGAGGATCCTGGGATGGGCTTTGAGTACACCCTGGTTCCCTCTTTAGTGAAAGCAGTGAGGGAAGCCCTAAATTGGGAAGATCCTGTAACTTCTCCTCTGAAGCAGAGGATATTCTTCAAGCAGCTCCATAAGGAGCGGCAATATTTTCCATTTCTCACTGAGTTGGGCAACATCATCTCCGATGAGTGGGGCAAAATGGACAAGAAGAGTTCCATGCAATCTAACATCCTAAAACTGTACACCTTCATGGAGGAAGAGGTTAAACATCTCGAGTCGGCTCCCTTGGTGGAAGCAGCGTGATGGGGCTGGTCAGATATATGACACTTATTTTGGAAGACACGGTCTCCCTCAAAGATCCCTTGGAAAGGCAGATCGATTCCGTTTTGAAGCATATCTACCTAATGGCGGGTATGGCCTGCAAGCTGGTCCAAGCCTTAGCCGCAGTATCTAAAGCCATGGAAACTTGGTCGGACAGCGTTGCCAAGACTCTCAGAGGCATCTCCAGTGAAGTGGCCAGAACTCACCTATCCAGGAACTCAGGCTGGCCTCCGCCTTTCTGGGGGTAGCTTCCATAAATGTCATCAGCCTGGTAGCTCGGGTTATGCTGTTGGCGGTTACAGCCCGACATGCCTTGTGGCTCTGACCATGGTTGGCTGATCCAGCTTCCAAGCATGTTTGGTGCCGAATTCCGATTAAGGGTACTTCCCTCTTCGGCAACAAGCTAGTCAGTGCCATATCCCGTGGCAAGTCGAGGTACCCCCCCAGGATCAGCACTTACAGAGCCAGAGACGGGCCTTTCTGAGGAAACAGAATATCGAGCCAGACAGTCTTCATGCAAGAAACCCACAGATTGAGCCTGCTCAGACATGCCAAGTGGGGGCTCGTCTTCTCCACTTTCGGCATGTTGGGACATCCTCAATCCAGGAATTCTGGACAAGCAAAACGGTCTCCTCAGGAGAACACGCCCTGCAGCACCCCAAGGCTCAGATTCATTCCTACGTCCCTTCCACATTCAGAAGAAAAAAATCAGATCCTATTAGCCTACGTAAACAAACGGCGAGCAAGGCCAGGGCATGTATTCTCCTCTGTTCATGGTACAGAAAATGAAGCACGTGGAGGCCGGTCATAGATTTCGCCCACCTTAAGCGCTTTATCAGGAAAGCAAAATTCAGAATGGAATCTTTATACACTATCCAGCAGTCGATCCAACCAGGCAACTGGTTAGGTTTGATCGAACTGAAAGACGCCTATTTCCACGTCCCAGTGGCAGTGGACTTTCAACAATTCCTCCATTTTGCTGTGGGCAAGGTCTTGTTGGCTGTTGCGGCGCTGCACTGAGTGAACGGGATTCATCTTCATTACTACCTAGATGACCTCCTTCTCCTGGCACACGACAAAAGTTAACTTCTAGAACACAGGAGCCTGGTCATCTCCACCCTTCAAGAGTTCGGGTGGCTCCTGAATCTAGAGAAGAGTCACCTGGAACCCTTACAGTCCCTCGTGTTTCTCAGAGCCCACTTCAACAGAGTAGAGGGCGCCATCTGAAGAGAAAATTGCATTGGTCCAAGACAGAATCCGCATAGCCCTCACTTCATCTCATCTCTCGGCCCTCCAGTGTCTGAAAGTGATTGGCACCATGGCGGCCACAATTCCCATAGTGAAGTGGGCACACTGGCGGTCACGACCCTTCCAGAAAGGTTTCCTACAGCAATGGAGATCATACAACAAGAACCAACGTATCTACCTTACTCCATTGATGAGGCTGTCTCTCCTTTGGTGGCTTCGGCAGGAAAACCTTTACAGTTGCCACTTGATCGTTCCCATCACATGGGTCACAATAACTTCAAATGCCAGCAACAAAGGCTGAGGCGCTCATTGCCTATCGGAGGTAGCACAGGACAGATGGGGCTCCCCCTCTCGGGGGATAGTGTCCAACATTCTGAAACTCTGGGTGATGCTCAGGTTGTACAACACAACCGCAGTGGCCTAAATAAGGAAGCAAGGAGGAACCCGAAGCTGGTCCCTGCTCCTGGAAGTAGAGCCAATTTTGAGCTGGGTGCAGAAGAATTTGTCCAATATTTCAGCGGTCTACATACCCGGGATCCAGAATGTTCAGGCAGATTTCCTGTTTCATGTTCAGATGAACAACAACGAATGTTCGAGTGGCTTTTGACCCTGGGAGTGTCACCAGGAGTCAACGTTTTTGCCTCCCCATGCATCAACATGTTGGCCAAGTACTTCTCAAAGTTCCAAGACCCTCAGGCCTATGGGATAGATGCCCGCACGGACCAGTAGAGTTTCTGTAAGGCTTATGCCTTTCCTCTGGTGCCTGTGATACTCCAATTCCTCCGGAGACTCAGAACAGAGAAGGTGGAGGTGATAGCAATAATTCCTTATTGGCCCAACAGGCCACGGTTTCCTCTCTTGTCACTCCTCAGCTATCGGGACTCAGTTCCCCTGCCACTCAGGCTGACCTATTGTCTCAGGGCACAACCTTGCACCCGTGTCCTTCTCACCTGCACCTCAGGGCTTGGTTCTTGAGAGGGAAAGGCTTGAAGCTCTAGGCTGCCCAGAAGAGGTCATTCCTACCCTCCTGAACCCTAGGAGAAAGAGCACCAACAGGGTTAATGAACAAATATGGGCCAGGTTCACGTGCCCTCCAGGCTTAACTCGTGCAGTGCTCCGGCAGTCCAGGACATTTTCAGCTTCCTGCAATCAGGTCTAGACCTATCCCTATCAGTGAGCTCACTTAATGTACAGGTATCGGCCATCTCAGCATTCACTGGAGTTTCATGGGCCAAACACTCCCTAGTTCGCCAGTTCTTCAGAGCTATCAGGCTTAGGCCCCAGAGGAAGCCAAGGTTCCCCAAGTGGGACCTTCCGCTTGTACTGGATTTCCTTTCCCAGCTCGGTTCAGATCCCGACAAGCCTCTCTCAATGAAGGAACTTACTCTCAAGGCTGCATTCCTGGTGGCTGTTACTTTGGCTAAAAGAGTATCTGAAATCACAAACCTGGGTTCAAAAGAGCCTTTTCTAACTTTCTTTCCAGACAGAGCAGTGTTAATCCCCATGCTGGGGTCGAATCCTAAAGTGACCACAATTTTTCATGAAAATCAAGAAATTGTGCTCCCCACTTTTAGATCAACAGAAAATCAAGGTGTCCATCCCCTTGATGTGGGGCACACACTAAAACAATATCTGGATGCCACATCTCCCTTTTGTTAATCGGATTTTCTCTTCATCCTTCTCCAGGGAAAAAACAGAGAAATGCGCGCCTCGGTTAGATCCATTGCTGCATGGATCATTCAGACCATTCCATGGGCTTATAAAGTGAGGGGTTTGGCTCTTCCAGAGACAGTTACAGTGCATTCAACCCGGAGTATTTCGACATCTTGGGCAGCTTCGCACCACGTCGCTCCCGAAGTGATCTGTAGGTCGGCTTCCTGGTCTTCTATCAACACATTTGTGTCTCACTATTGTATTGAACCAGCTGCCCTATTGTCTGTCAATTTTGATTTACAAGTACTGTCGGTTGACGGTGTTAAGTAAAAATTTTCTTTGCTTTTCCCACCCGGGTGTGTATGGTGAGTTATTTCCCACACATATACTGCCATGCAGTCTGTCAGGATAACTAAAAATTTCCTATCAAATACCTACCATAATTTTCCTTTCCTGATAGACTCCATGGCAGCAGGAGTCCCCTCCCAATGCCTGGAGTAGGCAAGCTACGTAACACGGCCTATAGTCCGGAGCAAAGATTTATGGGAGAGGTGTCCTATAGGGTAGTTATGGAGGTGGGGCTAACCACACCTATGCTGCCATGGAGTCTATCAGGAAAGGAAAATCACGGTAAGTATTTGATAGGAAATTGAAATGTTTAGTTAATGTCTGGATGGCAAGGATTCATTTTCTGATTTGTTTGATTTTCATGCAACTGTAGCACACCTCCTCAGGAGCCACATGTAACTGGGATTCCCCACCATGCACAGCCAGGCATACATAATTTTCACAGGCACACTTAAGACAGGGAACAGTCCGTGACTTTGTTTTTTTTTTGTTTATTAAGGGTCTATAACATGGATGGAAGGTTATGGGATGCCCACTTAACTTTAGCAAAACTTCAGGGTCATTCTTCCTATATACATTCTCTATATTCAGCTCTATATAAAGCTCCACTTCTTCCTCCAGCACTCAATTGCTTGCAGAACCCAGCTGGATCACTGAGTTAAGATCTGACAGTCACTCAGTCAGATTAAAAGCACTGGCCCAATACAGGCAGGAACCCGAGGCCCCTAGTTTGTGTAGCAGAATTTCAGTGTTCAGCTTGTGTGACTACTGAACCAAGCCCAACCTATTCAGGCACTGTCAACTCACTTGGCTGCAGCTGCCCCTTTCCCAGCGCTCCAGGCTAACTTCTCCAGCACAGTCTTCCAGACTGACACTCACCAGCCCATCCGGCTGACCCCTAGGAGATCTCTCAGTTGTGCTGACCTGCTTCTGCTGTCCTCTCTCCTTGCTCCCGTGCCTCTAAGAAGGGCTTCCTTCGTGTGTTTTGGCAGGATCCTTCCAGCACCCGAGCCCTGGCCTGAGTTCACCCCCCAGAGTAGGTGGCACTATCAAGGGCCACCCACAGCCTCCTCAGCACTCCATATCCATCTTCCACCGCATGATTCATGCCTGTATATGAGGTGGCCTGCCCCCTGCCAGCTCTTCACTGGGGATTGTCTGAGGACTTCATAAATATGCCAAGCAGCTCCTCCTAACATTCACCCACTATATCTGGAACATTCTCCAATGTCCCAGAAAACAGGGGGAGGCACCAAAGAGGCTGTTAGGATAAGTAATCCAGCCCTGAGTCACTGAACCCTGACCCAGATTCATAGCTCAGGCTTAGCCCTGAGCTAAAACTATTTTTTACCTACACTAACAAAAAAAAATCTACATCTAGCACACATACTAAAGGGTGCTACACAACCTTTTTAAATAAAACTGGCTACAAAGTCAGATTTTAAGAAAAAACTGCCGTCTGGACTACCTTTTCCCCAGGGTAGGTGATCCCCATTTTAACTAACCCCCCAAACATGGTGGATTTGGGTGGGCAACTTTCTGAGCAAGTTGAAAGAGGATAGAGGATGTAATAAGAGCCTTGCTGCTGACCACTGCAACCCAGCAGGAAACCAATCGCCAGTTCGCAGAGGCCACTGCAGCGCAGCAGGAGGCAAATCACCAGAGGTCCTGGTTGAATTAAAGAAAGGTTCTTTGCCGGTGGAACAGAAAATGACATGTGCCAGCTATTACCTGCAGAAGATGGCACCTACAAATGATGTGGAAGCTTACAACTTTTGAAAGAGTTGCTGTTCTGGAAGGATGGCAAAAAGAGCAAGAGCAATGGGTGGGACTGCTAGTGCTATTTCTGACAGGTGAACCCCAAAAGGCCTATAATGACCTGGAACCAGAACTGCCCAGGACTATGAGAAACTGAAAGCTGAAGTTCTTGCACACCAGCGGGCATCACCATTGCAGTCTGGGCTCAGCTGGTGCTTCGGTGGTCATATAGTTCTGACAAGCCACCCCGCTCCCAGATGTTTGATCTGATACATCTTACCAGCTGCAGCCTGAGACTTTGTCAGCACCTACGATTGTGGAGCATGTGGTCATGGACAGCTAACTGTATACACTCCCTGCCACTTAAAGTAAATGGGTCAGCCATGGAGCCCCTAAGACTGCAGACCAGCTAGTGGATCTGGTGGAGAGGTATACTGCTGCTAAGGACTTGCTGAACTCATCCGTGCCCCACCCTAACATCTCTAGAGGTGAAAAACCACCCAGAGGATCCAGTAAGACTGTTCCAGGGTTCAAGGGCTCTGGGAAAAGTTGCAAGACTGTTGCTACAGATATTAAGACTGTGGGCTTGGGACCAAGAGACTGGACAAATAGGTCAGTAAGGTCCCTGAAGCTATTTAGAAGACTGGGTACAGAACACATAAAATGTTATTGTTATATTATTAAATGCCAAGTGACGAATGCTGGCAACAAGGTCTGCAAGAAATTTTAGAAATACTAAGCATGATGTCTGTAGTATATTAATTCTGTTTAAATTAGAAAAAATAAACTTTATTTTTTTTTTTTTTATCAGGAAAAATGGGAAATTGAGGCAACCTTGGACTTTCATGCTACAGTATACACTTACAATGCTGAAACAGCTTTTTATAAAAATACAAATTACCCAAAGGCAGGGGTATCTACCTGCCCAATGGTCAATCATGACAGTATGCTGGCTGCTCTACTCATGGTGTAATCTATTTGATGACATGCCTTTAACAGAAAAACCATATGAGAATTAATCGATAGGATTAGGGACCATGTGTACTATTTCGGTAACTGTAAAATCATTACTCCCGTTACCAGGAACATAGGTCTTCATCACAAATTTGACAATACCTCAGTTTCTTTTTTTGTGTTAGAGATAATTCTTCCCAATCCCAGAGGAGGCGATTGGGACAATTTAATTTTGAGATACGATACTCTCTGGATCAAAAGATTATCAGCCCTAAACCCCACCCGTTTTTATAGGTTATCCAATACCTACCATCGATCCCCTGAGAACAGTATGGCCCATCTTTTGGTTCCCCTTCCCCCCCGTAGATAGCGTAGATAGAGACACTGTCCTCATGGCCATTGAGGTGCTGTTTGACCCTTTTGGTTTTGTAGCTTGCAAAGTTGGACTATGTATTTTATTTTTCATTGTTTTATGTTTTATTGGCACTATGCTATTGATTGATATTATATGTATATATGTTTTAATCTATATGTTATGTATTAGGTGTTTCTATGGTTTTCTTTTTCATTCATTTGCCCTCTCTGCTTTTTGGTTTACCAGGCATGGGCATTTTTCTCCGTTGCTGGTTTGTCCAGCCTCTGGGTGTCTAGGTTTTTTCCAGGCAAGTGTGCGATTTCTTATCCCGATGGCTGTTTCTGGTCCGTCCACTAGGTGGGGCCGATATGTGCCTTTCTTTGTTGGCATGGGCGGGCGGCGTCATTTCAGAGACCTTTTTCTGGGATGCGCCATTCTGCGGTACTGCACATGTGCGGCTCCGAGACCTTGTTCAGTGACGTCATTCATATGCACCTCGGCGCAGCATTGAAGTCATTAACTGGACAGAAGCCAGATGAATTTAATGGGAAAATGTTTCCTATTGTTTGTGAGTGGCGATGCTCATGGCGACGGGGATTATCTTTGGAGTTGGCGTCCTGGTGAGTGCTTTATCCACTTAACTCACAAACTGATTGTGTGATCTTATAGGGTCAATGGTGATCATGTCTCCTGTTGATTACAGTTTATGTGCTCTGCCTTTTCAGGGATTTCCAGCTGGTTACATGCAAGGCTGTATTTAACCTGTAGCCATGGGATCACCTGTGTCTTAATTCACTATCCCGCTGTTTGATCCTTAACCGAACTCATGTTCTTAGGACCTGATGTTCTGTGGTCTTAGTGGGTTGATTAATATCCTAAATGATTAATTCTCCTTGTTAGGCAAGTGTATTCTTGGCCATTTTGAGGCTTATTTTTGGTTCTCCTGTGTATACATGATGACTGGTAAGTTACTGTATTTTTGTATTTCCCTATATATTTTATAGAGTCTTCCAAATACAGTTGGAAAACAGTCCATTATCAGCCCTGAGCCCTCCGTTTGAGGATTATATCTCTTCCTCAGCCCCGCCTTGTCGCATGCGACTATATGAAGATTATTATGGGGGGGGGGGTATTGCCATATATTTATTGTATATCTATTTGGCTTTGTTTTATGGATTGGGTCCAGTGGAATGGGATAAATTCCCTACCCCTGTTATAGACCCTATTTAAAACACCTATGAGGGTGTTTTTGCTTTATTATATTTTTTTCTTCTATTAAACTGCTTCTTTTCCATTTTACCTTCATCTGGTGACCACACTTGCCCAGGAAACTGCCATTTTTGGCCTTGAGATGCCTGGTGTGTTGGTGCTGGCCCTGCTGGTGAGTATTCTTGCCTATGGTATGGTGGCCATAAGTAGTCAGGGATTGATGAATGTATTTATTATTTATGGTATTTTTTATTGTGGCTGTGGAGCATTCCACTACTATGGCAGTTACCTGGTGGTCTGCTCCACATCCCACAGTGCCACCATATTATTACATTATTATTACATTATTACCATATTACCAAGATTCTTTATATTTATGTATTTGTTTTCCCCTAGAAAAAAAGATTTTCTCTGAATTATACTCCTGAAGAAGCAGATCACCATGAAACATGTAGAGTTTTCAACTGAATAAAGACGTACATGTGATTCTCCGTTGTGGGTGGATACATCTCTCCTTTTCCAGTTTACATCAGAGGAATATGTTTACTTAAGGGTGTTTCCTGTCATGGAATACTGTGCACTGGGTATATGTTATATGTCTGCCCATGTGGGTATTTTTTTTTTTATTAATGATTTTCAATAAATTTGTATTTTTATAAAAAGCTGTTTCAGCATTGTAAGTCTATACCGTACCATGAAAATCCAAGGTTGCCTCAATTACCCATTTTGCCCGATAGCATTTTGTGAGAGTGAGAGCCCCTGTTTTAGGGAAAATGAGTGTCACACACAGGACTCTCAAAGAGGCAGTTTGAGAAGTGCCAGTAGAAGATTTGTGAGCAGAGAAAACTATGCTTTAAGTTTTCTCTGGTTTTTGTAAGTCTGGATTGGGGCTGGAAACTTGAAGACTTCAAAGAGCATTGGGAGGAATGGAGTCTTCAGTCTTTTGTCTGGGTTTTCCAGAAGTTCTGCAGGTTGTGTGTGTCCAGGTGCACACACCCATTATAAGGCAGATCTGAGCATAGTTCATGGGAGTTGGTGTGGGAGCATTTGCTGCAGCCAGGCAATATCCTTGAGATGGCACTCCATGTGGGAGAGGTTCCAGGTCAGTGAACTGAGAGAGTTGGGCCAGCTAAGAGAGTCAGGAGATCCTGGGGACCAGAGGGGACTGTGAGTCTTGGAGGAGTGTGAAAGCCTGGAGTGTCAGGATAACCCCTTCCTAGAAGCCAGGAGTGGACCTGCGCAGCTTTGTACTGTGACCAAGGCTGAGTGAGCCAGGTGACTTGGCATTTTTGTTTGTGTTTTAATTTTTGGGAGAAGAACTCCTGTGTGGGCAACCCATGCATGCATGAACTTTAATTTTTGTTACTTTCAATAAAAGTGGGCTAAGGTGTTCGAATGAATCTCTCGCGCTAATCAGGAAAATTAAACAAAACTAATAAAAATAAGAAAATGCAATCACAGTGCAGCAAAATCTCTAAGTGTATCACATGACACTAAAACGGTAAAGGTGAATAAGATGATTTTGCGCAAATTGCTGTACATAAATACATAAATAATACATAAATAATGCATAAAATGCAATAAATAAATAAGTAAACATGTCTAAAACATCTACATGAATGACAATATTCAATATGTAATATTGCATACATATATCATATAATTAATAGTAATGAATTGTGCAGTGAATACTAAAGAGGCGTCCTGATAAAAAATCATGTGAAAAGAGCATAAAAATGGCGTGTAACACCTTCCGTGAAAAATAGGATAAAACTGTAAGGTAAAGGAATATTAGAGAATCAAAAACTAAAAACTAAAATATTAACATGTTGATAAATGTTAAAGTCCTCTTTAAGTGGACAAATAGGTGGGTATAGTTCTGTGGTTATCAGGGTTGTTAGAGAAGAGTGTCCATAAGTTGTCCTGCTGTGGTTTCTTTAGTATTATAGTCTCCCAAAACTCTCACCTCAATGCTATGGAAACAAGCAGTCACCATCTGAGATCTCCACTGTCCTCCATGGGTGGGCAGATCTTTCGGTGCTCCTCTTATGGGCACAACGATTCGCTCCAAAATCACAATAGTAAAGAAGTACCTCAGTGTGAGATGGGGGTTAAAATAGAGAAACCTCCAATAGTGCAATATGTCGGGACTAAAATATATTTATTAAAATAAAGCAAAGTGGACTCTTACACAGAAGCATTAAAAACAACACAGGGAACAAATTTGGCGTTGTTCCTCGCCTTCTCACGTCACTTCCAGGTGTGAGAGATGAAGTTGCGAGAGGCAACGTAACGCGCAGGGATTGGCCAGGATAGCTGCAACCGGAAGTGACGTGAAAAGGCGAGGAACAACGCCAAATTTGTTCCCTGTGTTGTTTTTAATGCTTCTGTGTAAGAGTCCACTTTGCTTTATTTTAATAAATATATTTTAGCCCCGACATATTGCACTATTGGAGGTTTCTCTATTTTGTCCCCCATCTCACACTGAGGTACCTCTTTACTGTTGCAATTTTGGAGCGAATCGCTGCGTCCATAGGAGGAGCACCGAAAGATCTGCCCACCCATGGAGGACTGTGGAGATCTCAGATGGTGACTGCTTGTTTCCATAACATTGAGGTGAGAGTTTTGGGAGACTATAATACTAAAGAAACCACAGCAGGACAACTTATGGACACTCTTCTCTATCAACCCTGATAACCACAGAACTATACCCACCTATTTGTCCACTTAAAGAGGACTTGAACATTTATCAACACGTTAATATTTTATTTTTTAGTTTTTGATTCTCTAATATTCCTTTACCCTACAGTTTTATCCTATTTTTCACGCAAGGTGTTACACGCCATTTTTATAGGCATCTTTTCACATGATTTTTTATCAGGACACCTCTTTAGTATTCACTGCAAGATTCATTACTATTAATTATATGATATATGTATGCAATATTACATATTGAATATTGTCAGTTATGTAGATGTTTTAGACATGTTTACTTATTTATTTTTATTGCATTTTATGCATTATTTATTTAGTGTATTTATGTACAGCAATTTGCGCGAAATCACCTTATTCACCAATAAAATGCCCTTAAACTGAAGTTCCTGTTGGCTGTGAACTCACTGAAAATGCATCTACCACTGAGCTAGACATCCCCCAATATACAAATTTATAGGACGAAGGTACCTTATTTCCTGTTTGCTGCAGTAGCACAAAATCATTTTTTATTTTTTTTCTTGACCTGTGACGTTTGAAGCTGTAGTTTAGCCAATAAGGTCTACTATCAATGTTAAAAAAATACCTATGCTGTTAAAAAAAATCCTTTCCTTTTTTATATTGTAAAAAAATACACGTCATAGTGAATATTTGGCCTAAACAGCTGCATCCGTTATGTTAATTTTAAAATGCGGCCTACTTCAAGGTTAGAAATTATGTCAATGAAGTCTGTACAATGTTTCTTCATTTTCTATGAGACATGTATACACTTGGATGTCGATTTTCTGGATGAAACACAGCATGCTTTGTGTCCCTTTCAAAATACATTCTACTTTAACTGCTTCAATGCTTACTAGGGAGTCTTTACAATATTTCTGGCCTCTGTCTCATAAAAATACATTCTAAAATGTATTTCATGCTAAAACTTGCCACATCACTCATGATGTTCGGCATGTCTGTGCAATATTTCGGGCTCTTGTCTCTAGGATAATACACTGTAATTTTTATCTCTTGATGAAAACTGCTTTGTCTATCCTCCCTCCATTACGGCTTAGTAAAACAGCTCACATAATGCTCTTTTTTTTCTGACGTATTTTTTTTTCACAATAAAAACTGCTTGCTTCTACTTCCCCGTTGTGGCTTTGTAAAACTGTAATACTATAATGTTTTATGAAAGAAGATGACATGCTGTAAAACATATTTTGACACTGTATGGCAACTGGTAAGAAGTCAAGGGCTTTATTTTTAAATTTTTTTTCCATAAATGTTTTATTGAAAATACAAATTGCAGTTTACAAAGAAAGAAAAATTAGTTCAATTGAACTTTCTTTTGATACAATCCAAAATGTAACAAGGAAAACAGCATACATGTTGCAAAAACAAAAAGGTTCAACATTTATCATTTGCCATAAACTTCTACAAGGCGAGCCTCTAATGCCCTGTACATGCGACCGGTTTGCCCGTCGGAATAAACTCTGAAGGTTTTTCCGATGGAATTCCGCTCAAACTGTCTTGCATACACATGGTCATACCAAATTCCGACCGTCAAGAACACGGTGACGTACAACACGTATGACATCTCATACTTGCTTCAGAGCATGCATCATTTTTGGTACGTCGGAACAGCATACAGACGAGCGGTTTTCCCGATAGGAATTAGTTCCGTCGGAAAAATATAGAACATGTTCTCTATCTAAGTCCGTCTGAATTTTTGACATAAAAAATCAGATGGGGCATACACACGGTTGGAATATACAATGAAAAGCTCCCATCAGACTTTTTCTGTCGGAAATTCCGACCGTGTGTACGGGGCATAACTTCCCTTTCGGTCACACTAAGTTAGAAATGCAATTTTTAGATTGTAATGTGTAAAGGGAAAAGAACAGATGTAGTAAAGTGGCATTGAGGCGTATTTCTAGTATTTCTAGTGCATAAAGTTTTGAAATGCGTAAGCGGTCTTGTTGACCATGAGGCCATCAGCGAAGAACCCAGAAAGTGTTTGATTTGTCTATATGTCCACCAGGGAAAGGTACCTGTAGTGGAAACAGATTCTAATTGGGATAGTGAGAGGGCTTTCCCCTTAGTGAAGAAGTGGTGTGCTAATACATCGTTATGGGGCCATTTCCTTATCAGGAATGTATATGTCAGGCCAGGGAGGTAATCTGGATTGCCGCATGCTGTAGTTTAAGGGCCTGGTGAGGAAGAAAAGGCCACCGATTTGCATGTGATTCGAAAGCATAGTAATGATGGGCCTATAAGTGGATGTTATTTAAGTTGTTTTGGAAGGTGTTGAAGTGGAAGCCAAGGTCTGTGGAGGAATAAGAAAGCCTGGAAACCACCACAAGGGAAGTGGCAGGTGGCTGTAGTGGGTGGGTTGGGGGGCCCTTCTCACTACTGTATAAGTGAAAGCACAAAGATTTGGCAGCTGCAGAGCCACCCAGATGACTTTTACTGAACAGAAAATATAATGGTGCCCCGCGCAGTGGAAATGGTTATTTGCAATAAACTTCAGGTAAACTGGAACTGCTGCCCCCCAGAATGCAGTCACCACATGAGGTGGAAAAAACTAAATTAAAAAATAAATAAAGGTGTGGTGCTGTTCCTTTTTGTATCTTAAGTGATCTGTGATGTCTTGCTATATTCACCTCTATTTGGGTGGGTAGTGATGGTGATTCAAAGGTAAGTACAAAACCCTGACGTGATATGAAATAACCAAATAAAAAAATATAAAAAATAAAAAAATAAATAAATAAAAATGAAATAAAAATAAATATGAGGTCAGGCAAAGTCACATTGGCTTGCGGCTATTCTGACCCTATATAGGATGGTTAAAGTGCTTATGTGATGATCATATTCAAAAAGTGCTTGTATAGTTCACAACCTAATTGAATAGGCAGGGGTGGGGGGGTGGGGGATAGGGTGTAGGTAAAAGGATGAACAGATGAAACAGAATTAATTTTAAGACCTTTCAGTAAAAGTACGCATGTGCATTTGCTAAGAAAATTAATTAACGTGAAAGTCATAGGTGTGCGCAGCCTATTGCATTAGGGTGTGCACCCCAAAACACAAACACACGTGTGTATATATATATATACACAGACAGACACACACTTTAAATATATGTAAACATTTTAAAATGTAGTAGGGTAGTGGATGGTGTCAGTAGGGCAGAGGTTGGTGTCAGTAGTTTTTTTTTATTTTTATTATTTTATTTTTGTATTATTTTTTACAATTTTATTTATGTTTTTTACAATTTTTTAGAAGCTTTGGTGAAATATCAGCAGGGGGAATCTGCGCTACACAGGATGATTAGGGTGTGCCCAGGCACACCCGGCACACCCCCTGCGCACGCCTATGGTGAAAGTCCTCTCATCCCGCAATTATATTCAGTGCAATAATCCTTATTCTTGTTTCCTTGATGGCAATGTTCTTAGTTTCATTGGTGCCAGTGCTATTAGGATCTTGTGCTCTTAATGTGCAAACACTCACCAGCTGTCTTCACCCCTGCTGGGGTATCAGGCAGTCACAGTCTGTGCCACTGTGCGACAGCTCCTGGCAATCTCAGGATCGTGGTAGTATTTCACATAAAAAGAGAAGGGATGCCCATAGTGTGAAACCGTTTAAAAGAATTATATATCAAAAATAAACAGAGCGGTACTCACATTTTAAAAGTTCATATGTGCAAAAAAGTGAAAACCAGTTCGTCTGCTAGCAATCTATGGTGCTTACAGAAACTTTTATTTCTTTCTTGCTCAATGTTTGTTTAATTTCTTGTCAATCAAATGCAGAAATGAGATGTGACCAATTACACTTCACTAGTATCCATGAGCTGGACTTTTACTGAACAGCCAATCACCAGATGAAAAAAAGGTGCCGTTTTGACATTAAAAGTGCCATACATGGATTGAAATGTATGGCCAATTTCGAGCCATGTATGGGCAGGCTAGTAGGGTGGTTAGACAGAAGTTGACCTACTGATTGCCTTCTGTCCAACCGGCCTGTCAGGTTTTTTCTGAACAATGAATGCTGCTAGCTATAGCCAGCAACACTGATCAGTGTTTTCTGACGACAGGAAGGCAACTGTCAGAGCACAATAGCACAGTGGGAATGATTCTCCCATCTACCTCAAATGTGTGGATTGGGAAATCTGGTCTTTTTTGTTGTTGTTTGTGTAACCCACTGGTTGAACGGAAAAAAAAAAATTGTAACATTCGGCCAGCTTAACTTCATAACTGCAGCTACAGCCATGTCAATGTTTTAAAGGAGCTGTAAAGGCAGAAGTCTTTTTATCTTAATGCATTCTATGCATTAAGATAAAAAGCCTTCTGTGTGTAGCATAGATATATACTGTATATAGATAGATATATATATATATATATATATATATATATATATATATATATACACAGGGCTTTTTTTTCTCAGAGAATAAGTGCATAAACTCACCTGCCCACCCCCTCCATGCCCCCTGTCTGTGTGCATTTATGCAGAGAGTGCAGGGTTAAGGATTGTGTTATGCACAGGATGCAGGGTTCTGGAGTATGTTTATGTAGAGTGTACAGGGTTCAGGAGTGCATTATGCAGAAAGTGCAGTGTTCAGGAGTGCGTTATGCACAAAATGCTGGGTTCAGAAGTGCATTTATGCAGAGAGTGCACAGTACAGGAGTGTTTTATGCACAAAATGCAGGGTTCAGGAGTGCGTTATGCAGAAAGTGCAGGGTTCAGGAGTGTGTTATGCACAGAATGCAGGGTTCAGGAGTGTGCTTATGCAGAGAGTGCAGGGTTTAGGAGTACGTTATGCAGCCAGTGTAGGGTTCACCAGTGTGCTACGCTCATAATGCAGGGTTAAGGAGTGCGTTGCACTCAGAATGCAGGGTTCAAGAGTGTGTTACAGAATGTAGGATTAAAGAGTGCGTTATGCACAGAATGCAGGGTTCAGGAGTGTCTTACACTCAGAATACAGGGTTCAGGAATGTGTTATGCAGAGAGTGCAGGGTTCAGGAGTGTGTTATACTCAGAACCCCTTCTCAACAGTTAAGCTCTGTAGCCATCTTCTTCAGCTCTGGTCTCTGCACCAGCACAGCCCTCACCTTTGCATGTGTAACTCTCTCTAGTGTGCTAGATTACATAGTTGTTAGTGTCGGTAAATTGGCCTGGCTGAGAGCCAGGACTGGGCTGAATCTGGGTCAGGAATGAGTGACACAGGGAGGCTGGATGACTCATCAAGCAGCACCTCTGGTAACTCCCCCTGCTCTCTGGAACCTTGGAGAAGCTTCCAGAAATAGAGGGTCGAGTCTGGGAGGAGCTGCTTGGAGTATTGATGAGGGCCCCAGCCGATCCTCAGCAGGTGGGCTGGTGAGAGGGGGGCACCTCTTCAATACTCTAGGGTCATTCCAGCATGGGAGTTGAGTGGAAATGGAGTGCTGGGGAGGCTGTCGGTGGCCACTGAGGGTGCCCTCTTGTCTGGAGGGGGTGACCTCGGGCCTGGGGCTCAGGTGCTTGAGGGACCCTCTACAACACATCAAGGAATCCTTTCTGGAGGCACGGGAGCAGGTGTGAGAACAGCGGGAGAGAGTCAGTATGTCCTGGAGATCTCCAGAAGTCAGCCAGGTGGGCTGGTGAGTGTGCAGTCTGGGAGGACTGTGGGAAGAGTGTCAGTCTGGGAGGACTGTGGAGAGGTAGCCCGGAAGGCTGGTGAAGGGGGCAGCTGCAGCTAGGCAGGCTGGCAGTGCCTTAGGAGGTGTTGTTGGGATCAGTGGCCACAGGGATGTCAGCTGGACACTGGACCTTGCTACACAACCAAAGGAGCTCGGGGTCCCTGCATGTAATGGGATCTTACTCTAATCTGGCTGAGTGCTTTGACAGAATTATTAGTGTCCTAGCTGAGTCTGTTTTTTTTTCTGCAAGCAAGTGAAGTGCTGGAGGAAGCAGAGGAATATATATAGGCTGTATATATGAAAGTTGTCCCTGAAGAGTTGTCTGAAGTGAAGTGGGCATCCCATAATACCTCTACTCCCCATCCAGGTTTAATGCCCTCAATAAATACAAAAAAACTAAGTACTGGACTGTTTTCTGACTCTGGTAGACTGTGAACAATTGGTGTGCCTGGCTGTGCAGGGTAGGGAAACCCAGTTCTAATTGTGGCTCCTATGTAAGCTGAGCTACATTTGGGGGCTCATCCGGAATATAGCCCACGGTAACCTACACAGTCATTGATCCTAGTAACCGGGGAACTGTGCTTTGTTCTGGGACCACTGAAGGTTAAAACCAAGGAAAAGGACTTAAGTGCTCTGCCATTTTGTGACTGTATGCCTAAAGCCAGATGCCGTTGTCCTTGGTGACCACCAGGAGCTGCTGCTGAAGCCTGGTTCCACCTGCATGCCCAGTTGCCCAACCATGGCTGGGACAAACACTTATGTTAAAACATGAGAACTGTTATGTGCTGTCATCTGTGGCAACCACGGTGGGTGACCGTGCCCACAGATTACAAAATGTCCAGCAGTCTGCTTGAGGCTGGAAAAAGTGACTGTATGCTGAAATGTCCTGATGAGAACAGTAAAGAGTACACCAAAATGTCTGCTGTTGCCCATGGTGATCGGGGTAAGCTGGGTGTATCAGTTGCTCAACCACAGCTAATGTTAATTACTATCCAACCCTGCTAACTACAGTGTGACTTGTGTTACAGACTTTGCTGTTGCTCCTGGCAACCACAGTAAATGCTTGCTGCCACCTGCTTCCAGTTCCTTCGTCCTGATCGGCATGTCCTGACAAGTTCTGCAAGTGTCAGTGTGTGCATGATCAGTGTGCCTGCAAACTTCAGTACAGGTAACAAGGAGTTACAGCAGAAAAGGCCTGATTTTTAGAGCTGTGGGCACCAGCCAGTCTGGAAGCTTGGGTAGAGCCACACCTCAGAGGAGACCCAGCATGCCCTGCTAGCAGCAAGAGAGAGGAGCAAGATGGTGGAAACTGCATGTGTATACCCAGACCTGGTTGCCTGATATGCAGGAACTGACATCGGTCAACACCAGGGGCAGGCTGGAGCATAGAGTGGGATTCATCCTTGGGATGACCAAGGGGACGGAGAGGCTATGTCTACTGTGTCCTGGTTGCAGATGGTCCGTGTCTGGACTCACACCTGGCTCACACCGAGCGAACAGGAGCCACTCAACTACACTGTAGACGTGCAGTCAGGTCTCTGCACGGAACAGCCACGGAAGTCCCGGAAGGCCGGTGCAGGCCTTGAAACCTCTACAAAAGGCAGGGTTGAATCTGAGACTGATGACCCCCCTGCGAAGATAAGTGACATTGGGAAAGAAGTCAGAAGTTTGCCTTGGCCTGCAGCCAGATTGGGGAGCTAGTACCTGCCAGTACTGCCCAGCAGGAGCCAGATGCTGTCCCTGAGATGCTGGCCGCACCCGTAACCCTGCCATCCGGACGTGGAAGAAGCCATTGTTGGAAGACAGTCTGTCTTTAGGTGTATCAGTGGGGAGTGGTAGTGGTGGGTGCATGGACTGGGGGTCGCCCAGACTGCAGGCAGACACTTTGGGCCCATGTATGATGAGTTCACTCACTGGTCATCTCACAGTAGCTCGGAGAAGGAGTGGGATTGGGGACCCATTTAGGAGCAGGAGGAAGTGCTGTCCAAACTGAATGATGAGCCAGGGTCTTCCGAAGGGACAGAACAAGCTGAGCAGATCCCAGTTAGTGTGAGGCTAAGTTCTTCAACAGACCCTCTACCACCAAGACCAGAGCAGCTGAGTACAGCCAGTGGGTTGTGAGGTCGCCCAAAGCCTGTGTCCTTCCTGGGAACGGAAAACCAAGAGAACTGCCATGGTTTTCCACATTGCAGTGGGAGGTGCAGCAGAGAACGGCTCTGGAGCTGGGTCTAGACTACCCCATGTTCCTCTCAGCATGATGGATATCATCAAGGACTCCCCGGGAGAGTAGGAGGATGATATGTTGTGGGAGTATACATGCACGTCCCCAAGCCATTGTGGGGACCGCATTGTGATCAAGCTTGGAACCAGTTCCAGGACATTCATCAGAAATGGTGGCTGGAGAGAGCTATTTACAGAGACAGGGTGGTGGTTGTGAAAGCAGGACAGCCCACCAAGAGCCACTTTGTTGTGGTTAGAGGAGTTGATGGCAACCTGAAGAGATTGCTAAATCCTCACTATTACCTGTGAAGGTCTGATGTGGAGAGTTCAGCTGTGAAGATTGCTGCCTGTGTTCTTTGCTGTTCATGGATTAGGCCGGCCAAACACCCTGACCTGTTCCAGATGGATGTTCCATTCTCAACTGGAGAATTTTTGGTGAGACCTAGTGCTGTTTGCTAAATTTGGAGGGACTGGCTCTGGGAGACTGTGAAAATTTGGTGTGCCTGGCTATGCAGGGTGTGGAATCCCAGTTCTACTTGCGGTTCCTATGTGGGGTGCACTACACACACACATCCTCCCCACGCCTCCACTGTCCCCATCTGCTCACCTCTCAGCAGCTGCCCTGTGCTATATTTTGTCTCTGCCTCTTCCCCAGTGGCCAGCACCTTTTGAACAGCAGCAAGATCATCCAGCAGGGGGTGTCGGTATCTAGACACAAGGCTGAAGCTTAGCATGGGATACCCTGCCCTGCAGCCCATATAACACTGTGAGCCACCAGCTGTCCTTCTCATATTCCCGCTCTGAGTGCCAGGTAGAGAGTGTTCTGTTTAGAACTGCCGGAAGATGAGCACTGTCTCTTGTAACACAGAAATTGGGCTTCTGTGTTACATGTAAGAGTAAATAGCAGTGCATATAGGGCTACTGCCAGAGGTAGTGGGAACTCAGTTGCCCCCCCACCCTCAAGTTGGTCTCCCACAAGGTGGCTCAGGCTGTGGCAGCTAGCAGCCATTGTTTCAAATCTGCTACCCAGCTATCCACATAACCTTTTTCACAGCACAGTGCATGCATTACATGCAATACAGATAAAAGTCATTGAAAAAAATGGCATGGGATCCTCCCAGTCCATTACCAGGCCCTTTGGGTCTGGTATGAATATTAAGGGGAACCCCGAACCAAAATTTAAAAAAAAATTGCGTGGGGTCCCCCCAAATTTCATACCAGGCCCTTCAAGTCTGGTATGGATGTTAAGGGCAACCCTGCGCCAAATTTTTTTTAACCACTTCAGCCCCGGACTATTATGCTGCCTAAGGACCAGAGGACTTTTTCCAATTTGGCACTGCGCCGCTTTAACTGCTAATTGTGCGGTCATGCAATGCTGTACCCAAACGAAATTTGCGTCCTTTTCTTCCCACAAATAGAGCTTTCTTTTGATGGTATTTGATCACCTCTGCGGTTTTTATTTTTTGCGCTATAAACGGAAAAAGACCAAAAATTTTGAAAAAAAATGATATTTTCTAATTTTTGTTATAAAAAAAAACGAATAAACTCAATTTTAGTCATACATTTAGGCCAAAATGTATTCGGCCACATGTCTTTGGTAAAAAAAATGTCAACAAGCGTATATTTATAGGTTTGCGCAAAAGTTATAGCGTCTACAAACTAGGGTACATTTTCTGGAATTTACACAGCTTTTAGTTTATGACTGCCTATGTAATTTCTTGAGGTGCCAAAATGGCAGGGCAGTACAAAACCCCCCCAAATGACCCCATTTTGGAAAGTAGACACCCCAAGGAAATTGCTGAGAGGCATGTTGAGCCCATTGAATATTAATTTTTTTTGTCCCAAGTGATTGAATAATGACAAAAAAAAAAAAAATTACAAAAAGTTGTCACTAAATGATATATTGCTCACACAGGCCATGGGCATATGTGGAATTTCACCCCAAAATACATTCAGCTGCTTCTCCTGAGTACGGGGATACCACATGTGTGGGACTTTTTGGGAGCCTAGCTGCGTATGGGGCCCCAAAAACCAATCACCGCCTTCAGGATTTCTAAGGGTGTAAATTTTTGATTTCACTCCTCACTACCTATCACAGTTTTGAAAGCCATACAATGCCCAGATGGCACAACCCCCCCCCCAAATGACCCCATTTTGGAAAGTAGACACCCCAAGCTATTTGCTGAGAGGCATGTTGAGTCCATGAAATATTTTATATTTTGACACAAGTTGCGGGAAAGTGACAAATTTTTTTTTTTTTGCACAAAGTTGTCACTAAATGATATATTGCTCACACAGGCCATGGGCATATGTGGAATTGCACCCCAAAATACATTTAGCTGCTTCTCCTGAGTATGGGGATACCACATGTGTGGGACTTTTTGGGAGCCTAGCTGCGTACGGGGCCCCGAAAACCAATCACCGCCTTCAGGATTTCTAAGGGTGTAAATTTTTGATTTCACTCTTCACTGCCTATCACAGTTTCGGAGGCCATGGAATGCCCAGGTCGCACAAAACCCCCCAAAATGACCCCATTTTGGAAAGTAGACACCCCAAGCTATTTGCTGAGAGGCATGGTGAGTATTTTGCAGCTCTCATTTGTTTTTGAAAATGAAGAAAGACAAGAAAAAACTTTTTTTTTTCCTTTTTTCAATTTTCAAAACTTTGTGACAAAAATTGAGGTCTGCAAAATACTCACTATACCTCTCAGCAAATAGCTTAGGGTGTCTACTTTCCAAAATGGGGTCATTTGGGGGGGGTTTGTGCCACCTGGGCATTCCATGGCCTCCGAAACTGTGATAGGCAGTGAGGAGTGAAATCAAAAATTTACGCCCTTAGAAAGCCTGAAGGCAGTGCTTGGTTTTCGGGGTCCCGTACACGGCTAGGCTCCCAAAAAGTCTCAAACATGTAGGAATCTCCGTACTCAGGAGAAGCAACAGAATGTATTTTGGGGTGTAATTTCACATATTCCCATGGCATGTTTGAGCAATATATCCTTTAGTGACAACTTTGTGCAAAAAAAAAAAAAAAATTTGTCTCTTTCCCGCAACTTGTGTCACAATATAAAATATTCCATGGACTCGACATGACTCTCAGCAAATAGCTTGGGGTATCTACTTTCCAAAATGAGGTCATTTGGGGGGTTTTGAACTGTCCTGGCATTTTATGCACAACATTTAGAAGCTTATGTCACACATCACCCACTCTTCTAACCACTTGAAGACAAAGCCCTTTCTGACACTTTTTTTTACATGAAAAAATTATTTTTTTTTGCAAGAAAATTACTTTGAACCCCCAAACATTATATATTTTTTTAAAGCAAATGCCCTACAGATTAAAATGGTGGGTGTTTCATTTTTTTTTTCACACAGTATTTGCGCAGCGATTTTTCAAACGCATTTTTTGGGGAAAAAACACACTTTTTTAAATTTTAATGCACTAAAACACACTATATTGCCCAAATGTTTGATGAAATAAAAAAGATGATCTTAGGCTGAGTACATGGATACCAAACATGACATGCTTTAAAATTGCGCACAAATGTGCAGTGGCGACAAACTAAATACATTTTTAAAAGCCTTTAAAAGCCTTTACAGGTTACCACTTTATATTTACAGAGGAGGTCTACTGCTAAAATTACTGCCCTCGATCTGACATTCTCGGTGACACCTCACATGCATGGTGCAATTGCTGTTTACATTTGACGCCAGACCGACGCTTGCGTTCGCCTTTGCGCGAGAGCAGGGGGGGACAGGGGTTCTTTTTTTTTTTTTTTTTTTCTTTATTATTTTTTTGCTTTTTTATCTTATTTTTAAACTGTTCCTTTCATTTTTTTTTAATCATTTTTATTGTTATCTCAGGGAATGTAAATATCCCCCATGATAGCAATAGGTAGTGACAGGTACTCTTTTTTGAAAAAATTGGGGTCTATTAGACCCTAGATCTCTCCTTTGCCCTCAAAGCATCTGACCACACCAAGATCGGTGTGATAAAATGCTTTCCCAAGTTCCCAATGGCGCTGTTTACATCCGGCAAAATCTAAGTCATGAAATGCTCGTAGCTTCTGGTTTCTTAGGCCATAGAGATGTTTGGAGCCACTCTGGTCTCTGATCAGCTCTATGGTCAGCTGGCTGAATCACCGACTGCATTCTCAGGTTCCCTGTTGGGACAGCAGAGCCAGAGAAAACACGGAAGACGGTGGTGGGGGGTCATTCCCTCCCACTGCTTGTAAAAGCAGTCTAGAGGCTAATTAGCCGCTAGGATTGCTTTTACATGAAAGCTGACCGCTGGCTGAAAAGAATGATACCAAGATGATACCTAAACCTGCAGGCATCATTCTGGTATAACCACTCAAAGTCGTGAATGGCGTACCTGAAGACAAAAAAATGGTTAACAATAAAACACAGTAAACGGTAAAGTATAAAAAATTGCATACCTGAAAAGCAAACATGATAAAACATAATAACAATAAAACATTGCAGAATAGAATACAATAAAAAAGAGCAGAACAATAGAGAGAGAATAGAGAGAGAGAGAACAATAAAACGACAACTATTTTTTTTAAATTTTATATATATATATATATATATATATATATATATATATATATATATATATATATATATATATATATATATTTTTTTACACTTTTTTTTGTAACTAACTTTTATAACTGTAACCGGTTCCAGGTTCGGGTCTCACAAAATGCGATGGCATCTTGGGAGACCCTGTGAAAGTGTGCCTAGTCTGTGCAGTGCTGTACCCTACGCTAATACTCAACTAGTGAATGGTAGCGTTCAAAACATTCGCCAATGCAAAGACCAGGATTGTCAGGACAGGAGGGACAATAATAGTGGGTGTCACGCCTATATCCGCACTTGCTGCAGACACAACATCTTTTTTGGGGGGGTTCACTGGGTAGGGGTACTCGGGAGGACATAAAGAAAATGTCTCTCATGCAGCCGACTGCATTTGGTTGGGGATGTGAATGGGGGGAAGTACGGGCGCTGCAGAAGTGGTGGGTTCCCAATTAGGATTGGCGAATGCAGCAGGAAGGGCATTATGAGCATGACGGACCTGTGTTTGTCTTCTTCTTGGTGGCAGCGGGACACTACTTGTGCTTGCCACCTCACCAGCTTGAACTGCACTTATGGGACTCGCCACGTCACCAAGTGTTACTGCAGTGCTGGTTTGACTACGACCAGGGTGTACTAGGCCGCTGGTGCTTGCCAGTTCACCAAAACGCTACCAAAAAAACTGTTAGTGATCGCAGGGATCAGGCCTGACTCTGCAAATGCTGCAGTTATGCGTTTAGTGTTTTGTAAGTGACAGTGATCGATCGATACTGCACTTGAGCAAAGAAATTGTTTCCACTGCTCAGGCTGACACTGACCCAGGTGTAAGCAGAAGTTTCAGAGCAGAAGAGCTCCAGGTGCTGGCTGAATGCTAGGCAAAGCAGGCTTGAATGGAGGAGAAGATTTGGATGCCGCACACCGGATGTAGTCAAGAACTTCACTTTATTGAAAAAATGGGATCATCAAAATAACAAGACTGTCATGCAGAAAGTACAGGTAAGCTGACGCGTTTCGCACTCAGGACTGAGTGCTTACTCATAGCTAACAAATATTAAAAAGACAAACTCTTATATAGCTCAATGGGGTATCACATGATTGCCCAATTAGATGGTCATTAAGTCTCAGCTGGGAGCCGATTTAATGAGGTCTCGGCATCTGCTGGCTATTTGGTGTGTTGACTGATTGAGAAATGTTTTCAAAACCGTGACATGTAAATAGATGACAAAGAATGTGAAAAAAGATGTGTATATGTACATGTGTAGGCAAAAAATATATATGTGTGTATATATATATGGTGAATCCTATCAATAAACGTGTATATAATAATGAATATACTTCTATAACGTGTATATATGAAAGGTGATAAGTATCAAAAAAGGGATTACTATTAGGTGAAAGGAAAAAATGTGTAAAAAATATTTCTCATTAAAAAAAAGAGAAAATATATTGATAAAAATATTCAGACAACGTGCAAAGCAAATGTGAAGAATGAATGTAATAAAACTATATGTGAACAAAATATATAAATATGATGAAGCTCTCTATAATGTGCCGGTGAAGTGGATGAAGCTTTCTATAATAAGCCGGAATAATTTAAGTGAAATATAGAGCAATGTGACCTGAAAATAATGCGTGATATGCCCGCGGTGGATAACAAGGTACATATAGGGCCCTATAATATTAGAAATAAACTGTGGGATCCAAAAACATAAAATCACGTTGATAAGGGTTGCCCTGATCTGGTCAAATGGCAGTGATATATGCAGGGTCCCAGTAGACTGACTTGTAACGTAATGATTCTAAATGATGAGCCTGGCCGAGAGCAGGGTGTGTGTGGAATTTCAGGAATGAAGCAGCGGTGTTCAAGGTAATAGAACGCCGCTAATCTGTGTCACACTAAATGTCTAGATGGAATTATAATGATGGTAATAAAGTTGGTAGAGGTCTCGGCCAGTCACTCAAGTTTAAGGGATCACAAAAAGGGACAAATAAAAAACAAGTAAGGTGCTATAGGCTGGGATACAAAGACAAAAATCACGCTGATCAGGGTTGCCCTGATCTGGTCAAATGGCAGTGATATATGCAGGGTCCCAGTAGACTGACTTGTAACGTAATGATTCTAAATGATGAGCCTAGCCGAGAGCAGGGTGTGTGTGGAATTTCAGGAATGAAGCAGCGGTGTTCAAGATAATAGAGCGCCGCTAATCTATGTCACACAAAGCATGTCTCAGTATATGTATGTCAGCAAATGCCAAGACCTCCAAACAAAACATATTAGAATAATACATCTTATGGGTCCACTAATACAATGCTCATATATTGACACCGGCAAGTGAAACAGATGAAAACAGGCATATAATGATCGGCGTGAATCCAATCTATAAAGACGATGAGAAGAAATGTTATAATGCTGCATTCTAAAGAGAAACAACTACATATTCATATTGCAACATTGCACTCGCAAAATAAGCACTGAACACAAACGATACAATGTATGTCAGCTTATATACATATAAATAAGCTTAATATATCTGAATTATGATCCCAAGGTGTCCAAAAAAATATATATATGGACAACAAGGTGTACAAAATGTGAATGAATGAAAATGAATAAAATAAATAAAATAAAATAAAGTAAAAAAATGTGAAAACATATTGCGTAAAAACCTAATACATATATCAGGTGTTTCCTACACAACTAGAAAGATGTATAGGACAATGAAAATTTCCATATATATCTATGTGATGAAGAATGAGCTGGAATAAAAGTAATAATAATGGAATAAAATTGTGAAACCTCATGATACAAATCATGAATAATTATCAAAAGAAAACGAGGAAAAAGGTAGATACAATAACACAAAAATGTGTGGAGAACGAAATAGAGTAAAACTATTTATCTCAATATTGTCGCGATATGCATCCTCAGGTAAAATTAGCTTGTACTTTAGTCAGGTATATAAAACACCCGAACATGATGGATATCGCAAAACAATAAAAGATATTGTATATTGCTATTGTTAATATAACCTTTTGCAAACATCTATTATTGGCCATGGTTCCCTGGGAATTCCTGCTCTGCCATCGTTACTATACTGAGTATGCAGAGTAGGGGAACTTGTCGGGCGTATATACCAATCAAGGTGGTAAATATTATATATTCATGTATAAGATTGGGTATGTTTGTACATGGGCCCCAATGGTCAATAGATGGAAAAAACTCCTATTTTGGCACCATCTGACCGGAACAAAAAACAAGAGGAAATAGAAAATGGCTGACAAAACGTGAAAATGTAAAAAATGAACATGAAATGTTCTTTATAAGGACTCATGATAGTGTAGGTGTTATGACCATGTTCAAGCAGTATAGGAAAGTTACTCATAAAAATAGGAAACATCCCATTCAAAGTTGAGGCCCAAAGGAATTCTCGTATTTAAAGAGAATATCCAATAAACTTCGCGTTTGCAAAGCAGTTGGAACCTGTCTCCTCCCCTAGTGGGGGTGACAATTTTCTCTATACCTTGGATATGGAGACTTGGAACGTCTTTCTGGTGTACAAAAATCCAATGTTTTGCCACGTTAGTTAATCTGTCCTTTTCAATATCGTATAAATGGTCATATAGACGGTCCCTGAGGCGGCGTGTTGTCCGCCCGACATACTGAATTTGGCAAATATCACAAGTAATCACATATATTATAAACTGGGTGTTGCAGTTTATGAATGAGGCGATATTAAAAACTTTGCCATTTGTACAAGATTGAACCTGCTTGCCCTTTTTTATGTGACTACAGTAATTAAATCCTTTTTTGCCACATTTGTAGTTACCCTTAAAATTTAACCAGTTGGCCTTCCTTTGTTCAGATACTACTAGGCTGGGTGAAAGTGAATTTCCCAGGGTGGGAGCCCTGCGGGAGACCACTTTAATCCCTTTGGACAGTATATTGTTAAATGCAGCATCGTTGTATAAGATGGGAAGGTATTTGGTGACAATTCTCCTAATTTGGTTAAATTCTGCACTGTATGGTGTAGAAAATACTGGGATGTTAATGGAAGGGGGGCTAATGTGAAGTTTATCTTGTAATAATGTGTGTCTAGGGATGGTACTAGCTCTGTCAAGTGCTCTATTAACTAGAGCTGTGCCATACCCCCGGTTTCTAAAACGCTGGGCCATACTATGTGCCTCTCTGTGAAAACTTTCAGGGGTGCTACACAAGCGTTTGAGCCTCAAAAATTGTCCATACGGAACACCTCGTATGGTATGTTTGGGATGTGCTGAATCTGCTCTAAGAAGGGCATTCCCAGCAGTGGGCTTCCTATATAAGGTGGTATGGATGGAATTGCCTGTACCAGTGAGCTTAACGTCCAAGAATTCGATGCTGTGAGGTTGTAAGGTGCCTGTGAAGTTCAAGTTAAGATCATTGTTGTTGAAATATGAAAGCCAGGTTCCTAGATCAGCATCTGCATCTGATGTAATAAACAGGAGGTCATCAATGAAACGGCAATAAAAAACCGTATCTAGTCTGCGGGGGCTATCACTTCCAAAGATGCGAGACCTCTCCCACCAACCCATAAAGATGTTGGCGAGGGAGGGCGAAAATTTGGCGCCCATAGAGGCCCCGCATCTCTGGAGATAATAGCCCCCATCGAACATGAAGAAATTGTGTGTGAGTAAATAATCTAATGCCTGTAAAATAAAATCTTGTAAAATGAGAGAAAATCTGCCTGATTCTTTGAGAGCCCAAGCAACTGCCTGTATACCCAGATTGTGTGGGATGCTAGAGTAGAGACTGGTGACATCACAACTGATCCACCTATATCCACTCTCCCATCGTAAATGGTGTAATTTACTAAGCAACTGCTTGGTATCTCTCAGGTAGCCAGGCAGGCTGGTGGCCAAGGGCTGTAACTGGGAGTCCACCCATTCGCCCAGGCGTTCGTTAAGTGAACCGATGCCTGCTACAATGGGCCGGCCTGCATTACATTCATTCTTCACATTTGCTTTGCACGTTGTCTGAATATTTTTATCAATATATTTTCTCTTTTTTTTAATGAGAAATATTTTTTACACATTTTTTCCTTTCACCTAATAGTAATCCCTTTTTTGATACTTATCACCTTTCATATATACACGTTATAGAAGTATATTCATTATTATATACACGTTTATTGATAGGATTCACCATATATATATACACACATATATATTTTTTGCCTACACATGTACATATACACATCTTTTTTCACATTCTTTGTCATCTATTTACATGTCACGGTTTTGAAAACATTTCTCAATCAGTCAACACACCAAATAGCCAGCAGATGCCGAGACCTCATTAAATCGGCTCCCAGCTGAGACTTAATGACCATCTAATTGGGCAATCATGTGATACCCCATTGAGCTATATAAGAGTTTGTCTTTTTAATATTTGTTAGCTATGAGTAAGCACTCAGTCCTGAGTGCGAAACGCGTCAGCTTACCTGTACTTTCTGCATGACAGTCTTGTTATTTTGATGATCCCATTTTTTCAATAAAGTGAAGTTTTTTGACTACATCCGGTGTGCGGCATCCAAATCTTCTCCTCCATTCAAGCCCGATACTGCACTTGGGTGGGCTGGGCTGGGCCGGGCGGAGGGGCAAAACACAGGTGCTAGCAGGTATCTGGGCTGATTCCGCTAACATTGCGTTTTTAGGAACCCTAAACTGCTGGGGACGCTAGTATAGATCTGATCGGATCAGATATTGATCCGTTCTAATACTATACCACTAAGGGAGGTGTATGGTGCGTGCTTGGGTGTTAGCGGTACTGGCGCTAACCTGACGCTGCCTGGAGCTGGTGCTTGCCAGTTCACCAAAATGCTACCAAAAAAACTGTTAGCGATCGCAGGGATCAGGCCTGACTCTGCGAACGCTGCAGTTATGCGTTTTGTAAGTGACAGTGATCGATCGATACTGCACGTGGGTGGGCTGGGCCGGGCAGAGGGGCAAAACGCAGGTGCTAGCAGGTATCTGGGCTGATCCCACTAACACTGCGTTTTTGGGAACCCTAAACTGCTGGGGACGCTAGTATAGATCTAATCGGATCAGATATTGATCCGTACAGATACTATACCACTAAGGGAGGCGTATGCTGCGTGCGTGGGTGTTAGCAGTACTGGCGCTAACCTGACGCTGCTTGGGACTGGTGCTTGCCAGTTCACCAAAACGCTACCAAAAAAACTGTTAGCGATTGCAGGGATCAGGCCTGACTCTGCGAATGCTGCAGTTATGCGTTTAGTGTTTTGTAAGTGACAGTGATCGATCGATACTGCACGTGGGTGGGCTGGGCTGGGCCGGGCGGAGGGGCAAAATGCAGGTGCTAGCAGGTATCTGGGCTGATCCCGCTAACACTGCATTTTTGGGAACCCTAAACTGCTGGGGATGCTAGTATAGATCTAATCGGATCAGATATTGATCCGTACAGATACTATACCACTAAGGGAGGCGTATGCTGCGTGCGTGTTAGCGGTACTGGTGCTAATCTGACGCTGCCTGGGGTGATGCATATCACCGCCGGGCGATCAGGGGGCTAAACCTTTATACGGTAATAAACGGCGGGTGCCCTGTCACTATAAAAAATAAACGAACTAACCAGCGTCACCCGTAACACTTATACGGTGATCAGTGGTGAAAGGGTTAACTAGGGGGCAATCAAGGGGTTAAAACATTTATTAGGTAGTATATGGGGGTCCCTGTCGCTATAAAGCGCTGACGGCAAACCTAAATATTTACGTCCCTAACTAGCGTCACCAGTGACACTAATACAGCGATCAGAAAAATGATCGCTTAGCGACACTGGCGATAGGGGGTGATCAAGGGGTTAAAACTTTATTAGGGGGGGTTAGGGGGGTACCCTAGACCTAAAGGGGGCTAACCCTAACTGCCCTACCACAGTAACTGTCACAAACTGACACCATGCAGTAATCAGAAAAAAAAAAAAAACTGCTTGGTGTCAGTGTGACGGGGGGGGGGGGGGAGGGGTGATTGGGGGGTGATCGGGGGGCGATCGTGGGTGTTTTGTGTGCCTGGCATGTTCTACTGAGTGTGTGTGTGTTTATGCACTCACATTGATGTCTTCTCTCCTCGGCGCCGGAACGGAAAATACCGAGCCGAGGAGAGATGACATCATTTCCTGATTGGCCGGCGGCGATCGCGAGGGGGGGGGCCACGAATGGATGGCCTCCCCCTCACCTCTGATCGCCGGGGGACAAAAGAGGACCGCCTCTTCTTACTGACAGGCAGGCTTGTCTTGTTACAGTATTTACAGCTACCTGAAGAAAATTGCTGGTGTTCTTTTGATCATATTAGTACCACAGTCAGGCAGCTAGACTATTTACAGTTAGTTCAGTGCGTCCTGCTCACAGTGTTCAGCTAAAACTACAAGTTAGTGGGGTGCGTCCTGCTCACAGTGTTCAGCTAAACCTACAAGTTAGTGGGGTGCGTCCTGCTCACAGTGTTCAGCTAAAACTACAAGTTAGTGTGGTGCGTCCACCTCACAGTGTTCAGCTAAACCTACAAGTTAGTGCGGTGCGTCCTGCTCACAGTGTTCAACTAAAACTACAAGTTAGTGCTGTGCGTCCTGCTCACAGTGTTCAGCTAAAACTACAAGTTAGTGTGGTGTGTCCACCTCACAGTGTTCAGCTAAAACTACAAGTTAGTGTGGTGCGTCCACCTCACAGTGTTCAGCTAAACCTACAAGTTAGTGCGGTGCGTCCTGCTCACAGTGTTCAGCTAAAACTACAAGTTAGTGTGGTGCGTCCTCCTCACAGTGTCCAGCTAAACCTACAAGTTATTTTTTTGCGAGCTCTGCACAGTGTTCAGCTAAAGCTACCTGTAGAAGGTTGGTGGTGTTTTCCTGATCCTATCACTACCGCAGGCAGCTAAAAAAGCTAGAAGGTTGGTGGTGTTCTCATACTACAGGCAGGCAGTTGATTTTGCTAGCTGCAGTATCAGTACATATATATATGTATATATATCCCAGCTTAGTGCAGCTACAGGCCATTAGTATGTCTGGAAGGCCAAGAAGGAGAGGCAGACAGTCACAAGCCAATAAGAGAGGGCAAGCAGGCTCTGTGTCTAGTGCTGGTCGTGGAGACGGTGCATCCTCATCAGCACGTGGCCGTGGGACACACTTGGCCTTTTTTTTGGCAGCTGGCCGTGTTGAGCCGCAACATGCGGAAGACTTGGTCGAGTGGATGACCAAACCGTCCTCATCCTCCTCATCCTCTCTCACCCATGCCCAGGGTACTTTGTCTGGCAAAGCAGCGGCCTCTTCCCTTGGCTCAATGTCATCAGTGACTCTTTCCCTAGCCCCACCATGTCATCCTGAGGAGTCCCTCAACTGTTTGACCACAGTGTTGGGTACATGCTCCAGGAGGATGCCCAGCGTTTGGAAGGCTCTGATGATGATACTGAGCTCGATGAAGGCAGTAACATGAGCACGGACAGAGGGGGTGCCCAAGAAGGACAGCAATCTGGCAGTCATGCTCCCCCTGCTGCAGCATACTGCCAGGTTTGCTCCGGTGATGTGGAGGGAGGGGATGATGAGGTCACTGACTCAACGTGGGTGCCTGATAGGAGAGAGGAGAGAGGAGGAGGATGAGGAGGCGGCACATCACCAACGAGGCAGGATGCCCTCCAGGGGCCAGCCTAAGGGCAGCACATTGACTGCATCACACCCCAAAGCTCCACATGTGCAGGGCGCTGCAGTCTCTGCGCGTTATTCAAAAAGTTCTTTGGTGTGGGCCTTTTTTGAGAAGAGTGCATCAGATCGCACCGCTGCTATTTGCAACATATGTCTCAAGCGTATCTCGCGTGGCCAAAACATCTCCCGCTTGGGTACCACATGCTTGACCAGACATATGTTGACCTGCCATGCAGTTCGTTGGCAAGCGTATATAACAGACCCACACCAAAGAACAAAGAGGACCTCTCCTTGCTCCTCATCAGATGAGATCTCCAACCCCACTATACCTTCAGTCCTCTCTGAGACCTGCACTGAGAGGAATCAAGGTGTAGAATTAGGTGTGTCACAGCCAAGTACTTGTGGGCAATCTGCTTTTGGTACACCGACGTCAGATTGTACCAGGCAAATTTCCCTGCCCCAGCTGCTGCACTGCCAAAAGAAGTTTGCTCCCAGCCATCCACATGCCCAGCGGTTGAATGCTAGCTTGGCAAAATTGCTAGCACTTCAACTGTTGCCTTTTCAGTTGGTAGACTCTGCCCTTTCCGTGAGTTTGTAGAATGTGCGGTTCCTCAGTGGCAGGTACCCAAACGCCGACAGGCTCATTTCTGCGTTCCAACTAGAGTATCTGTGAGGGGTTGCAGTGTTGTGGCACCAGTGCCTAAGGCCTAATTTTTCAGCCCCTGTTCAACAGGGGCATGTAATTACAATTCTTGATCTAATATTTCACAGTAGGGCCCATTTCTACACCCACCAAGAGCGACTGAGGACTTACAGTGTTGTGGCACCACCACCACCACCACCAAAGGTCCAATTTTTCTGCCCTTGTTCAACAGGGGCATGTAATTACAATTCTTGATCTAATATTTCACAGCAGGGCCCTGTGAGGGCTTACAGTGTTGTGGCCACAACAACACCTAAGGCCCAAATTTCTGCTGAGTATATAGGGCAGGCCCCTACTTTCAAACATCTAACTTACAAACGACGCCTACTTGCAAACGGAAGGAGACAACAGGAAGTGAGATGAAATCTACCCCTAGGAAGGGAAATTCTCTCCTGTAAGAGTTAATATGGGAAAAACATTTCTCCTTTCCACTGATGCTTTCCAATCCTTGTTCCACAAAAAAAAACAAATTTTCAAAAAAACATTTGTCATTGGGACAAAAAGTGAGGTGAAATCTTCTGAAGAGGAGGAAAGACAGCAAAACAAATGTCACAGGGGTAATAACCCTTCCCTCTGTTTTCCAAAAAGCTTAAAAAAGATTTTTTGGCTGGAGCTAAACATGTTAAAAATGTACCCGTTAAAAATTACAAACAGATTCTACTTAACAACAAACCTACAGTCCCTGTCTTGTTTGCACTGCCTGTATACTGTTGTTCAGAGTATATAGGGCCTGGTGGCCCCACACCTTTCCTTATTTTAATTTGGGTGCGGGGTTCCCCTTTATATCCATACAAGACCCAAAGGGCCTGGTAATGGACTGGGGGGTACCCATGCCGTTTGTCTCACTGATTTTCATCCATATTGCCAGGACCCGACATTACATTAAACCCGCAAGCAGTTTTAAATGAGATTTTTTCCTTTAAAAATGACATTTTGTGCAGGGACTGTTCTAAACACGGGAAACACGCGCCACTTTATAGGCATACTATAGACACACCCCAGGTACGATATTTAAAGGAATATTTCACTTTTTTTTTTTTTTACGCATCATTAAAATCACTGCTCCCGAAAAAACGGCCGTTTTTAAAAGTTTTTTTTGCATTGATACATGTCCCCTGGGGTAGGACCCGGGTCCCCAAACCCTTTTTAGGACAATACCATGCAAATTAGCCTTTAAAATGAGCACTTTTGATTTTGAACGTTCGAGTCCCATAGACGTCAATGGGGTTCTAACGTTCGTGCAACCGTAGCCTCTGGCTTTTTACAGACACTACATGGTTGGCAACCTTGGTGATGGCACACCTCCTGCGCACGCCTATGATGGTATGAATGATGGACACTGTTGCTACTTGCAATCACTGCTATTACTGCTACTAATAAATATTACAATAAAGTAAATCTGTCACCTCTGAAAAACGTAACAGAACACTACTAATATTTATCTATCCTACTCATGCTATCACTCTTTTTGTTGAGCTGTACCGTCAAGGATTGTCTGTGTCGGACATACTTCCGGGTCAGATGCTTGTTCCCCCGTATAGTGATTTGATTCCACCCACCAATTGCTACATGACTATAGAACACAGCAGATTCTATATACGACATAGTTATTCAAAAGGGCAAAGATTTACCCTCACCTACTAACAACTCATTGATAATGGTCACCAGGACAAATAAAGGGGTAAAGCTGGCCATACATGGTTCTACATGGTTCTGTTCTTTTTTCGTTCAGCCAGCTGGCTGAACGAAAGAAAGCAATGGCGATTACCCCATCCACACATTCGTGGTGCAATGCGGGAATTCTGCCCGCTGTGTCATTGTATTCTGACAGCAGGAACTTTTTCTCTATCAGAATACTCTGATCAATGTGATGACTCATGACTAAAATACGACTAAAACAAAAATGGCATTTTGGTCAGAAGACTATGACTAAAACTAAATCGAAATTTGATATCAAAATTAATACTGCACTACCACATAAGAAGGGAGAATCTATAAGCCGCTGAAAGAAAAAAAAATAAGAAAAAGGCTTTTCTTGTTTGTTTTTATTATTTACCGTATATATACGAGAGTATGAGTCGACCTGAATATAAGTCGAGGCCCCTAATTTACCACAAAAAAATGGGAAAAACTTATTGACCCGAGTATAAAACGAGGATGAGAAATGCAGCAGCTACTGTACGTGGAAAAAGAGGGTCAACAATGCCCATCTGCAGCTGCATGCCTCCATGTGTCCTGTGCATGTGTCCTGTGCATGTGTCCTGTGCAGCCTACCTGTATCCTGTGCATGTGCATGTGTCCTGTGTCCCTGTGTCCTGTACATGTGCATGTGCAAGTGTCCTGTGTCCCTGTGTCCCTGTGTCCCTGTGTCCTGTGTCCTGTACATGTGCATGTGTCCTGTGTCCCTGTACAGCCTACCTGTGTCCTGTGCAACCTCCGTGTGGCGATCTCCATCCTCCCTCTGGCGATCTCCATCCTCCCTGTGGTGATCTCCATCCTCCGATCAGCGTGTGATAATACCATTTGGCAGCCATTCCACTGTTCAAAAGCCGCGCCTCCTCCTCGTCTGTGATAGCCAGAACACTCAGCAGTCAGCGGTCAGCCTATCACGGAAATTCTCTCATTTTCATACCATGGACGAGGATGAGAGAATGTCCGTGATAGGCTGTACACTGACTGCTGGGAAAAGGAGTGTTTAGCCTATCACAGACGAGGAGGAGGCGCGGCTTTTGAAAGCTGGAATAGCCTCAGAACTGTATTGTCACATGCTGGCTGCCATCTGCCTGCATGACACGCTGATCATGTAGGCAGACGACGGTGACTCGAGTATAAGTCGAGGGGGGCACTTTCAGCCTAATAAAAAGGCTGAAAATCTCGACTTATACTTGAGTATATACGGTAATACTAGTAATATATTCAACTAATATGTGCAATGGTATTACAGCCAATAGAGTATAGTTTTTTGGAGGTTTTTATATTTTAACCACTTGACCATGGGGCACTTAAACCCCTTCCTAACTAGAACAATTTTCAGCTTTCGGTGCTCTCACATTTGGAATGAGAATTACTCAGTCATACAACACTGTACCCATATGAAATTTTTGTCCTTTTTTTCACACAAATAGAGCTTTCTTTTTGTGGTATTTAATCACTGTTGGGTTTTTTTATTTTTTGCGCTATAAAAGAAAAAAATTCTGTAAAAAAATGAATTTTTCTTTGTTTCTGTTATAAAATTTAGCAAATTTGTAATTTTTCTTCATAAATTTTAGCCAAAATTTATACTGCTACATATCTTTGGTAAAAATAAGTACAAATTGGTGTCTATTATTTGGTCTTTGTGAAAGTTATATAGAGTCCACAAGCTATGGTGCTAAAATCTGAAAATTGATCACACCTGAAGTACTGACGGCCTATCTAATTTCTTAAGACCCTAACATGCCAGAAAAGTACAAATGCCCCCAAAATGACCCCTTTTTGGAAAGAAGACATTCCAAGGTATTTAGAAAGATGCATGTTTTTTGAAGTTGTCATTTTTTCCCACAATTCTTTGCAAAATCAAGATTTTTTTCTTCTTTTTTTTGACAAAATTGTCATATTAGCAGGTTATTTCTCACACACAGCATATGCATACCACAAATTACACCCCAAAACACATTCTGCTATTACTCCTGAATATGGCGATACCACATGTGTGAGACTTTTACACAGCGTGGCCACATACAGAGGCCCAACATGCAGCGAGCACCTTCAGGCCAATTCTGACATTTATCTCCTACATGTAAAAATCATAATTTATTTGCTAGAAAATTACATAGAACCCCAAAACATTATATATGTTTTTTTTAGCAAAGACCCTAGAGAATACAATGGCAGTCATTGCAACTTTTTATCTTACACGGTATTTGCGCAGCAATTTTTCGAACGCGTTTTTTTGGAAAAAAAAAACAGTTTTGTGCTTTAAAAAAAACAAAACAGTAGAGTTAGCCCAATGTTTTTGCATAACGTGAAAGATGAAGTTACGTTGAGTAAATAGATACCTAACATGTCAACCTTCAAAATTGTACACGCTCGTGGAATGGCGTCAAACTTTGCTACTTAAAAATCCCCATAGGGGATTACATGTTTTGAGTTACAGAGGAGGTCTGGGGCCAAAATTATTGCTCTCGCTCTAACGATCGCAGCAATACCTCATATGTGGGCGGGACTTACATATGCGTTCGCTTCTGCATGCGAGCACACAGGGACAGGGGCGCTTTAAAAAATTTTTTTTTTTATTGTTTATTTTACTTTTTTCCAAAAAATACATTTTTTGATCACTTTTATTCCTATTACAAGGAATGTAAACATCCCTTGTAATAGGAATATGGCATGACAGGTCTCATCTCACCTCTAGGCTAAAAAAAAACATCCTTTAAGCCTGAAAAAAAAAAAAAGACCCTGGCTTTGATCGTAGCGGTGAGTCGGTAGAAGCACCGGAGGGCGGCGGGAGGGGGGGTGTCCCCTCTCGCCTCCCGTAAGAGCGATCAAGTAGCGGAACAGCCGCTATGATCATTCTTATGGTGTAGGGAATCACCGGATGAAAAAGCTGTAGCTGCAGGCATCATTCAGATATCCCCACACAAAGTCATATGACGGCAGGCGGGAAGTGGTTAAAACGTATTTTTTTTAACATAAAGTTGATTTATACAATATTTCTAACACATAGCATGTACATACCAAAAATGATACCCCAAGATTCTCCTACTCCTCCTGAGTACGGCGATACCACATGTGTGAGACTTCCACAGCCTGGCCACATACAGAGGCCGAGAACAGCCGAGTATGGCCGAGCATGGCCGAGTATGGCTAAGCATGGCTGAGCATGGCTGGGTATGGCTGAGTATGGCAGGGTATTGCAGGGTATCGCAGAGTATGACTGGGTATGGCAAAGTATGGCTGGGTATCACCGAGTATTGCAGAGTATGGCTGGGTATTGCAAAGTATGGCTGGGTATGGCAGAGTATGGCTGGGTATGGCTGGGTATTGCAGAGTATGGCTCGTATTGCAGAGTATGGCTGGGTATTGCAGAGTATGGCAGGGTATTGCAGGGTATGGCAGGGTATGGCAGAGTATTGCAGGGTATGGCAGAGTATTGCAGGGTATTGCAGAGTATGGAAGGGTATTGCAGAGTATTGCAGTGTATGGCAGGGTATGGCAAAGTATGGCAGAGTATGGCAGTGTATTGCAGAGTACTGCAGAGTACTGAAGGGTATTGCAGGGTATTGCAGAGTATTGCAGGGTATTGCGGGGTACTGGGGGGTCTTTCGGGGTATTGCGAGGTATAGCAGGGTATGGCAGGGTAATGCAGAGTATGGCAGGGTATTGCAGAGTATGGCAGGGTATTGCAGAGTATTGCAGAGTATTGCAGGGTATTGCAGAGTATTGCAGAGTATTGCAGGGTATGGCAGGGTATGGCAGGGTATTGCAGAGTATTGCAGGGTATTACTGAGTTTGGCTGAGCATGGAGGGATGGCTGAGCATGGATGGCTGGATGTGACTGCAATTGTCACAGAGCAGCGCTGTGGGCACTACAGATCCAGCCCACAGCGCTGCTGCCATCCAATCTCTCCCCTCTCCTCTTACACTGTACTAATTGGTACACAGAGGGGAGAGAGGAACCGGCATCATGACATGACGCTGGTTTGTTTACAAGTGATCGCTTCGTCATTTGATGCAGCGATCATGTGGTAAATGGCCAATATTAGCTGCAATTTACTGTGATCCGTGATGCGCTGGGTCCATCACGGATGTTCTCAGGTGCGCAACCCAGGGGGCGCGCGAGAGCGGAATTCTGGGAGGACATCACTGTACGCCCTCCCAGAGTTATGCAACTGCCCTTTAGCTGTCATTCGGCTATGGGCCGGTTGGCAAGTAGTTAAAGTTGCACCTCTGTTTGTCAAAAAATAATATTTTTGTTTGTTTATGAAACTTGGTTTTATTTAAAAAGATGTTATATCACAACAGCTAAATCTGTGTCTGTAGTACATGTTCAAACCTTAAAGAGGTTGTAAACCTTCAAGGTTTTTCACCTTAATGCATTCTATTTGATGTTTAGCCCCCCAGAGCCCCCCTTTTACTTACCTGAACCTGGTCTTTCCAGTGACGGGGACAAGCACACCAGCTCCAGCCAGTGTCTCAGGTCCTGATTGGATAGATCGATAGCAGCACAGCCATTGGCTCCCACTGCTGTCAATCAAATCCAATGACGTGGGAACCGGGGGGCAGGGCCGAGTCCTGCTGTCTGTGTAAATAGAGCAGGACATGGGAGCGTGCCCACACGAGTGCCCTGAGGAAAGCAGCTCTCCAATGGGGCACTCGAGAAGAGCCAGGAGTGCCGCTGAAGGACCCCAGTAGAGGGGGATTGGGGCCACTCTGTGCAAAACCAACTGCACAGAGGAGGTAAGTATGACATGTTTGTTTTTTTGTTTTTTAAAAATAAACCTTTATATATCCTTTAATACCATAAATTATTATTATTATTATTATTATTATTATACAGGTTTTATATAGTGCCAACAATTTGCGCAGCGCTTTACAGCATGAGGGCAGACATTACAGTTACATTACAATTTGGTACAAGTAAATCAGAGGGCTCTGCTTTTTAGAGCTTACAATCTAAAAAGGAAAGGTCAATTGATACAAAAGGTAATAGCTGTGGAGGGGATGAGCTGATGGAGAAAGTAAAACAGTGTTAGTTAGAACAGGATAGGCTTCTTTGAAGAGAAGGGTTTTCAGGGATCGCCTAAAGATGGATAGATTAGGGGACAGTCAAACAGATTGGGGTAGGGAGTTCCAAAGGACTGGAGAAGCTCTGGAGAAATCCTGGAGGCAAGCATGGGAGGAGGTGACAAGGGAGCTAGAGAGCAGGAGGTCTTGGGATGACCAAAGAGAGCGGCTTGGTTGGTATTTTGGGACTAGGTTAGTGATGTAGCTGGGGGCAGAGTTATGGATGGCTTTGTAAGTTATTGTTAGTACTTAGAATTTTATTCGTTGGGTGAGTGGAAGCCAGTGGAGGGATTGGCAGAGAGGGGTGGAGGACACTGAATGGTTGGTAAGGTGGATGAGTCTTGCAGCGGCATTCATTATGGACTGAAGGGGGTAGTCTATGTAAAGGTAATCCAATGAGGAGGGGGTTGCAGTATATAATAACATAATAATAACATACTGTAAATAATAACATGTTATTAGATTTTTATTCCAGGAGTATATAATGAGTTTGGCAATTCTAGAGAAATGCTTAAATAATATATTACAATTTAACTAAATCCATTAGATTTTAGTTGACTAAAATGTACTGGATATTTTAGTTAACTAAAATTTACTGGAGATTTAGTCAACTAAAATATGACTAAAACTAAAACAATTCAGATGACAAAATACGACTAAAACTAAAATGGCATTTTAGTCAAAAGATTATGACTAAAACTCAATCGAAATTTGATGTCAACGTTAACACTTATTGGCTGCATGCACAGTTCAAAGCAAAAATTTCTAACAAGCCAGTTCATGAGATAGATCGACTTCTCATGAACAGAAATGGCCATAGATGGATCCAAATTCAGCCAGTTGCTGCTGAACCTGCCGAATTTCGATCCATCTATGACCACTTTTAATCTCTTCAGCAGGGACCCAGACAGCAATAAAAAGTTGATGGAGGGTCTAAAGCTAAGTACACACTTAGCTTTAAAAGAATTTCTTTTAACATTCTTCATTGTAAGAACGCTTGTTAACTTTTCTAATCATTAGTGGGGTCAAAATTGTGGTTTTCAAACATATTGATTCAAAATTTCAGAAGAGTAGATTGTAACATTTGTTCTCAAATGTACACATTTCTAACAGTGTGTGTGATTTCTTTTGGTAAGTTCCAAAAATCAAATGTTAAAAGCAAGTGAAATATTGAACTTTGGAACGACATTCGATTGTTCTCAGAATTTTTCTACAAATTTTCATTAGAAATTCTACTAGTGTATACCCAGCTTAACCCTTCCCGGGTCTAGCTAAGACAAAAAAAGCATACGTAAACTTTAATTCAAATGTTTTATTGTCTTGTTTTATTAAGGGTCAGTGACAGGTTTCAAACAGAATGTGTTATGATATAAAACATATTCAGAAAATATTTTTATATTTTAAACACATTTATTTTCAGTTTTTTTTATATCTCTCTTGAAATCTTTTACATTTGTAGCTAGCACAGCCACGCACATCTACTTGTGTGAAAAGACAGTGCAGTGTATGTGGGTTGAATAGTCTGTACAAGAAAATGAGACAGTCAGGTTAAGGGCAGACAGCAATGCGTGTGGCTGAGCATCATAATGATATACAGTAGCTGCTGGAGCTATGAACACTATCCTTGCCAAGTATGGTTGTGCATATATGACCCTAGAGCACAACTTGTTTCAGCAGGTGACGGATGCTATTGGATAGAACACTTGTAGCTGGTATAGATAAGCTGTGTTACCTGAGGGGAAGATGAGACCTGCTTTGGCCCTTCCTGGTATGCTTAAGCCATAAAATAACTTTGGCGTTAGGTGGGGGAGGCTTCACACCTGGGCAGCCACAGGGCAGGCTGAAGACAGCCAGGAGTGATGTTGTCGCAAGGTTTATGGAGACATTTTTATGGGGTCAACTCCCCATTATGTAGACATTATAATGCTGTCTGAAGTCATATATTGCCATGTGTGTTCTTCAGAATAGAACACTAATTCTTTTAATAGTTTTTTTTTGCAAATGGGAATTTCCTAAAACACCCTTTCATTATGTTTTTATTAGTATATTTGTTTATTGTTGGTTAAATCAGGTAAATTATATGCAGGTTTGTAAACACCTCAGTAAGTATAAGGCTTCTTGCACATGATATTACTGTTTGAGCATCTACTTTTTCTGACGTAATTTCAGACTTTTTTTGGTATTTGCACGTATTTTTTGTGTATATGCGTTTGCACATTTTCGCACGTGCTCGTGCAATTTCGCGCAAATTTATTTTCAAGTTCTCGTTCTGTACAGTATGCAAATAGACATTTGTGCACTTTTGCATGCATGAGGCGTAAATTACTGACCAAAAATGCAGATTTTTCCATTTTTTTTTTTACGAAACAATGCACAGTGCTTGTTTGTGCACCTGTGTGCATAGAGACACATTACAATTAATGGGCTGTATTTTAGCTCCGTAAAAAAAAAAAATCTGTACTGAGCTTTTTCAAGCTGCAGTGTATAAGAGTCCTAATGCCCCGTACACATGATCGGACAATCCAACAACAAAATGCATGGATTTTTTCCGACGGATGATGGCTCAAATTTGTCTTGTACACACACGGTCACACAAATCTTGTTGGAAATTCCGGACATCAAGAATGCGGTAACGTACAACACGTACGACAAGCCGAGAAAAATGAAGTTCAATAGCCAGTGCGCTTACTGCAATAGCCAGCTATAGATGAGGGTGGTGGCAAGCTTTTGCTATTATGTGTGTGTTTGTATTAGTCCAGCAATGCACCAACACCTTTGCAGCCATTGTGCTATTGCTGGGTGTTTGGTGTGCTCCTGTACCTTTAAGGAGGTGTGGGCTCCCCTTCAGTCCACCTGCTTTCATATATCCATCAGAATGTATGTGCCTCCACTGTGGGGACACTCATATTTTAGTGTTAGGACCACAGATACCGGGGTGCCGTGACGTGGCTCTGTGGCTCACGCATGTGTTTGAAAATGTGTGCGGTCTAAACCCCTGTTTTTAATGCATACTGTTAGACAGGTCAATTTGGTTGTCTGCGAGCTGGTGGTAAGCAGGCTTTGCTTTTTTCCTGGGCATTCCCCAGACTTTGTTGTTACCAATAGCCAGTGTGGCTCTTCTGCTTGATTCCGAGCATGCGTGGAACTTTGTGCGTCGGAATTGTGTACACACGATCGGAATTTACGACATTGGATTTTGTTGTCGGAAAATTTGAGATCCAGATCTCAAATTTTGTGTGATGGAAATTCCCATGGAAAATGTCCCATGGAGCCTACACACGGTCGGAATTTCTGACAACAAGCTCCCATCTAACATTTTCCGTCAGAAAATCCGACCGTGTGTATGGGGTATTTTCTTTCTCGTACATCACGGGATACAGAGCCTCAGTAATTACTGATGGGTTATATAGGGTATCACTAGGTGATTGGACACTGGCACACCCTAAACAGGAAGTTCAACCCCTATATAATCCCTCCCCTTACAGGGATACCTCAGTTTTTTCGCCAGTGTCTTAGGTGTTGGTCACGTGTAAAGATGTCCTGTGCTGAGCTCCAAAGGGAATATCCTATATCCTATACTGGGGCAAGCCAGGCGAACCGGATCCATTTCAAAGTGTCCTTTCTAGGCTGAATTGGATGGTACCCGGGCCTCGTGTCCGAAGAAACAAGGTTTTACCTGTAACGCTTCTCTTTTTAGAGAGCTGGACCCCGCGTTTCAGAATTTGGTTTTTCTAGCCTTATTCTTGGCAGGGTGCTTTACAGGCCCAGAACTGCGGATCCCCCTATCCATAGGGGGCCCCAGTCTCTGAAGGTTTTCCAAACGGAGCCCATCGTGAGAGGTGAAGATTGGGTTTGTATAACAGAACCCTGCAGCTGAATAAGGTAAGGGAGATTCCACATAATTTTTTTAATTCTAGTGGGTTTCTCCTTTTGTCCTCCTATTGTCGCCACCGGGGGCTGCCAAGAGCACATACCTTCACATGCTTGATTGTCTGTCTCAGTGTTCACGCTGCACAGCTCCTGCAGCCGAGCTCCAGGTAGGATGGGATGGGGGGCTCTTCCTCAGGGATATTCCACCCAAGATTAGGGGGGCCGCGGTGGTCTGAAAGGCGGTAGTATACCGCACTGATACCGCCGCCATTACTATTGGCAGATCCCATCATCTGCTGGCCTCTCTCCTTCCTCCTCCACTACAGCTCCCCTCCACACTTGTCCCAGAGGGTCGGCTCGCGTGGGAAAGCGCACGTTTTTTGAAAAAAAAAAAAAAAAACGAGGAGGGGGGTGGGAGGGGTGGTCAGAGGAGGGGGGGCGGAGCGTTAGCGCGATGTCCGGCGTGCTTAGACACCCACATCGCCGGCTGCACAGGCTATAAGAAGCACACTCTTTCAGGTGCACTCAGCCTATGGAGGGACACAGAGCTGACGGTCGCATGTTAGGTGGGACACAGGCATTCTCCTAGGCAGCATTTACTTTGAAACATTTGACTGGGCATTGGTAGCAGCAACAGTTGCTGTACTACATCACTCAGCAGTGTTTTATTTGTGTGATACCTTCACCTTGTTTGCTTTGCACTATGGGTAGAAGAGGTACAAATACCCCAAAAACCAGAGGCTCTAGGGGATCTCCCTCAGGCTCTGAGGACCCCCCTTCTGCAGCGCCTTCCCCCCCGAAGGACCTGGGATGGCCGGCCAGGGACAGCCGTCGGGGTCAGGGGCTGCATCTGCATCTGGCACTTCAGCCCCTGTATATATTACGCAGGAGGTTTTTTCCTCAACCTTTAATGGACTAGAGGAAAGATTATCGCATCTTCACTCAGTGGAAGAAAACGCACTAGGTCTTCCTCTGTTACCCAGGACCCTCAGGCAAAGGAACTCTGGGAAAAGGGAGAAGAATCCCTTTCAGAGGATCGGGATGGCACTGATGATTCCTCCTCTGAGAAATTAAGTGGAGAAGGGCCCTCTTCAGCTTCTCAGGATGAGAATGTGTTAGTGCAAATTCTTGCTGGATTGGTCCGCTCCACATTTAAATTACCCGTATCTGAGTCAGTTAAAGAACCCTCTTCTTCCTTGGGTTCACTGAAGCCTCCTCAAACAATACATGTTTTTCCTGTTCATAATTTACTAGAAAAGCTCATTTATTCTGAGTGGGATCACCCAGATAAACATTTTTTCCTGTCTAAAATGTTTTCAACACTTTATCCTATGGAAGAAAAGTTTATAAAGATGTGGGGGATACCGGCTGTCGACGCCCCCATTTCCTCCGTAAATAAAAGTCTGACTTGTCCTGTAGACAATGCTCAGATGCTCAGGGATCCTGTTGATAAAAAAATGGAATCCCTGTTGAAGGATATTTTCTCCTTAGTAGGTTCAGTAGCTCAACCTGAAGTGGCAGCGATCGGAGTCTGTCAATACTTAAGAGACCATGTTAAGCAGGTCCTCAGAGTTCTACCTGAACAACAGGCCCAGGGGTTGGCTAACCTTCCAGCAGCCTTATGTTTTGCTGTTGACGCTATCAGAGATTCTATCATCCAAACCTCTCGTCTTTCACTTGGGTTGGTGCATATGCGTAGAATCTTATGGTTGAAAAATTGGTCAGCCGAAGCACCATGTAAGAAGCTTCTGGCTGGATTTCCATTTCATGGTGCAAGGCTGTTTGGAGAGGATTTGGACAATTATATCCAAAAGATCTCTAGTGGGAAAAGCACTCTCTTACCTGTTAAGAAAAGGAGTAAGCGTCCCTCTTTCAAACAGACTCTTTCCCTAGTGCCAGGGGCATCAGCCTCCAGGCAGTCGCGACGGCCTCCTCCGTCAGAGTCCAGAAATAAATTTCAGCAGAGTCGACCCCAGGGACAAAAGAAGTCCTGGGGGAAGAAGCCAACTAGACAAGACGCTAAAGCCTCTTTATGAAGGGGCGCCCCTGCTTGCTCGGGTGGGGGAAGACTGCTACGGTTCTCAAAGCTCTGGCAGGAGCATTTCCAGGACAGTTGGGTAATCTCCACGGTAACTCTAGGTTACAAACTGGAGTTCCAAGAATTCCCCTCTCCTCATTTCCTCAGATCAAATGTCCCCAGAGATCCAGAGAAAAAGCAGTCGCTCCTTCTAGCATTAGAGCGGCTATTGTCGCAAAAAGTCATCATGGTGGTTCCCACGAAAGAACAAGGATTGGGATTTTATTCCCACCTTTTTACGGTTCAAAAACCAAATGGGGATGTCAGACCCATCCTGGATCTAAAGGATCTAAATCGATTCCTAAGGATTCGATCCTTTCGCATGGAATCAATCCAGTCAGTAGTCTCCATCCTACAAGGAGGAGAATTTCTGGCATCAATAGACATCAGAGGTGTGTATCTGCATGTACCCATTTTTCCTGCTCATCAAAGGTACTTGCGCTTCGAAATAGAAGGACGCCATTTTCAGTTTGTGGCCCTGCCTTTCGGGCTAGCCACTGCACCTCGAGTGTTTACAAAGATCTTGGCTCCTCCTCTGGCCAGATTAAGGGCTCAAGGTATAACTGTCATAGCATACCTAGACGACCTGCTCTTGATAGACCGGTCGGTAGCCTGCCTGAGCGGGAACTTGATGACCACAGTCAACTACTTGGAACACCTAGGTTGGATTCTCAACCTAGAAAAGTCTTTCTTAAAACCAGTAAGAAGACTAGAGTATTTGGGCCTGGTCATAGATACAAGCCAAGAGAAGGTATTTTTACCTCAGGCAAAGATCAGTGCCTTAAGAGAGCTGATTCAGGTAGTCAGGACCAAAAAGGGTCCTTCTGTCCGTCTTTGTATGAGGCTGCTGGGAAAGATGGTGGCTTCATTTGAAGCAGTTCCCTATGCTCAGTTTCATTCAAGACTGCTGCAGAACAGTTTCCTGTCTGCTTGGAACAAGAAGGTACAGGCATTAGATGTTCCGATGCACCTGTCTCCTACAGTGCGTCAGAGCCTAAGTTGGTGGTTAATACCCGAAAGCCTGCAGAAAGGGAAATCCTTTTTACCGGTTACCTGGACAGTGGTAACAACGGATGCCAGTCTTTCGGGTTGGGGAGCAGTTCTGGAGCAGTCTGCAGTCCAGGGGGAAAGGTCCGAAATCGAGAGGACCTTACCCATCAACATTCTGGAGATCCGTGCAGCGTATCTAGCCCTAAGGGCCTGGACTCTCAGGCTACAGGGTTGCCCTGTCAGGATCCAGTCCAACAATGTCACAGCAGTAGCTTATATCAATCATCAGGGAGGCACCAGGAGTCGTGCAGCTCAGAAAGAGGTGAACCAGATTTTAGTCTGGGCAGAAAAGCATGTGCCATGCATATCGGTAGTTTTCATTCCAGGGATAGAGAACTGGCAGGCGGACTATTTGAGTCGCCAGCGGTTATTCCCAGGGGAATGGTCTCTTCACCCTGATGTCTTTTGGGTCATATGCCAAAGATGGGGGATACCAGATGTAGATCTCTTTTACGTCCAGGATCAACAACAAGGTCAACAAGTTTGTGGCAAGAACAAGAGGTCCTCTTGCATATGGGACAGATGCGTTGGTGATTCCGTGGCATCAGTTCTCACTGATCTATGCGTTTCCTCCAATTATGCTACTGCCACGGCTCCTTCGCCGGATCCGGCAGGAAAAAAAATTGGTACTTCTGGTGGCCCCAGCGTGGCCCAGAAGAGCTTGGTATGCAGAGATAGTAAGAATGACAGTGGGTTCCCCGTGGACCCTACCGTCATGTCCAGACCTATTATCTCAAGGTCCAGTATTCCATCCTGCCTTACAAACACTAAATTTGACAGTTTGGCTGTTGAGACCCACGTTCTGAGGAGTCGTGGGCTTTCAGGTCCTGTGATCTCTACTTTAATCAATGCTAGGAAGCCAGCTTCCAGAGTGATTTATCATAGAATTTGGAGGACTTATGTATCCTGGTGTGAAGCCAGGGGTTGGCATCCCAGAAAATATGTCATTGGTAGAATTCTTGACTTTCTACAAATGGGATTAGAGATGAAGCTGGCCTTGAGTACCATCAAGGGCCAAGTCTCGGCCTTTCCAGTGTTATTTCAACGACCACTTGCTTCTCATTCCTTGGTCCGAAGCTTTATGCAAGGGGTGACGCGTCTTAATCCTCCAGTTAAAGCGCCCCTAAACCCCTGGGACTTCAATCTGGTTCTGTCGGTTTTACAGAAACAGCCTTTTGAGCCCATACGTCAGATTCCCTTGGTCTTATTAACAAGGAAGTTAATTTTCCTGGTAGCCATTTCTTCTGCTAGAAGAGTATCAGAGTTAGCAGCCCTTTCCTGTAAAGAGCCTTATTTGGTCATGCAAAAGGATAGAGTGGTATTGCGCCCTCATCCTAGCTTTCTACCAAAGGTGGTTTCAGATTTCCATCTAAACCCAGATATTGTTCTGCCTTCCTTTTTTCCAGATCCCTGTTCCACGGAAGAAAAGTCACTACATTCTTTGGATGTAGTTAGGGCAGTCAAGGCCTATCTGGAAGCAACTGCTCAAGTTTGCAAAACGGATGTTTTGTTCATACTACCAGAAAGTCCCAATAGAGGGCAGGCAGCATCAAAGTCTACCCTTTCGAAGTGGATTTGACAAATGATTATTCAGGCTTACGGTTTGAAACAAAAGATTCCACCTTTTCAAATCAGGGCACACTCCACAAGGGCAATTAGTGCCTCTTGGGTGGTGCATCACCAGGCCTCCATGGCTCAAATCTGCAAGGCTGCAACCTGGTCTTCAGTCCATACATTCACCAAGTTGTATCAGGTGGATGTGGGAAGGCATGAGGATATCGCCTTTGGGTGTAGTGTGCTGCAGGCAGCAGTTCGAGGTCTTCAGGTTTGATTACACCCTACTTGTGTGGTCCCCTCCCCTCAAATAGCATTGCTCTGGGACGTCCCATCAGTAATTACTGAGGCTCTGTGTCCTGTGATGCACGAGAAAGAAAATAGGATTTTTTATAACAGCTTACCTGTAAAATCTTTTTCTTTTGATGTACATCATGGGACACAGAGGTCCCACCCCTCTTCTAATACACTTACCGTATTTATCGGCGTATAACACGTACTTTTTTCCCCTTAAAGTCAGGGGAAAATCGTGGGTGCTTGTTATACTCCGATCCCCGCTAATTGTGATCTATCGGCGGCGATCGCCGCCGACATTCACATAGCGTGTATTTTTAAATATAGCGCCGCGGAGTTCGGAGGGACTCGGCGGAGCTGAACGAGCGCCGCCGAAATCACAGTGACTGGGCGGAGCCGAGAAACACATAGTCAAGTGTTCTCGGCTCTTTCTGGCACCGGCTCACAGTCATGCCCAGTCCCGCCATTGAACCTGTGTTATGTCCATCATAGGGCAGGACGGGGCGGGACTGTGAGCGGCGCCTGAAAGAGCCGAGTACACTCGACTATGTGTATCTCGGCGGCGTTCGTTCAGCTCCGCCAAGACCCTCCGAACTCCGCGGTGCCATATTTAAAACTACATGCTATGTGTATGTCGGTGGCGATCTGTCCAAGCATGGACACTGGGGGCAAGGCTGCACTGACCACTGGGGCAAAGCTGCACTGACCACTGGGGCAAAGCTGCACTGACAAGGCTGCACTGACAAGGCTGCACTGACCACTGGGGCAAGGCTGCACTGACCACTGGGGCAAAGCTGCACTGACATGGCTGCACTGACAAGGCTGCACTGGGGCAAAGCTGCACTGACAAGACTGCACTGGGGCAAAGCTGCACTGACAAGGCTGCAATGGACACTGGGGCAAGGCTGCACTGACACTGAAAAGGCTGCAATGACACTAACAAGGCTGCAGATGGACACGATAAGGCTGCATTGATGGGCATTTTAATGTAAGTTTTTTTTTTCCTTAAACTTCCCTCCTAAAAGTTTTTTTCCTTAAAATTCTCTCCTAAACTTGGGGTGCGTGTTATACGATGGCGCGTGTTATACGCCGATAAATACGGTATATTACTTTGCTACAAAACTGAGGTATCCCTGTAAGGGGAGGGATTATATAGGGGGTTGAACTTCCTGTTTAGGGTGTGCCAGTGTCCAATCACCTAGTGATACCCTATATAACCCATCAGTAATTACTGAGGCTCTGTGTCCCGTGATGTAACTCAAAGGAAAAGGATTTTACAGCTAAGCTGTTATAAAAAATCCTATTTTTTCTGTAATTAACCTGCTTTTTGTTGTACTGTGCAGCAGCATGTGTGCATGGAATTTGCTTTTGAATCAAATACAAAAGTTAAAATCTGCCTATTTTTCATCTGTTACGTAATATTTAACCACTTGACCACTGGGCACTTAAACCCCCTTCCTAACCAGACCAATTTTCAGCTTTTGGTGCTCTCACATTTTGAATGACAATTACTCAGTCATGCAACACTGTATCTATATGAAATTTTTGTCCTTTTTTTCACACAAATGGAGCTTTCTTTTGGTGGTATTTAATCACCGCTGGGTTCTTTATTTTTTGCGCCGTAAAAGAAAAAAGACCGAAAAATCTGTAAAAAAATACATTTTTCTTTATTTCTGTTATAATATTTTGCAAATTAGTAATTTTTCTTCATATATTTTGGCCAAAATTTATACCGCTACATATCTTTGGTAAAATTAACCCAAATCGGTGGATATTATTTGGTCTTTGTGAAAGTTATAGAGTCCAAAAGCTATGGTGCGAATATCTGAAAATTGATCACACCTGAAGTACTGACGGCCTATCTAATTTCTTGAGATCCTAACATTCCAGAAAAGTATAAATACCCCCCAAATGACCCCTTTTTGGAAAGAAGACATTCCAAGGTATTTAGAAAGATGCATGGTGAGTTTTTTGAAGTTGTCATTTTTTCCCACAATTCTTTGCAAAATCAAGGTTTTTTTTTTACTTTTTTTTTTCCCACAAAATTGTCATATTAGCAGGTTATTTCTCACACACCGCATATGCATACCACAAATTACACCCCAAAACACATTTTGCTATTACTCCCGAGTACGGCGATACCACATGTGTGAGACTTTTACACAGCGTGGCCACATACAGAGGCCCAACATGCAGGGGAGCACCTTCAGGCGTTCTGGAGCACCCAGGCCAATTCTGACATTTCTCTCCTACATGTAAAAATCATCATTTATTAGCTAGAAAATTACATAGAACCCCAAAACATTATATATGTTTTTTTAGCAAAGACCCTAGAGAATACAATGGGGGTCAACTTTTTATCTCGCACGGTATTTGCGCAGCAATTTTTTAAACGCGTTTTTTTTGGAAAAAAAACTGTTTTGTGCTTTACAAAAACCAAAACAGTAAAGTTAGCCTAATGTTTTTGCATAATGTAAAAGATTAAGTTACGCCGAGTAAATAGATACCCAACATGTCACCTTTCAAAATTGCACGCGCTTGTGGAATGGCGCCAAACTTTGCTACTCAAAAATCCCCATAGGCGACGCTTTAAAATTTTTTACTGGTTACATGTTTTGAGCTACAGAGGAGGTCTAGGGCCAAAATTATTGCTCTCGCTCTACCGATCGCAGCGATACCTCACATGTGTGGTTTGAACACCGTTTTCATATGTGGGCGGGACTTACATATGCGTTCGCTTCTGCATGCGAGCACACAGGGACAGGGGCGCTTTAAAAATTTTTTTTTTTTTTTTATTGTTCATTTTACTTTATTTATTTTAGTTTGATGCTTTTTTCCCAAAAAAAAAATTTTTTGACCACTTTTATTCCTATTACAAGGAATATAACCATCCTTGTAATAGCAATATGGCATGACAGGTCCTCTTTACAGTGAGATATGGGGTCAATAAGACCCCACATCTCACCTCTAGGCTGGGAAGCCTGAAATAAAAAAAAAAAAAAAAAACGATCCTGGCTTCGATCGTAGCAGTGAGTCGGTAGAAGCGTGGGAGGGGGGGGACATCCCCTCTCGCCTCCCGTAAGAACGATCAAGCAGTGGAACAGCCGCTATGATCATTCCTATGGTGTAGGGAATCGCCGGCTGAAAAAGCTGATATCTGAATGATGCCTGTAGCTGCACCCATCATTCAGATATCCCCGCACAAAGTCAAGGACATTGTATGACGGCCGGCGGGCGGGAAGTGGTTAAAACGCTTTTTTTTTTTTTAACACAAAGTTGTCAATTTATACAATATTTCTACCACATAACATGTACATACCAAAAATGACACCCCAAAATAGATTCTCCTGCTCCTCCTGAGTACGGCGATACCACATGTGTGAGACTTCCACAGCCTGGCCACATACAGAGGGCGAGTACAGCTGAGCATGGCTCAGCATGGCAGGGTATGGCGGGGTATTGCGGAGTATGGCGGGGTATTGTGGGATATGGCGGAGTATGGCGGGGTATGGCGGGGTATGGCGGGGTATGGCGGGGTATGGCGGAGTATGGCAGAGTATGGCGGGGTACCGATCGGTACACAGGAGGGGAGGAGAGGAACCGGCGTCATCAGATGACGCCGGTCTGTTTACATGTGATCGCACCGTCATTTGACGGCGCGATCACATGGTAAACGGCCGCGATCAGCGGCCATTTACCGGGATCCGTGATGCGCCGGGTCCTCTGGACCCGGCGGTCACGGATGTGTTCGGGTGCGCGCCCTAGGGGGCGCGCGAGAGGGGAATTCCGGGAGGACGTCATATGACGTCCTCCCAGAGTTATCCAACCGCCCTGCAGCCGTCATTCGGCTATGGGCCGGTTGGTAAGTGGTTAAGTAAGGCAATTGCACAATTTTCATATTGGTAGGATGTTTGAGGGAGATTTGAGGGAGATTTGTTGCATTATTTATTTATTTAAAGCACTCGGTTTTAGGGAGAAATTAGCCATTTATAAAACACCACATATATAGTGAGTATATATTTTTTTAGCTTTAAGTGGTAAAACTTATCTCTGAAAGCCTGCCCTATGTTCTCCCCTTCATAACCAGAATCCCTACCCTCCTCTTCCTACTGCTGCTGTGCCTCCAAGTATCTTGTCTGCTCATTACAGTATGCAGTGTGTGCTCCAGCAGAAACAGCTGGAATTTTGTTGCTGATGCCCACTCTCATGGATCATCATTCTGGTCACCTTTGAGGCTGTTGACTAAACAGTACACACATCCTGAATAAGGAACCACTGATGTGATGAAAATAACCCAGATCCCCAGCATCTATCCTTGTCCCATACTCTCACAAATACTCATTAGCCAGACCAGTGCAGCCAGGGCAGCCTTGCCAATGTCAAGTTGCAGTATATTCCAGCTTATTGCATCTCAGGCATTTGGCAGGCAGTTATTGCTGCGTAACTATGCCCAGTTGTACACAAGCTGGGTATTACCAATTGAGGTGGCCACACATTCATCTGGCCTGCCACAGGACATCATGAAAACCAGGCTACCCAACTAGTAGCTGCTGCACCACCAGTGTTGTACCCTGTCCTACAGTCTTTATCAAATGTACCCAGTGCACTTTAAAAGAGATGTAACCTCTATGCCCATACTTGATTGACCACTTGCCTGGTGTTAGCAATGCCTTTCAGCAATATAAAGACAGCAGATTTGACATGCTGATGGAGGGCAGGGGTGGCCTTTTAGGAGAAAAATGGCAGCTGATTACATGCCACTGTGGCACAGGACAGGTTGCAAACTGTTGGAAAGGGGTAGACTTCACCTGCTAAAACCGGAGCAGCTAAGATGATTGGGTGAATGGGGGTTATTGAGTGAATATTTTTCTTCTGCTCCAGCAGCGGGGAAAAGGATATCTGCCTAGTCAAGGATGCTGCTGGAGACGATGAGTTAGGCTGTGCTCTGTATGGACCCATGAAGACCCTTCTCCCTACTTGATATACTATAAGGTAGGCTTCCTCAAACACTTGTCAGACTTTTATTCATATCACTTGAGGCAGATAAAGATTATTTCAAAGTGATGGGAGAAGTGTAGGAGGTGGACTGTAGACTTTTTTTTGCCAACTGGTATAATTCATGTGCTGCTCCCACCAAGCTTTGTTGTGAACAGTGTCACCAAACCAAAATGACTGAAATTTACCAAACTTAATACATGGCAGGCAGAGGCAGAAAACTTTATTAGTGCCTAATGGGTGTGGGGATGTTCTACAATTCCCACCCAAAAATGCAAGCAGGGGCAGCAGATAAACGTCAACAGTTGTTGTTGCTGACACACAAATTGGTAGTAATAATGTTGCACTACCCCCACAAGGGCTGCTGTTTTGCAGGTTCTCTTCTCGCTAGTGTAGCATAGCCAGGCAAATAGCAGCTTTCACAATTCTTGTTCAAGAAACAGTCTAGGGGTTGGCTTTTTATAAGTTTTATTGCAGATGAATTTGGATGGGGATTAGGAAGTTGTGGGATACTCCAGAACACTAAACAAGAATTTGAGGACACTTCCTAATACAGTCCTCCAAGTATTGGAACATGAAATGGACAGCACTGGTACACCAATAACAATGTCCCAGACCAGGCAAGCCTTAACTGAGTGTGGCAGGGGTTGGCAGCAGTAACAGTCACAAGGGTCTCTTTCTCTCCCTGGTCTGTACCCGCCGTGTCTCCAGGGCTTGGATGTCTACTTCAGACTCCAGCAGGCAGACTCTGTAGAGTTCCCAGAAAAGATCCTTAGTGGAAATCCTCCTTTGCTCCCAAGGTTTCCCTGTAACATTTAAGCCTATTGGCTCTGTATCAGGTGATGCTCATAGTGCAGACCCCACTTTGGATCGGTATGTTTTTCCAGACTTTGCTTCAACGATGCTCCAGTATAATTTTCTTGTCCCCGATCCTGATTTTGATCTGTAATTGTGTTTCATTGTAGAATGTTGTATAGCAGTAATACTTTGCATGAAATGCCCCCGAAGGAAGGACTCTATACCGGTCCTGAAATGCGTCGGGCTCAAAACTGAAGGAATTGTATTTACATGTACCTATTCTGCTCTTTGTTTATATGTATTCGGTTTATGGTGATGTTTGCACCACATCTTTTATACTATTAAAAAAAATTCTATTTTTCTCATATTCTATTATTTGTTAGTTGTCCTTAACCACTTCCCGCCCGGCCTATAGCAGAATGACGGCCGGGTAGTGGATCAGTTATCCTGACCGGCGATAACAGCCGCCGCGCACCTGTGGGGACGCACATCGCGGCGATCGGTGGTGCGGTGTGTCAGTCTGACACACCCCTACACCGATCTTGGTAAAGAGCCTCCAGCGGAGGCCCTTTATCACGTGATCAACCATGTCCAATCACGGCTAATCATGATGTAAATAGGAAGAGCCATTGATCGGCTTTACCTCACTCGCGTCTGACAGACGCGAGTAGAGGAGAGACAATCGGCGGCTCTCCTGACGGGGGGTCTGTGCTGATTGTTTATCAGCACAGTCGCCCCCCTCGGATGCCCACTTCAGTCCACCAGGGAAGCCGCCAGGACCACCAGGAAAGCACATAATATGTGGATGGCCAGGTACATCCCCCATGGCCATCCACATGTGCCAACATATGCCCAATCAATGCCAATCAGTGCCCACGCCTATGAGTGCCACATATGAGTGCCCATCAGTGCCGCATACTAGTGCCACCTATCAGTGCCCATCAGTACCACCTATCAATGCGCATCACTGCCGCCTATCGGTGCCCATCATCAGTGCCCATCAGTGCCACCTCATCAGTGCCACCTCATTGGTGCCCATCAGTGCTGCCTTATCAGTGGCCATCAGTGCAGCAATATCAGTGCCCGTCATTGAAGAAGAAAACATACTTATTTACAAAAAAATTAACAGAAACAAAGAAAAACTTTTTTTTTCAAAATTTTCTGTCTTTTTTTATTTTTTGCGCAAAAAATAAAAATCACAGAGGTGAGCAAATACCACCAAAAGAAAGCTCTATTTGTGGGAACAAAGTGATAAAAAATTAGTTTGGGTACAGTGTAGCATGACTGCGCAATTGTCATTCAAATTGCGACAGCACTGAAAGGTGAAAATTGGCTTGGGCAGGAAGGTGTATAAGTGCTTGGTATCGAAGTGGTTAAAGTCCCATAGTACTTTCATGGGGGGGGGGAACTCTCTCAATACATGATTCCTGATATCGGGATGTTGGCAACCTTTGGGTCTACTTGGGTGGATTTCTACAATGCTTGGCTCCCAAGGACTTAGAAATATGAGCTCCCCAACTGAGCACAGCTTTAGTCTTGATGAGTAGACTGGATCCTCAGCAGGATGACTAGGAAAGGTCGGCAGCCCTCCTAGCTGGGAACCTCTCCTCCAGGGGAAAGAACCCTGCTCCCTGGTGTTCCAAACTATTTAAAGTATGCACTCCCCAACCACCATCTGGGCACCCCCCCCCCAAGGGGAAGCAGTCAAGCTGCAGAGCAGCCTAAATCTCTCCCTCCAGAATACAGGAGAGCTTATGAATGTGACCCCCAATGTGGCCTTTCTATGCCAACTGACAGCAGTTCAACCAATAAGAAATGCATTATTGGCAATTGGTTACTATTGTGGCAAACACACCCAGTAGTTTGTGGTTTTCTCAAACTCATGGTGCACCCAAACTCAAAGCTCATCTCTAATTTTCACTTTGCACAGTTAATTTTCATGTATGTAAGTAAATTAGATGAAATCAAGTGAAAATTCTCTTTGTGAAAAATACCCAATGATGTGTGAAGAAAATGAAAAAAAAACATTTTTGCTTGCACATAACTAGATAATTGCTATCTAGCCAACACAACTTCACCTCATTCACTAAGTTAAGTGAAAATTCACTTTGCATTGAGAAAATTCACTTAAGCTGGCCATACACTAGCAGAATTTTGTTAAATGGGGTCAAATCATCATTTTGATGGTATTGACGAAAAAATTCAAAGGAACAGAATATAATTTTTTTCTTAAAAAAAACGATTTTTAACAGTGTATATCATTCAGGACATTCCATTATTACTAATTCAAATTTTAAAAGCAAACCAAATGTTTAAATACTTTCAAACAACATTCAAGTCTCTGTTGGCATTTTGTATACAATTTCATACAATTGTATGAAAATTTACTAGTGTATTTAAAGGTGAGTTGACTTAAATCATTCAATTTTGGTGTAAATATACTTTAGAAAGTAAAAGTTCATTTTGAATTAAATTTGGTCTACATACTTTGAAAATCAGCCCCAATGAGTTGCTGTAATGGTTGTGGAAAAATGCAGCAATCTTCCTGACTTTTAAAATGCTAGGATATGTCAAATCAGTTGAAAATATTAAAACCAAAGTGTAAAATGGCACATCTCCGCCCCTCATCCCAGAATTGAATGCCTAGTTCTTGTGCAGGCAGGCCTGGGCATTGAAACATGCCTATACCTCCACTTTAAAAAAATATTTTATATTGCCTGCTGTTCACTGCAGATGCAGTTGTATGCTATATAGTGACATTACAGGTTTACGTTATGGTAGCATCAAAGTTTATATGTTCAAAAAGGAGGAGGATTGTGAAGGTATTAGTCTGTTTTGATTTTTTTGCCAAGTAATTTTCCAAGATAAAAATGGTAATGGGATTCCACTTGGCATGCTTCTAACATACAAGGGGACAAAAATGCTTTAATAATTTTTTGAAAACTGCATATTAACCAATAATATAATCATTACAAGAGACAGATAGTGATCTCCGGTATTACCCTGCATTTATAAAGTAAGTTCAACATTTTCTTTGACGGTATAGTCAGACTGTATAATCACTTGTCATCAGATCACTGATTTCAATAATATTTCCCTTCACAATCTTCCCTTATAGTAAACACACTTTATGTATGTTATTTAACTGGAAAAGTCTCCCCTGTGTATGTATCCACAATGAGACTGCTTCTGGGTGCCACCATCTTGAATGTGACATTAGAAGACTAAGAGCTGTCACTCAAGTGCCTACCTGCCTGGAGTTTGCATGTTTTCCATGTGCCTGCGTGGGTTTCCTCTGGGTATTCCAATTACCTTCTACGATCCAAACACATGCTGGTAGGTTAATTGGATCCTGTCTATATTCCCCCTAGTATGTGTAATGTATAAATGTGAGTTAAGGACCTTAGATTGTAAGCTCCTTGAGGGTAGGGACTGATGTGAACGTACAATGTATATGTAAAGCGCTGCGTAAATTGACGGAGCTATAAAGTACCTGAAATGAATAAATAAAAAAAGTGACACACTGTAATATTTCCCTTCACTTCTTCCCCAGGATCTACATGGAGTTGCCAGCACAAACAGCAATGAAACTTTCCTGGAAGAGAGGGCTATACATTAACACGTAAGGAGGGAGGGACCTGTGCTAAAGAATTGACTCTTCCTGGAGTAGTCTAAGGCTGAACATAGAATAATCAGTTTTTGTTTTTATTATCAGCCAGTAGGCTGTCCACACAATCGAGGTGGATGGAGGAATACTCCCCTCTGTATTATATCTCACAAATGGGAATGGCCATAGATTGATCAAAATTTGGAAAGGCCCTGATGAATTGGCCTCATTTCAGTCCATCTATGCCAGCTTAAAGCTGGCCAAGCAGTTTATCCAGTTCCTGTTAGCTGCATCCCTCAATTGAAGAATTGAAGGAGCCAGGCAGGAAATTGTCATCCAAAATGCAGCTGCATCAACAAATAAATGCAGCCACCGTTCGGTTGGCAAAATGCACTAGGCACAGCAGAAGATTCATCTTTCCGCTGTATATTGTGCATAGAGGAATCCGCAGGCTGAATGGAAAAAAAAACTATCGGTGTACGACTAGTTTCCAGCAAGTTTAAACACATTACAAGTGAATAAAAATCATTTAGGAAAAGAAGAAAAATCTGAACGTGAGCATTTAAAATACTTTATTATTTTGTGCTTTTACCCGAAAAATTTTAGTTGGTGACAGGGTCTCTTTGAGTTGAATTTTTAGCTTAGTGCTAAAAGTAAATAACATCATGCATCAGTCTAAAGAATATCTAAAATATATGAATTCAACATAATAAAGTGATCATGTTAAATGTTTTGAATAGAGGGAGTTTGTCTGTAGATAATGTAGCATAAAATCACATTTATTTATTAATGATTAAATGACTGTTATAATCTTTGAAATGAAGGATACAATGCCTTGAAGGGCCACAATTTGTCACAGACTACGGCATGTACACAGACCTTGTTTCTGTTTTCATGCTTGGAATGCCTGACAGCCTGATGCTGGGTTCTGGTGACAGACAAATCAAGATCAGCCAATCTCAAGTGCTGCCTACTTCCTCTGTACAATGCTGGGGGCTGCGTTAAGGGGGAGAAGCAGTCTAAAAACCAACAGAGGTTTGAATTAGATGAGAGAACTGAAGTGGAACTTGAAGGAAAGCAGCACAAACAATTTAATTGTGTTTTTTTTTCTGCAGAAATAATAATGTATCAGCGACAGCTATAATTTGAAAGAGGTTAGCAGAGGTGTGAAAAAAATATATTTTTTATTTATATATATCTTAGGAGATACAGAATAGTCGTCAGACAAGTTGGCATAAGCTTTATTGTAAACTTTTATTAAAAAAATATTATACATTTAAAATATCAACAGCGCTTGTAGTGTAGGGACTCAACTTAGAATGACTCTGAGATTTCCTTTTATTATCAGTCTAAATGCTTCCCCTCTGAAAGAGCTTTATTTTCACAGCTTAAGTATTATTATTGTTTAAAAGAAATGCTTGGAGGGAGTTTTTCTTATACTAATAGGAATGTAAAGGAGACCCTCTTTTTGACTGCACCTGGCACCCTTCCTGGGGTTCTTCAGGGGTCTTTATCCAGACGGAGACTGTCTGCACAGCCTGAAATATGGATTTATACTTAATCATCTCTGTTGAACTTTTGAGCAATATCCTTTCACCCTACTGAATCAGCACAGCATTGCATTTAACCCTGCTCTAATGGGAAAATCCCATTGTGGTTACTAAGATTGTACAAAACACAGCTTAATTAAAACACTTCCCGTCAAAAAATATTTGAATTCCAAAGTTTCTATTACCCTGTAATCAGAAACCCCAAACGTCAGTCCATTCACCCTATTGTTATCTTCTATTTGGAAGCACAATGCTCTATCAATTAACCCACTGTCTGAAAGGGCAAAATGTAATATTCGTATTACTTACATGATTTAAGAGGACCTTTTGTCTGCTTCCCTAGTTCTGCGCTTCATAGAAATCTGTTTGGTTTGTTTTTTTGTTTTTTTTCTATGTACACATCCTCACTGCAGAATCCTGAAATTTGTTGATTGTTACATCTCAATTATACCCCAGAAGAGCATGAGTTAACAGGGAGCATGGGATGGTCAGGATCTTCTCTGGTGGCCTGTGGCTAGTATATCAAACTGTATTAAAAAGTGATTATTTCTTGGGCAGGGGTCCAGAATGAACACTCCCCTCTGATTACCCAATCATCAATACCACAAACACAGACACTCCTTAAATGCTGAAGCCAACAACTTAAGTTTAACATTTATACAAAAAGGTGGGAACCAGTAGATTAGGTCCATAGCACAAAAAATATAAACACACATTGCTTGTACAGTTTTCAATCAATGTACAATTCTGTCCATTAAAATATTTTTGTCCTGTTTTCGCTTCGATCGGTATTAGCCTGAAAAGCAAGCATTTATATTGCTTGCTTTTCGGTCTATATATTGCAGCTTTATTTTTAGGCTTTTTCTTTATTTCACCTGGTTATCTGGCCAGTAAGCCCGTTATGTTTCAAAAGAACAAGCAATCCGACAGATGTAGCGCTTAGTGGGTTGAGACAAACCATGGGGTGATTCCAATGGTCAGCTTTTATTTATTTATTTAAAGTCTTATCCCAAAAGGGACAAAACTGTGAGCTTTGGGCTCATGCACACTGCATCTCAGAAGCTCAAAGAAGCTGCTCCTACAGGCTTTTGAGCTCTCATTTTTTTCTGCCTGGAAACTCCCCTCAATGTTAGCCCATGTGTCCATGCACACTATGGTGTTTTCAGGAGTTTACAGGCAGAAAACCACCAACCAAACTCATGTTTCTGAGAGGAGCTTTCGAGCAGAAAAGACGCGTAAGCACCCAAAAAGTGTGAAAGAGCAAAAAAAAGAGCAAAAAAACACAAAAAAATGGAAAAAGAGCCGAGGGAAGGGTTTGTGAAAAAAAAACACTTATGCTAACAAAAGCTCAAAAAAGCTCAGAAATGCACAATAAAAATGCACAAAAGAGCACAAAAAAGCACAAGCTTCTTCAAGAGAAATAAAAACTCAAATGCCTGTAAAAGCAGCTTTTTTTGAGCTGCAGTGTGCATGAGCTGAGTGTTAGCTGGAGCTACAATTTGTTAGTGTTATGCCGCGTACACACGATCGGACTTTCCGGCAACAAAACCGTGGATTTTTGTTTGAAGGTTGTTGGCTCAAACTTGTCTTGCATACACACGGCCACACAAATGATGGTCAACAATTCCGAACAAGGGAACGCGGTAACGTACAACACGTACGACGAGCCGATAAAAAGGAAGTTCAATAGCCAGTGTGCCACCCTTTGGGCTACTTCTGCTAATCTCGTGTTCATCTCGTGTTAGTAGAAGTTTGGTGAGAGAGGATTCGCGCTTTTCAGCCTCGTGCTTTTCAGTTCGTTTCTGCTTTTCAGTTTGTGCTTGTTGGTCTGTATCTGTTCTTCAGTGTGTGTTGTCAGTTCGTTCCTGTCTTTCAGTGCATTCTATTTATAGTTTTCTTCTGTTTTTCTGTGCGTTCTTGTCCGCTCGTTTCTGATTTTCAGCGTTCTTCTCAGGTCTTGAGCAGCTGACCTCTTTCTAGCCATGTTGCGGTTACGTAGTCGTCATAGAGTTTGTGCTGTTGTTGGGCTTGGTGTTGGAATTCTTGCTTTGACCCAAGTCCAGTCCATAAACAGGGGGAGGAGGTGTTAATGGACAGAATTGGTTACTTAATTGTGACCAATTCTCTCATATGCCTTTACTGCGGGAGCTCCAGGAGAATAATCCTGACGATTTCAGGAACTATCTCGGGATGACGGACCCTGTTTATCACCATCTTTTGGCTTTGCTGACCCCCTATATTACCAAGCAGGACACCTGCATGCGGCAAAGCCATCACTCCCAAGCAAAGGCTTGTCACCACCTTGTGGTATTTGGCGACAGGGAGAAGTCTCCAGGATATCAAGTTCACGACTGGGATCTCCCCCCAGGTTCTGGGAATCATTATTCCAGAGACCTGTTCTGCTACCATTCAGGTCCTGCAGAAGAACTATATTAAGGTAAGTTTTATCCTTTAACATCACATTCTATGTATTTAATGTTTGCTAATGTATTGTATTTATTTCATCATTCCATAATTACCATGATTGTAATATGCTGTGAATGTCCTCTTTGTCCTCATGCATGCTGTAAGCTTTTAGAGTATTGGCAACTGTAAGCGCAAACACACAAGTCCATATATATCAGGAGATATAAAGGGCTGAACAACTTAGTCCATAGGGGACAGATGGATGAGAGAGGGGTAGAGAAGGAAGCGTCACATGAGTGTAGTATTAACAAATTATGTTTAATGACACCAGGTAAAAACACACTTACAGGATAAAAACATATAAAGGGTTCATCTGTATAGGTATGTGGTCCTCGGTGTTCCCTCTGATCCTGTGGTGGTGATGCTGCAGGGATGCTGGGCTGCAGAAGGTGGATTTCCAGCCGGGAGCTCCTTCTGTGGCCATCAGGAAGAGACTAGGGGCCGGCGTGGAGCGCACGTGGAGCATACATGATGTCAGAGGTCGTCCGTCCACTTCCGGGTTTGGTATCCAGGGAAGGGATCGTCCAGAAAGGAGTGCTAGCACGCCGGCCCCTAGTCTCTTCCTGATGGCCACAGAATGAGCTCCCGGCTGGTAATCCACCTTCTGCAGCCCAGCATCCCTGCAGCGTCACCACCACAGGATCAGAGAGAACATCGAGGACCACATACCTATACAGATGAGCCTTTTATATGTTTTTATCCTGTAAGTGTGTTTTTACCTGGTGTCATTAAACATCATTTGGTAATACTACACTCAGGTGGTGCTTCCTTCTCTACCCCTCTCTCATGCTGTAAGCTTTTAATACTCCTTTTTTGTCCTTCAATCATTTTTGCGTTCACTAACATCCCCAGCATGCTATCCTGGGCCCATACACACCTAGCCTAGTCACTTAACAATGTATTTTGTCAGCTCCATTGTAGTGCTTACCCTAAACACCCCCTAAAATGTGTCCAAATGTTATTGCTGTCCTTAAATTCAGACATAGTGCAAGAGGCTTTTTTTGGGGGGGCCAAAACTCATTTGGAACTCTCCCTCCCCCCAACCCCTAAGTCAACGGATACCAATACTCTATCTGCTGACTTTGCCAAACCCATACACACTCTACCTACCTTTTTTCTGGTCATATTTATGGATGAATTCACCAAAGCATGTAGTGCAAGTGCCTACCTGAATACTTTCAAATAGTACTGTTTAAAGTTTTGTTCTCCTATTATCTTGATAGGTAATTGCAGAATGTAAAAATGTGCTTCAATTTGGACAGTGTGTATTCATATTTTTGAAATATGACACTTCTTACCTGTCCAGTGGGCTGCCAATGGTTTAAATAAGGAGGGGCTGGCCAAAGTAACACACATTATTTGTGCATTCAGCTCTCAATGAAGTGGAGACGGTTATTTGTCCAAAACATCTCCCCCTCCCCCCACCATGAAATTTTTCCAATGGGCCATCAGAGGGGGTGAGGAATCTGATAAGTGGACCTGATACTTTTGTCTTTAAATACTCATTTCAATAAATGTTCTACTTATGTTGGCCAAGAATGTTTGTGTCTAATCTGCTTGCAATGTTGTGTGCAAAAGTACAAATTTTTTTTTCTTGTTTGACTCCACAGTTTCCTTCCAATCCACAAGAATGGCAGACTGTAGCCTCCCAATTCGAGCAGCAGTGGGACTTTCCCAACTGCGGTGGTGCGGTAGATGGGAAGCACGTCCGGATCGTCCCACCCCCAACTCGGGGTCATACTACTACAACTACAAGGGGTACAGTAGTATTGTGATGTTGTCGGTGGTGTCGGCGACTTACGAGTTCCTCTATCTGGATGTGGGGAAGAATGGCCATATGTCAGATGGTGGAGTGATCGCACAGACTGAATTTTACAGGCATCTCCAGAATGGCAGCTTGGACTTGCCACCTCCAGCAGATAATATGGCGGGCCTCCCATTTGTTTTTGTGGCAGAAGAGGCCTTTGCGCTGGGGGACCACCTGATGAGGCCGTTCCCCATGAGGACCCTGACCCCAGAGCAGAGGGTTTTTTACTACGGGCTGGCCAGAGCCAGAAGAGTGGTCAAGAATGCCTTTGGCATAATGGCCAGCCGGTTCTGTCTTTTCCAAACGGTCATAAACATGGCCGAATACAAACTGAACCACATAATTTTAAGCTGCTCCATTCTACATAATTTTCTGCATAAGAATGCAGCCAACTATCTGGCCTCAGTTGTGAATGAGGCTGACTTTTCACCTGCAGAAACAATGACGGCGCTTGAAACTGGCCATCCTGGCTTACCCCCCCAAAGCGCCCGCAAAGTACGGCAAAGCTATGTGGAGTACTTTGTGGGTAGGGGGGCAATTACATAGTTACATAGTAGGTGAGGTTGAAAAAAGACACAAGTCCATCAAGTCCAACCTATGTGTGTGTGATTATGTGTCAGTATTTCATTACATATCCCTGTGTGTTGCGGTCATTCAGGTGATTATCTAATAGTTTCTTGAAGCTATCAATGCTCCCCGCTGAGACCACCGCCTGTGGAAGGGAATTCCACATCCTTGCCGCTCTTACAGTAAAGAACCCTCTACATAGTTTAAGGTTAAACCTCTTTTCTTCTAATTGTAATGAGTGGCCACGAGTCTTATTAAACTCTCTTCTGCGAAAAAGTTTTATCCCTATTGTGGGGTCACCAGTACAGTATTTGTAAATTGAAATCATATCCCCTCTCAAGCGTCTCTTCTCCAGAGAGAATAAGTTTAGTGCTCGCAACCTTTCCTCATAACTAAGATCCTCCAGACCCTTTATTAGCTTTGTTGCCCTTCTTTGTACTCGCTCCATTTCCAGTACATCCCTCCTGAGGACTGGTGCCCAGAACTGGACAGCATACTCCAGGTGCGGCCGGACCAGAGTCTTGTAGAGCAATTGATATACCAGAGAATCTGGAAGCTCGTTAAAATAATTAAAAAAAAAAACGAAACTCGTATTTCATTTGATTTATTGCTTGTGTTTCTTATCTGTCTCCTAGGTTCTCCAATGGCCTTTTATTTTTGGCCATTTTCTTCAAGTGAAAACGTAACTTATTTGATACATGAGGTGACAATCTCTTCTTCAGCTAACTATTATGTTGTGCTGTGGGTCTGCTACACACACACACAATGTTTTTGTTGTTAATGTATGTAATGTATTAATGCTAAAAATATTCATCCTTTTCAACTCCATGAATTAATTGCTTGGAGTCCTTAAAATGGCCCGATTGGGGCAAATTTTACAGCACAGTGGGGGTTATTTACTAAAGGCAAATCCAAGTGCAACTTGTAGTGCAAAGTGGATTTGCCTTTAGTAAATAACCCCCATTGTCACTGTAACTACACCAACTTACTAAAAAAACTGGTATTGACCATTGAAAGAAGCCACACATTGTTGAGTATAAAACATTTTACTCCAAGTACATTCACATGTGCGTTATAAAAGGGTTTTTTAACAAACCAACATCTTTGGTGTATAACATGTATGTTTGACAGTATATAATTTTTTTTGTGGCTAAACAGGCATGTTTAAAATCATAACATACACATCCCCAACTCACGGACTTACAAAGTTCAACTTTGATAAAGTGAAGGCCATATGAGACATTAGTATGTCAAAACTGTGTTGATTTTGCCTTCATCAGATGGGGTGATCTCACCCCTGTAAAAGCCAAATTTGGAAGATGCACACAAATTGGGACTCAAAATGTGGATTTCCCTCATGATCCCATGCCTAAAATGTGTGTCTTTTCCCTACATCTATTTTTCTAAAGCCACAAAATACACAGTGTGTCAACATGTGCTATCTGCCATCATGGGATATCAATGTATGCGTTTTGTGGGTGCAACCCCTTTCTCGAAACTAAAGTAGGTGAGAGGAAGGGGTTGCACCCCCGAAACATGTCCATTGATCCCCCATGATGGGAGCTAGCATATGTTGACACACTAGGCGTTATTTCAGAAAGGACAATCCACTTTGCCCTACAAGTGCACTTGCATTGCACTTGTAGGGAAAAGTGGTTTTGCTTTTTTGAAATAAGCCACAGTGTGTCAACATGTGCTAGCTCCACAACATCCACATCACCTAAAAATAAAAAAACACACCATGTATTATAAATATGCAGGCATCCATCTATTACCTGAAGCTGTGGTCTCAGACACTGACCTCTTGTGGACACCTTTTCGACCACTTCCTGAACCTCTGCATCCACACCCTCAGGTTCTGCATCCACATCCCCAGGTTCTTCATCCACATCCTTAGGTTGTGTGTTGAGTTCCCCTTCTTCAGGAGGTGTGGGGTTTCTGGTGTCCTCAGATGTCCCGATTATTTTCTCCCCTATGTGAATACAAAAAAGGTATACTTAGCAGACAGATATTTGAGGCGAGAAATAGTAATATGAAACTTGCTTGGAAGTGTCGTCCATTTGTCTGTTTTGGCAGAGTTCCAAGCTGAAGACATGATTTTTTTCCCTTTCCAAAACTGGAATACTTACCTGTTTTGTACATGTTTCACACATGGAGAGACCCCTAGTATCCACTGGAGCACCTGCGTGGGACACCATTAAAAGGTTGTTATGGTGTCCCACACTAGTGCTCCTGCGTCCAGATGTGTAAACAGCTGCCGAGCGTCCTCTCCTTACACTGAATCAAGTTGGCATTTCATTATATTTTCAAACACATCTAGACAACAATGTAATAAACTTATTTTAATACAAATGTAGTTAACCTGCATCTGCCAAAAACAGCGTATTAGTGGTCGAACGAATGATGTTTAATATGAACGATTACTGTGCCCACGGACCTCAAACTTGGCATTTTAAACTGTACAACAGTAAAGAAAAGCACATGTACCAGCACGAAAGTAATAATAATAATAGGAACACACGACAAATACTTACTTTTTAGCAGTGCTTTCCTGATCTTTCTATACTGATCCTGCTCCCTCAATTTCAGGTCTGACCAGCGTTTCCTCAATTGTTCCTTCGATCGTCATACCCCAAAAGTCCTGTGCAGACTTCTCACAACTTTAGTCATGATCTTGGCCTTTCTCACATTTGGGTTTCTGTACAGTCCATACTTCTCATCATAGTCTGCCCTCTTCAAGATGTCCACTATCTCCACCATCTCTTCAAAGGCCTTATATCTCCTCCTGGATCTGGAACTACCTTGCTCCAGGCTTTCCTCGTTGTTGCTGATAACAGCACACACCTGCTGTGTCTCTGCCATGTGCTCTCCCACTGCTCAGAAAGAGAAGAGGCGGGGAATACACTAGAAAGAAGGACAGGGGCGGAGTTAGATGCATGCGCAGTGTATATAAAGCATAACATGCGGGCGTCATATGTACGATCTGTGAGTGGAGGACAGAGGATTGTAAGCGCCGATCGTGCAAACAAAGGTACAATTGTAACTTGGGGCGTCAGTGGTTAGTGGCCTATACCGCTTATAGATTGTGGCCTATATTGGGACAAGATTAGGAGAGTTTAGCCTCATATTAGGGTTTGTCTTTTGTTGTGTCTTGCAGCTAAATTGGTGGATAAATTCATTGACCCAGACTTCCTACCCAAATTCCTAGACATGTACAGGGAGCAGCCATGTCTCTAGCAAGTCCAAAACAGGGACTACTCGAACAAGCAAAAGAGGTAGGCAATGCTGGATAAACTGTTGGAATTGGTGAAGCCGGTGTATCCCATGGCAGACATCAACTATTTGAAGGCCAAAATTGGTAGCCTGAGGAGTACATATAATAGAGAGAGCAAGAAGGTCCAGGATTCCCAGAGATCCGGAGCAGCAGCAAATGACATATATGTACCCAGGCTGTGGTACTGCGACAGACTGCATTTTTTGTCAGACCAGATGGAACCCAGGCCATCACTATCTACATTTTCTTCAACGCTTCTTTCCACATCAGCTAAGGCTCCTGAAGCCCAACCTGGGCCTTCCACCCAGGAAGATGTGGAGGAGACCAACTTGAACCAGGTATAGCATTGTTGAATATATTTCTTGTCAAAAAATGAATGATGTTAACTAGATGTTTCCGATTTAACAAATTGGTTTACATATCAATAGACAGTGGTAGCCAAAAATGATTGGGACAAGAATGAAAAATGCTGGGGTCAGAAGGATAGTCTTTTCTATTTGGTAACATTCAATTTGCAACAGTCATGTTGTGTGTGATTGATGACCACAAAACTAAAACTATGTACCATTTTCATACACAGGATAGTCTCAGCCAGGAGGTGGCTGTGGCAAGCAGCCTGACGGAATCCCAGGTTCCTCCCCTCCGCCCTCCAACCAAAAGGACCAGGAAGGCAAGGAACCTGGAGGAGCGACTGTTTTCCTTCACTAGGCTACTATGACACTTTTTTTTTTTTTTTTTTTTTAATCTTAATTTTTTATTAAAGCTTTCAAACATTACAGCTGATCAACAAGACAAATTGCACTATCTGCAGATAATACACGTTACTATTTTACAATACCCCTCTCTAATTACAGATAATCTCCAGGATACCAATTTATCATTCCTAACAGAACAAACAAATGAACAAATCAAACAACAAACAGACAACACACAAAAAGGGAAACAACCAAAAAAAAAGAAAAAGGGGGACCCCCACTCCTCCCCTCTCCTCCACCCCTCCCCACCATCACTATCGGTCCTCCCCTAAACTATAAGGCATCCTGTCCATCCTGTCCTGCCCACGAGTTATAACTTAGATCATTACTATGATATTCTAGGGGGGCCAAAGAGAAAAAGGCCAATCCTGGACTCTGTTACCCAGGGTCCCCATAACTTGGCTAGTATATCTATTCTGACCCAGTTCTTATACACTTGTTATTCCACTAATATTGTTGCGACAAAATTAACTACTGCGACACTTAACACGACCCCTGGTGGCCACGAGGCATTTGGCTGTGTCACAGCAAGCAAGCTCAAACACACGGAGGAGGTCCAACCCACGATCTGTGAGGAAATCATTCTGCAGGCCCTAAACAAGGGAAGGAGGGGCAAACTAACAATTCAAACCCACCTGTGTGAGTTGGACCATACTCCTCCACCACCTCCAGCAACACCACCAACACCACAGCAGCATGGAAGGAAGCGTGGAAGGAAGTGTTGAGAGTGATGGCCTGGGTTTGGTGTGTCTGGCAAAAAATGCAGGCTGTTGTAAGACCACAGTCTAGGGACATTTATGTCATCTGCTGCTGCTCCTGAGCTCTCGGAGTCCTGGACCGTATTGTGCTTCCTATTAAATGGGCTCCTCAGGTTACCAATTTTGACAGTCAAATAATTGATGTCTGTGACAGACCTAGCCGGGAGAGAGACTTTTGGAGGGGACTGCATGCTAGCCTCTTGCCGATCGATTGGGGGCCCTTGCATTTGGGGGAACGGTGCTCTTTGTGAGCTGTATGCCTGGGGACCCTTGAGGTGGTATTACTGTGGATTCTGGTCCTGGTCCCCCAGGACACACAGACTCTGGGGACCCTGGATTTGCCATATTAGAAATAGTGGCTGATTCATAATACTGGGACAGGTACTGTTAGGAGATGCTGATGTAAATGTCAACACCTGTCTGTCTGTTGTCTGCTAAAATTTGTATTGTAAATAAGTCTACTATGGGATCTAAGAGTCATTAGATCCCCATTGGTATTTGTGTTAATTAACTCTGCTATTGTGTGAAGAAGAGTCTATGTTGATTGTGATAATGTTGATTGGATTTTCTGAACTACGGAAAGACGGCCAGTCTGGCCTAACGGTCATGTCTGAGTCATCTAGGCTGTCTAAAGTGATTAGTTAATTAGCTCATGTTAATTAGGTTAATTAGGTTAATTAGGTTACAGCTGTATTGTTAGAGTAATATGAGCAGGAGGTCTGCACCTCCTCTTTTATTCTATAAATAAGACTGTATTCCTGTCAATAAAGATAGATTCCTGGTTGAACTTACATACAGCCTGTCTGGTGTTTGTTCTGAGCTATCACAACTGGGTTAGAACGGCACATAGCTGTAGTTCTAATCCCAGAACATTGGATGACCGAACCATCAAACGTTGCACTCTGATTCAATAGCTGCAGAGGAGTGTCGGAGAGTGGAATCGAGCGAGCAAGGGGCTCGTTACAATGTCTGCCCTGGGGTACAAAGGCTTCACCAATTCCAACTGTTTCTCCAGCATTGCCTTCCTCTTTATTTTGTTATGACCCCTATTAAATTTCTAATTTTTTTTTTTGGACAAATACTTGGCTATGTGTTTTACTTCAAAAATGACAGTTTGTTTGTGAGTAGGCAGGTACATTTCAAAAATGCCATGTCAAATTAACAAGGGACACCAACATAGTTGTATCTTTGATGTTAAAAAATACAAGATAATAATGGTGTTGTGGTAACCTGACACACAAAACGACAAAAAAAATTATGGAGATCACTAGAAAAAAAAAAAAAAAAGATTATTCTGGAGATCACAAGAAAAAAAAAATTATGGAGATCACTAGAAAAAAAAATATTATTCTTGAGATCACGAGAAAAAAAAATGGAGATCACTAGAAAAAAAAAAAAAGATTCTAGAGATCACGAGAAAAAAAAAACAACAAAACCAAATATTATTCAGGAGATCACAAGAAATAATATAAAAATAAGTTTATCAGAACTCTGTGAATATCAGCAGCAAAGCAACTTCATTATTATACCATTATAAAGAAGAAGAGAATGCGCTGCATTGAGAGATTTCTTAATTTGCCGCGTGACGAATGTGATATCTCCATTACGAACGCTAGTTTTACAAGACCGAGCGATTCCGGCTCGTACTTAATTCCGAGCATGCGTAAACTTTTGTGCGCAGACTTGTGTACACACGATCTGACTTTCCGACAACAAAGTTTTGTTGGCGTAAAATTTGAGAACCTGCTAGCAAACATTTGTTGGCGGAAAGTCCGACAGCAAATGTTCGATGGAGCATACACTCAGTCGGGCTTTCCGACAACAAGCTCACATCCAACATTTCCCGTCGGAAAATCTGACTGTGTGTATGTGGCATTACACTTCAATCCCCCCAGACTGAAGATGTTGCTATGCAAAAGTGTCTCCATTGCTCCTTCAGCCACAGTGTAGGCACTCTACAGAAGCCTGTTAATGGCTGGATCACCATTTGAAAACAGAGGGGAAAGTCTTAAAAAAAAAAAAACGAATGCAGCCACTACATTTAAAGATTGGCAAGCTGCCTTATATACAAATTTTTGGTTTTGGGTCTAATACTATTTTCAGCTTGCAGATGGTTCTATTTAATTGTTGCAAATGTTCCATTCCATCCTCAGAAAGGCAACAGGGTGCCAAGCTGGTGGAAGCATGCCAAGTGTAAGAGTTCCATATTAAAAAAATCAGAAAAAGAAGAATAACAACTGCATAATATCATCTTTTATCTATAATCTCTATATCTCTATTTTTGCTCAAAGAGGTTGAGTGAGATTGCATCCCCTTTGTTCATCATTTTTTGCACTTAACAAACAATATTTACTGGTAAATAATCACAACCCTTTTGTTTCAGCTGAAGGTAAAAAAAAATAGGAATACACAAATGAATCTGTGCAAGTACTGTTCACAGTGGCTCAGACCATTTTGCTTGAGGCAGAAACTTGGAAGAATGAGTAACATACTATTCCAACCATTTTGCTGCTACTTTATACCTTTCTTTTGACATTAACAAGATATCACAGTATCTCTAGAAAAACCTCAGAACGGATCAGGACCTTACTTTCTTTCCATCAGCATCAACCAATCTGCAGAAGTGATGTGCGTTGACAATTTGGTATTATTAAAACTTTAGCAGACTGGGGGAAGTTAATAAAGGGTAGACGTTGCTGTTAGAAAGAGAGTGAACAATTTAAAATCAGTAATATAGCAGAAAGGTTAAAAAAGGTCTGCTGCTTAACTTTTCCAGGTGCTCAGTGTAATTTATTTGATTAAGTCTGCATTCTGCAATCTGCATCAGTATTTTAGGCTTGTGCTGCAATGTACAGTATCATCAGATATTGTTTAGGTGCATGGCAGAATAGCTACTGCTTCAACCACTTGCATACTAGCCTGTAATACCCCTTCATTACCAGGCCATTTTTTTCAGTTTACAGCGCTGTGATAGTTTTACAATTACTCTGCCATGCAAAGTTGTACCTACATAGTTACATAGTTACATAGTAGGTGAGGTTGAAAAAAGACACAAGTCCATCAAGTCCAACCTATGTGTGCGATTATATGTCAGTATTACATTGTATATCCTGTATATCCCTGTATGTTGCGGTCGTTCAGATGCTTATCTAATGCTGTGTACACACGGGCGGACTTTTCAGCATCAAACGTCCGACGGTCTTTCCAACGGACTTTCAACGGAATTACTACAGACTTTGGAACGACCGGACTTGCCCACACACGAATGGACTAAAGTCCATTGGAAAGTCCGTTCGTTTGAACGTGATGACGTGCGAAGGACCTAGAATAAGGAAGTTCATAGCCAGTAGCCAATAGCTGCCCTTGCGTCATTTTTTGTCTGTCGGACTAGCATACAGACGAACGGATTTTTCGTTTGGACTCGAATCCGTCGGAAAGATTTGAAACATGTTTTAAATCTAAAGTCTGTCTGATTTTTCGACAGCAAAGGACCGATGAACCCCATACCCGATCGGATTGTCCGGCGGATTTGTTCCGTTGAACCTTTGCTGTCGAAAAGTCCGCCCGTGTGTACACGGCATAATAGTTTTTTGAAATTGTATTTATTTATTTTTTAGACACACAGTATAGAGTGTTCCTTTGTTGTATTCAATAATCACTGTTCTTTTTATTTTTTACTATGAAAGGGAAAAAAGACAAACCATTAAAAAAAAAAAAAACTTGTTACTCGTATTGTCTGTTTACAGTAAATAAAAAAGGTCAGAATAATACGAAAAAACCCCAAATTACCCTTTTTATGGAAAGTAGACACCCATGGTGTTCTATTTTTTTTTTTTTTTTACACAATTTTTTGGAGATGAAGGAACATGGTGTTAGATATGGAGCTTGAGCTAGATAGATTAAATGTACAGGTCATAGACAGAGGAGGGGGTTAGTGAAGGGGTTAATGTATGTGTACGTGGCATCATGGAGATAAAGGGTTCAGTTACAGACGCTGATCCATTCTTTTTGTGCCCATTCATGGGGAAGGGGAGGAATCAGCACTGTAAACAATACCATGTGATCACTGTGATTACCAATCACAGGGTACTCAGCCACTCAGAAAGGCTGGGCAGAGTGTCTCTGTGTACCTAGCTGTCTAAAGACTGTTCAGTACACAGCAATCACTGGACAGATCAACCACTCGATGGCTATTTATCCAGTGCTACTCAAAAACGGCACTGGGTAAATAAAGGCCCACCGATTTGTCATTGATAGGTGTACATTGGCAGAAAAGCTAAGACTCTACTACAACATAGTAACTCACAGTACTGATTCAGGCTGTGATTTTTTTTTTTTTTTTTTTTTGTGACTTGGCCGCAAAACTGACAAGTTACCTTTTTGTTTTTATTTGGAAGCATCAGTCTACTCAAAATGATGGTAATAATAGAAGTGTTTTAATAAATGCTGAAGAGTTTAACCACTTGCTTACTGGGCACCTAAACCCCCCTCCTGCCCAGACCAATTTTCAGCATTTAGCGCTGTCACTCTTTGAATGACAATTGCGTGGTCATACAATCCTGTACCCAAATTACATTTTTATCAATTTTTATCCCACAATTATAGCTTTCTTGTGGTGGTATTTGATCACCCCTGGGTTTTTTATTTTTTTGTTAATTAAAAAAAAAATAATACAGAACCGTTTTATATTTTGTGAATACATTTTGCAAACAGGTAATTATTCTCCTTCATTAATGTAAGCTGATGAGGCTACACTGAAGGGCACCGATATGCTGCACTGATGGGCACTGATATGCTGCACTGATGGGCACTGATAAGGCCACATTGATGGGCACTGATAAGGTGACACTGATGGGCACTAATAGGCGGCACTGGTGGGCACTAATAGGCGGCACTGGTGGGCACTGATAGGTGGCATTGGTGGGCACTGATAGGTGGCACTGATAGGTGGCAATGATAGCTGGCACTGATGGGTGGCAGTGATGGGCACTGATGGTTGGCAGTGATGGGCACTGATCGGCACTGGTAGGTGACACTGATAGGCAGCACTGCTAGGTGGCACTGATGAGGCACTGATTGGCACCACTGGTGGGCATTGATAGGTGGCACTGATTGCTGGCACTTACTGTGGGCACTGATTGCTGGCACTGTCAGGCGGTACTGGTGGGCACAGAGGCTCTTCCTCTTTGGGACTGATGTCTCTTCAAACAGCAGCCGGTGATCGGCTTTTTTTCTCCTCACGCTATCAGCGTGAGAAGAAAAAAAAATGATTACCGATCCTCTGTTTACATCACGTGATCAGCTGTCATTGGCTGACAGCTGATCACATGGTAAGGGGCCGGGATCGACCCCTTACTCGGATCTGTGATCACCCGAGTTTCATTGACTCGGGTGATCACAGCGCACAACGTGCGTGCCCTTCAGGGGGCATGGCCACCTTTGAAAGGGGAAGACATCAATAGACGGCCTCCCGGCAAAGCAGATCCGCGCTGTAACCGTCATTCGGCTATGACGCGGATCTGAAGGAGTTAACAAGTCAAAATTTCAAGTCCTGAGCCACTAGCCAGGCCTTAAAAATTACTCGTCACCAGTTGCCCCACCCAACCCCTACCCTACACCTCCCCTAAGTCTGCCCCAAAATACGGCCTTATAAGTGGCCATCAGTGCAGCCTATTAGTGCTAATCAGTGCAGCTTATTAGTGCCAATCAGTGCAGCATATCAGTGCAGCCCTATTAGTGCAGCTTACCAATGCCCATCAGTACAGCATATCAGTGCAGCCTCATTAGTGCCAATCAGTGTAGTTTATCGGTACCCATCATTGCCACCTGATCAGTGGCCATCAGTGCAGCCTACTAGTGTCCATCAGTGCAGCATATCAGTGCCCATCAGTGCAGAATATCAGTTTCTACCTCATCAGTGGCCATCAGTGCTGCCTCAGCAGTGAACATCAGTGCAGCCTTATCAGTGCCCATCAATGCAGCCTTATTAGTGCCCATCAGTGCAGCCTATCATTGCCCATCAGTGCAGCCTATCATTGCCCACCTGTGCAGCATATCAGTGCCCATAAGTGCAGCATATCAGTGCCCATAAGTGCAGCATAGCATTGCCCATCATTGCAGCATATCATTGCCCATCAGCGCAGCCTATCAGTGCCCATAAGTGCAGCATATCATTGCCCATCAATGCAGCCTTATCATATGCCCTTAATTCAGCCTATCATTGCCCATTAGTGCAGCATAGCATTGCCCATTAGTGCAGCCTTATCATTGCCCATCAATGCAGCCTATCATTGCCCATCAGTGCAGCAGGGAGGAATCGGGATGATAGGGAGGAAACTGTCAGGAGGATTTGGTGACCGGATCACACAGAGCGGGGGTCTCCCGCTGAGACACAGCTTTTACTGTATATGAATAGCTGGCCACTGTCAAACGAAGTCCCGCCTCCTGGACCAGCTACTCTAATAGACAGCACACTGGTCCAATGTCGATCCAGGAGCAGGACTTCTTTTGACATTGGCCGTCTATTCATTTAGAAGCTGTGTCTTAGCAGGAGATCCCAGCTCTGTGTGATCTGACCACCAGTTCCTCCTGACAGTTTCCTGGCAGAAGTGGTGTAGCCTTTTTTACAGGACATCAGAGCGGTCCTGTAAGCGATTCAGTTCATAGGTGTGTACGCTTGCTGTAGCCATTATTAAGAAGTCCTACTTTCCCTGTTGGAGTTGTAATTTATTCTGATGTGCAGGGCTCTCTGATCCCTTCTGTATCAAATTATATTGTAACTGTACTGGTTCCCTCAGTTTTGTAAACGGCTGCGCAAACTGTTGGTGCTATATAAATCTTTTATAATAATGATATTATGGAGATGCACCAGGAGATGCTATGACATGCAAAAGCAATCTTCTAGGTGCATGAAACAAAATCAGGAATTATGGCATTGAGATCTTTCTAAATTAGTCAACCATGCTCCAACTCAAAATACCTTTTTGGGTGGACTAAGTCTTTAACATGGGTTCTGCTCAATTGAGATTCCTATAATGTAAGAACCTAGTTAGACCATTGTGTACTATGCATACTGCATATTATTTACCAGATTACACTTAGTATCCTGCTCCCAGGTTTAAAAAGACCAATCCCACTGGTTAAAGGGGATAGAGGGAGTGGGAGGGAGAGAGAGTGACAATTACATTTATGTAATTCTTCTTGAGCAAATTTCACCAAGAAACATATAGACTGCAATACAATGTCCACAGTACTGTAAAAGAAAAGCAAATTATTGTTCATATGCCTGTTAGAGAACTTTTACTAATATGTGAAACGTGGTGCAGCTAAAAAAGTGCATAGGGACAGATTATTGTAAAGTTTGTAAACACTGGTGTTTAAGAAGATGTGAACCCTCAGTAGCTACCTAAACACATGAAAGCTCTAGACAATAACCAATCAGAAACCATGCATGAGTTTTGATCTGTTTGCCTTCATTGCAGTCACTGCAACAAAGTAAGCTCAATAGAAAACCTTTTGTTGGTTTAGCAAGATCATTCCATAAGATATACATGTCCCTGTCAGCGAAAGACAGCAAAGAAAAAAAAAGTCTGTCCTAGATTTATTTTCAGGAAATCGATCACTTGCAAGCATTTCAGTCACAGCCTTATTGCCCTTTCTCATGGTGTTTGCTTAAACAAGGCAGGAGCAAAACAAAAAAAAAATATAAAAAATACAAATCTAGTAATAATGTATAATTAATAAAAATATTAAAAAAAATGTGTTTCTCAATTTACTAACTACAGCTTTTATCTGGCTATGCTTGCTCCACATCCTGTCCTTTTACCAGTCCTTGTTTTTAAAATTGCTGTCAACTCTATACCACTCTCTGGTTCTGATCTTGGCCAGCTGTCATCTGCACAGGGGTGTCTGATGGCTACAACCTGGTACACCCATCCAGAAAGTCCATCACTCTCGACAGTGCATTCTGGTGAAGATCTGTTGTATGTGCCTAGACTCTGCATCATATGCACAT